>NC_033794.1:66271855-66273495 GCF_001876935.1 Asparagus officinalis | reverse complement strand
TGAGGTGGCTCGGCCTTGGCCGAGCCACCCCGAGGTGGCTCGGCCACCGAGCCACCTCAGGGTGCCTCGGCCTTGGCCGAGCCACCTTGAGGTGGCTCGGCCACCGAGCCACCTCAAGGTGGCTCGGCTGAGGCCGAGCCACCTTGGGGTGGCTCGGCTTTGGCCGAGCCCCCACGGGCGGTGTTTGTTCCTGTTGTTTTCCGTTATTTCCGGTTCTGTCTGTGATTCGGTTGATTGAGACTCTGATTGGTTGATCTGATTTGGCAGTAAGTTGGATTCCTGATTTGGCAGTAAATCCGCTTCTGAGTTCGAGTCCGAAATTGATCTTGATTCGATCGTGATTCGTCCGAGTCCGCTCTCGGTTGGATGACTCGTTGATTCCTCAACTCATTAGCTTGATTCCGCACGCGGGTGGATTCATTCCGTTGTTCGCGTGCGATTGGTCGATCTCGTCGCCTCGTTGGTTCGTCGGTTTGTGCCGAGCTGAGCTAAGGGACTTATAAGCAATTTTATATGCCTACAGCGCTAAGGCCGTTCAGGAGATAGACTCCCGACCGTGCAACCTTTGAACTAATTTACTTCTGCACCAACAACTACTTTTGTAATGAAGACTCTTTATTTATTAATAAATTCAATATCTTCATTAGTTTTTTTGCCATTGATGTCTTGTGAGTTCCTGCTTGGTTTATTCTATCGATTAATAGTTAGGATTTTTAGCAAACCCCACCTATCAATGTATTTAATCTTGCCTTTATCAATGACCACTTGAATTGGGCTAGCCCTACTATTTTCCTTAGCATGGTGAGTTGTCGAGAAGTTTCTCTTAGACTTAGTGCTAAGATTTCTTCTCTATCCTTAGCTACTCAGGGCATAGGACTAAGAATTGAGTACGATTATAATAGATAAGTCATAATCAAGCTCAGCCTAGGAATTTGAGAGCGAGACTCATCGCTTGGTAGGCCCGCTATTTGAATAAGTGGTCATTTGCGGGAATGACCGAGGGAGTGCGATGATATCGTTAGCGAAATAACGATCTTAGATATGAATACTGACTCATCACTTGATAGGCTGGTATCAACAAACAACGTCATTTGCATGAATAACAGTGTAGAAACGATCAAATTGTTCAGTAACATTGGAATATAACGACTATGATTGGAATAGAGGCAAGTCGCATGATAGGCCACTATCTTTGATCGTTCCAAAGAGATAGAATGTTCGGAAAAGATCAGATAGCGAATCATCGCATGATAGATCACCATTCTAATTGAGTGACAAGTAGGGGCTCATCGCATGATAGACCACTACTTAACAAAGTATTTTTGATACTGAGTAAAGAGTTGACTATCAGAGGTAATTGTTAACGTCATAGTTTAGTGGACCCGTCATCTCATTGAAAAGGATTAGTGGGAGAGTTTGGAAGGAGTTGACTATCAGAGGTAATCATTAATATGATAGTTTTATGGACCCACCATCCTATTAAAGAGGATTGGTGGGTGAGTTTGGAGGGCATTAAAGAATGAAATTGTCACCTTAGCTGACTTTGTGGGAATTGAAAGAGTTTTAGCAGCTTTAACAATACCGAAGGTCGTGTTCCATCGATATTGTTAAGGCTATGTATTATCGCTGCATCCATGGTG
>NC_033794.1:66226651-66271845 GCF_001876935.1 Asparagus officinalis | reverse complement strand
CGATATATAATAAGCTTATGGGTAGTACTTCTTCAAAAATTTACCGTTGATAGGCATTATGATCTTGTTGCCATTTTGATTGACCAGACGATATGCACCATTCGAATAGACCGTCTCCACTACGAATGGTCCTTCCCACTTAGGTTGGAATTTTTCTTTCTTCTTGGAGTTGAGGATCATCGGTTGTCGAACAGCGAGGACCAAGTCTCCCTTTTTGAAGACTTTGTATTTGACTTTCTTGTCGAACACCCTGGATATTCGGGCTTGATAGAACTCAATATACTGTTGAGCTTCAAGCTGCTTTTCATCTAACATTGTTTGCGTTGGGAACAAATTTTATTATAGAATTAATTATAATTGTTTATTGATTATAATAAATACAAAAGAGTGAGCCTTTATGCTTTGTAAAACTACTCTTTACAACAAAACAAGATTACAAGTGCTCCCTAGAAACACACGCATGAATGTTTATCATTCGCTGCTTACGTGGGATATTTGCCTGTGCTGAGGGTGCGTTAGCCTGTGGACGACCGAATCACAGATCCAAGTTGAATCATAAAGAAGGCTTAAGGTTGATGTTTTGTTTTAGAAACAAGAACAAAAGTGAATATATTAGCAAAGTAAGATAAAACACTCTTCCCAAGATCCAATCAATGCTTAGATCTCAAGGAATTACAAGAACTCTGAAAAGGCTTGCACGTGATGAAGATTCTCCTTCCCTCTTGCTTAGAATGCTCAAAATCCTCAAGTCTATGCTTCTCCTTTCTCTGGTATGCTCTATCCCCCTTGGTCCTCGTGCATATAGGTGGTAAGGGGTTATTTATAATCCCTAGAGATTGTAACTGAAGGTTGAAGTTGAAAAAGAATCATGTCGAAGTACTCCTATTTCCGAGACAGTCGTAACTATCTTGGAAGCATGACTTACTTCTGGCAGTTTCATAACCACTCCCACCATATTTAATTGTCATTTTCCCTATAGTTTTGTGTGTAATTTTTCACTTGTAATGGCTCCCCTACGGTTTTAGATGATTCTTAGTAGTTATGAAGCCAAGTGGATTGCACAAAACTCGAGAAAACCATCGCTAAGCCCACACTAGTTTCCGAGATAGTCACCATTGTCTTGGAAACTATGAGTTGTCTCATAGCTTCCGAGATACAATTTGTGCCTTGAAACTTGTGTGATGCACTTCTTGGGCATTCCTTAGTTGACCTTTAAGTTGAAGAGATTCATTGACTTTGTCAAAGAGTCGCTAAGATCGTTGAATCTTCCCTTTAGTTCCTTGTAATATTAGGAGTCGTCTGATGAGATAGAAAGCCTTCGAGTTGACTCAAGGTGTGTCAACTGACACCGCATTTCGAGTTGACCCGAAGAGAATCTCGTCTCGAAATTCGATCAACTATCACTGTCTTTCGAGTAAACATAAAGGGGGGCTCATCTCAGGTCTCGTCTCGGACTTTGAGATGTTGACTTTTATCGGCCTTCGAGTCGGCACATGAGGTGTCATCTCAGTTTGCCATTCGAGTCGACATAGGAATTTTCATCTCATCTGGTCGACATTGATCTCATCTCGACTTCAAATTGTCCTCTCATCTCGGTCTCGACTCAGACCGCCTCTCGCGTCGACATTGATCTCGTCTTGACTTCAAACTATCGGCTCGTCTTGGTCTCGACTCAGATTGCCTCTCGAGTCAACATTGATCTCATCTTGACTTCAAACTATCGAATCATCTCAGTCTCATCTTAGACTGTCTCTCGAGTCGATATTGATCTCGTCTCGACTTCAAACTGTCATCTTGTCTTGGCTTATCGATCTTGTCTCATCTGGTCGACATTGATCTTGTCTCGACTTCGAACTGGCATCTCGTCTCGGTCTCGTCTCGAACCGTCTCTCGAGTCGACATTGATCTTGTCTTGACTTCGTGACTGTCGTCTCATCTCGATTTATTAAGACGTCGACTTTTACTTAATTTGTAGGAGCTGTCGGATTGTTATTCCTATTGTTGATTTGGCTTATTAGTTGTTCTTTGGCCTTGGATGGTTCTCTGTAACTTAGAGTATGACATTTATCACATTCCTTTCAACTTAAGCTATGTGTGATAACATATAGGTAAATTTTAACACATACAGATACCCCCTCCAAAGTGTTTCAGTCTCATTCATTCATAGAGGAGGTTGGAATACTTCGGATATGATATGCCTGGGCTTTAATTTGCTAACTTCTTTATCTTTTAGTCTATTCAGTATTTTATCGAATAGCTAAAATTCTTTCGGTGTTGTGTTTATCGCCTGACCGTTATCGAAATCTTTAATCAAAGCTGATGTGTTGATTGTTGAATTAGCTCTTGTTGTTGAATTGACACTGAATTGATCATCTTTGTCAGGAGTTCATATTTGAATCATGATTAAACTCCCAAGGACTATCCTTTAACATGGGATTGATATGTACCTTATTTCGGCAAAATCATCAACGTGTTGACCAGCGTCGGTTCCCGTTATGATGAAAACACAATTTACACTCGTACGTTAGCTGGAGTCCATACAGTTTAGGCTCTTAAGGCGTTAGAGTAGGGAGAATTAGTTTATACTCATGTACTCCTCGGAATTTTTAGGAATAAGTTTAACCTCGTGTACCCGTTGAAGGTTCAAGGAGATGTAGTTTATACTCATATACTCATCAGAGTGTAAGGGAAGAAGCAATTTATACTCTTATACTCATCAGAGTCTTGGGAAGAGCGAGCTGAGAATGCATTGGATGCTCGTTAGGTTAAGCTCTTTGTGTGAGATTTGATTGTAGGACTAGCCGTTGGTGCTGATACAGCTACTATCTCTGAAGCTGTCGAACATCCGAAGTTATCATCCTCAAAAATATGTTCAAGGCTCGAATGATTTTAGAAGCTTTAGCTAGAGTTGAGGTTAGCTCAGCTGTTCAAGTCACTAGACTAACTGATGAAGCTGATGTGTTAGTGACTTTTGTACCTTATTATGATTACCCATTTTGATTAGAATAGATAAGCATAATACTCATAGGATTTTTAGCAAACCCTTAGCTATCAAAGGGTTTGACGAACCTTTACCGACTACCGTTTGAATTGGGCTAACATGTGAATTGTTTAAATCCGTTCCACATGTAATGTTATGCTAAAAAAATAAATTCTCTTAGACTTGGTGCTATGATATTAAAAACATAGACTATGTCATATTTCACGAGAATTGACTAACTGGCAACGCGTGTTAGGCGTAGACTTATCTCTGATTAGGGATCAAGATAATGTCCCCTAGGCATGAATTCTGATGTCTTTTTTCATGGTGAAAGACTTATAATCATATTTTATTATAATTTTATACCCTTATTATCTATTTTATATGAATAAATATGTCACTAATAATTGTTTTTATCTTTAAATGCAGGTTAATGAAGAATAATTCCAAAAATCCCATCTCTCATCAAAAGCCCTTGATTTAATGAAAAAAATGAAGCAAATAAGCCCATTGGAAAATCAATTGCCAAATTATCCAAAAGCCCAAGCTAAAAAGAAGAATTAAAGCTCAAAATACCAAAGGCCCAAGCCCAAAAGCCAAACACAAGAAGAAGCTGCATGCTGAAAAAGGAGAGAAGAAGCTATTGATAAGCCCATCGACGGGCACATCGATAAGCCTATCGATGCCCGCATCGATACGCTTATCGATGCCCTTATCGATAGCTACGACATTCTGTTATAGATCAAAGGCTAAAATTTGTTGGTTTTGGATAAGATTTGAATCCAAGGGCTCTCATTCACTGATGTTTATTATAAATAGAGATAGAGAGTGAGGGGTTAGGGGTGTGAAAAATTTTGTAACTCTATTTGGAGGGTTACTCTTAATTGAGAAGACCTTCCAAATTTGTAACTTTTGTTACAATTAATAAAAGAATTTTTCTCCACTTTAAATTTTTCTTTTCTCCTCTTTGTTGAATGATAAGGATGGCGATGAAGAGAAATTTGAAGGTTTGTATTTCTTTTATTTTCCTCTTTTATTTCTTTTTAGTAATTTCTTTATTATTGCTTATTAGTTAGATTTACATTCATGTTTGTAGTGTAGATTTATTTTCTTATCTTTTTATTTTTTTGCATTTTAATTTGCAGAGTAGATTTATTTTCATGTATTTAATTTTTATAATTTATTTTGTAGTTTAGATTTTAATTCTTTGTAGTTAGATTTATTTTTTATTCATAGTTTAGATTTTTTTTTCTTTTTATTTTTGTAATTAGTTCTTTTTCTTTTTGGTTTTATTTCTTAAGATGTAAAATTAATTCTTGTAGGAATCTTAGAATTGTATGAAACTAGATTAATTTTCTTTATATTATATGAATTATTCTCTTGCACTTAAATATTCATGTTTAGAATAATCAACTAGAGAACTAATTGATAGAAGAAGAATTTAATAATCTATGCTTATCTTAAATGGTTTGATAGGTTATGCTTATGAATTCTAGGATTACTATCTTGTTGTTATTCTTATCAGGAATTGTAATTTTGACTTAGATGATAATTTGATAGGTTATACTTTTCTTAAATGGTTTGATAGTTTATGCTTAATAAATCTAAGTTGAAATATGATAAAAAGAGAATAGTTTGTATTTTGTAATTGAAATTAGCTAGTGGATTCAATTCTAAATTTCTCATATCTTTAATTGAATCCTCCATCTTTTATTTTCTTGTTTCTCTCTCTTTTTATTCTTGCTTTTTATTCTATTCTTTGATTCTTACTTCTCTTCTCTAAAATTCAATTTATTGTTACTTGCATATATTCACAACAATCATTCTCACTCATCATAACTCTCACACTTATTCTTTAATCCTAATTTTGTCACGCACAAAACACGAGAACCAATTCTAATAATCTCTTAAAATCATCTTCCTCGTGGGATCGATAACTTTTTATACTATAACTTGATCAATTGTGCACTTGTAATTTTGGTACATAATTATGCCGCATCAAAGACTAACCGGTAACGCGTGTTAGGTGTAGACTTATCTCTGATTAGGGATCAAGATAATGTACCCCACGCTTGTAAGGCATGGATTTCAGCATTATTAATAACAACTTGTCACAATATCAAATATGTGGGCTTTGCCATTTTCACAGGAATGCGCTACCCGATAACATATATTAGACGCAGAATTATCTCTATTCAGGGATCAAGATAAAGTCCCTCATGTATGAAAGACATGAATTTTTGGTGGTACGATGTTGAATATGTAGACTTAGTCATTTTCGCGGGAACGGACCACCCGACAGTATGTGTTAGATACAAACTTATCTCTATTTAGGAAACAAGATAAAGTCCCCCATGCGTAAAAGACATGGATTTTAGTGTCTTCTCTTGGGGCAAAGACGAACCCGGTGCTAGAGAGGAAGAATTTTATATTCTATCTCTAGCTTGCCTTCTCTTGGGGGTAAAGACAAACCCTGTGCTAGAGAGGAAGAATTTTATACTCTATCTTCTGCTGCAGAGGAAACTCAAAGTGGGATCTCCACTTTGAGAATCTCGATGGTGAAATTAAGAGTGTGATCTCCTCTCCGAGAATAAAAAAATCAAGATAACCCTAACTTTTATAGGATTAGTTACCTAATCTAAGAATAAATTTCTCATTTATTAAGATGAAATTCTGACTTCGGCCCTAACTGTTTAAAGGTTTGACTGAGCAGGAATTTTGAAACAACCCTAACTGTAGGAAGGTTTGATCACCTGATGTGGGTGAAAAGACTCTCATTTATCGAAAGAAAATTCTGATTTTAGCCCTAACTATTTAAAAATTTGACCAAATGGGGGTTGAGACGATCCTAACTATTTAAAGGTTTGATCGTTCAATTTAAAAGTGGATCTCTTGTTCATGGAAGGAATCGAGAGGGAGTTTTGGCTTTGGTCCTAACTATTTAAAGGTTTGACCAAACAAGCAGTTTAAGATGACTCTAACTGTTTAAATGATTGATCGTTCAATATGAAAGTTGACTTCTTGTTCATGGAAGGAATCGAGAGGGGATTTTGACTTTGGCCCTAATTATTTAAAGGTTTGATCGTCTAATTTGAAAGTGAACCTCTCATTCATGGAAGGAATCGAGAGGGGATTTTGGTTTTGGCCCTAACTATTTAAAAGTTTGACCTAATGAACAGTTTGTTATGACCCTAATTGTTTAAAAGTTTGATCATTCAATTTGAAAGTGGACCTCTCGTTCATAGAAGGAATCGAGAGGGGATTTTGGCTTTGGCTCAAACTGTTTAAAGGATTGATCAAATGAGCAGTTTGAGACGACCCTAACTATTTAAAGGTTTGATCGTTCAATTTGAAAGTGGACCCCTCATTCATGAAAGGAATCGAGAGAGGATTTTGGCTTTGGTCCTAACTATTCAAAGGTTTGACCAAATGAGTAGTTTGAGACGACCCTAATTGTTTAAAAGTTTGATTGTTTAATTTGAAAGTGGACCTCTCGTTCATGGAAGGAATCGAGAGGAGATTTTGGCTTTGGCCCTAACTATTTAAAGGTTTGACCAAATGAGCAGTTTGAGACAACCCTAACTGTTTAAAGGTTTGATCGTTCAATTTGAAAGTAGATCTCTCGTTCATGGAAGGAATCGAGAGAGGATTTTGGCTTTGGCTCTAACTGTTTAAAGGTTTGACCAAATGAGAGTTTGAGACGACCCTAACTGTTTAAAGGTTTGATCGTTCAATTTGAAAGTGGACCTCTCGTTCATGAAAGGAATCAAAAGGGGATTTTGGTTTTGGCCCTAACTGTTTAAAGGTTTGACCAAATAGGAGTTTGAGATAACTTTAACTGTTTAAATGTTTGATCGTTCAATTTGAAAGTGGACCTCTCGTTCATGGAAGGAATCGAGAAGGGATTTTGGCTTTGGCCCTAAATGTTTAAAGGTTTGACTAAATGGGAGTTTGAGACGAACCTAACTATTTAAATGTTTGATCGTTCAATTTGAAAGTGGACCTCTCATTCATGGAAGGAATCGAGAGGGGATTTTAGCTTCGGCCCTAACTATTTAAAGGTTTGACCAAATGAGCAGTGGGAGTGAAGGTATAAATAATAGTGGGAATGCTGATTATACAAATCATTCAGTAGGGGTTTTTGGTGTCAAGTGGCTAGGACTTAACATGAAGGGGTTTGATAATCACCATGGTTCAACATATTAAAATTTTAGATGTTGTGTCAGGACTTCAACAGTGGGGGTGTTAAATGCTTAGACACAACGGGAATTTGAATGGATTTAACCATGAAGAATTTTGATGGGCCCATCGTCAATTAATTTTATTAGTGAGGATTTTTTGGTGGAGGACCGTGAATCATTAAGCACTTCAAAATTACACCCTGAGAGTTTCATGAGGAAAGATTGTCCATATGCAATCGTTGAATCTCATCTCAACGAAAGAGTACTCCGAAAGTTACAGTGGGAGGGTTTTAATCATCTTAGAAATGATTAAATAGTCATAGTGTGAGATTCTTAATCATGATTAAGAATGAATTATTTCAATGATTAGTTTTCACCTTCAATAATCGGTTTTGCGTAATCCTTAAGAATACCATGTGTAGTATTCTACAGAAACTTTCCATTGGAATGCATTAAGGTATTCCACCCCTAACTCTTTGGTGAACCTGAATCCAATTGTATTCGGTCACATTGTTAGGTTATTCTTAAGAATATTAAGAGTAGTATTCTTCAGGAACTTCCCGTTGTTGGAAATAAAGGAAGTAGTTTAACCTCGTATACTCATCGGAGGAAAGAGAGAAGCAGTTTATACTCTTATACTCTTCGGAGTTTTGGAGAAGTAGTTTATACTTGTATACTCTTTGGCGTATTCGCCGTTCTCATTTGGCTTATTTCACCGTTATGATGCCGGCGTCAAGCATGGCTTGGATTTTGTTTTTGAGAACGAAGCAAGCCTTCGTGGGATGAAGAATCCTCCTATGGTATGCATAGTATTTTGGGTCTGAACTCTTGTTGGCTTCCTCCTGATTTTTAATAGGTGACAGCTCAATTTTGTCATTGTTCAGGAGATACTTGAAGATGGCTGGAACCTAATCATCCTTGAAGGAGTACCGTTGCGTTTGAGGTGACGGTTGTGGTGATTGTTATCGCGATTGTCGCTGTAATGTTTGATTAACGTGAATAGTAGTTACAGGCACTGTCGGTTGGCCTCTCTCAGCCTTCTTTCTTTTGAGGAAGTATTCAGCCTATTCACTACATAGTTTTAACTCCTTCCATGTTTTGGATGGCACGACCCCTGGGGCTTCTAGGATATTAATGGAGAAATTAATATGGCATGTCTATAAGATGAACTCCTCTGTGACAAAATCCCTGCAATTCATTATCTTGTTATGGAAGTGTTTGATAAAGTCATCAACTGACTCCCCATCCTTCTGCTTCTCATCCCCCAGAGCTCCAATTGATACTTCGGTGTCATCATCGAAGAAGTTACCGAGGAATAGATTTTCCATGTCATCCCAGTAGATGATGCTTCCTAGTTTGAGACGTCGATACCAATCGAAGGTGGCCCCACAAAGGGTGCCTACGAATGACCGAATCATCAAGGGCTTATTACCAAAAATCATACTCGAGTGAAACTTGAAGTAGACCAAGTGCTTAGTAGGAGAGCCTTTCCCATCGAATGGCGTGAAATTGATCAAACTAAACTTCAGCAGGTATGAAATTGACTCCCACTCCCTTGGGTATGGGCACCAAATACTGGTATTTTTCACCTCTTGAGCCAACATCAAGGCGTTGATCTTGTTCTTATGTTCTTCCATTCTTTTATTATCTCCACCCTCATTTTTCTTTGGGGGGCGTTGTGGAGGATCAACCGGACCACCCCCAGTGTTATGGTTATTGGGAGGAGGATCAGCAAAAATGTGTTCATCCATATCTGCGTCGTTATCATCTGTGTCGTTTTGAGCATGACGGCTAGATTCAGCTCGCTGACTTGGCTTTGGTTGTTGAGACTGAGTCTGTAGCTCCCTCATTTGCTGTATGGCTAATTCCATCTCCATCTTCATTTCAGTTCGAGTTTCTTCTCGCTGCTTAGCCAGATCTTCTTGAAGCATTTGAGCCAATTGATCAGGTGTGATTGTGAATGCCTTCCTAGCTTGCCCTATACTAGACGTTGTATCGTCGGAACCAATTGCGGAACAAGTATCTGAGGCCTCGTCATCTGAAGATAGCCCTTCGTGCATTCTCCTGTAATCTCTACATCTCGTTGCCCTTAGCTATAGCCGTGATATTCTTTGAGAGCCTCTGATCAACTCTTCCTCTTGGAGAAAAATCGGGGTCAGAATTTGTAGCCTGCTATTTCCCTTTATCAGGCATGTTGATGGTGACTTCTGGCAATTCTCTACTTTGATCAGCTGATCTTTTCCTGTGGAAACATCTTGGCTTGGACCTTGACACTTCGGTGGAAAGCCTTTGAAATATAGAGATCTTTGTAGAGTTGCTCTGGAGTAGCTACATTCAAATAATACTGCTCTGATGAGTCTTTCCCATGAGCAATGAGAGCTCGTTTCTCAAATAATCCTTTTTCGAGACTTATTCACACCCCAAGCCTGATAGTACAACTCATCAGCATGATGACCGAAGCACCTTATTGTTTGTTGGTGTGACTTCCCAGGTATAATGTTGTCTTTTGACGAGCACGTCTTCTTCTAGGGATGTAAAACCTTGTTAGCATTCTCAGGAGTCGCATGTTTAGAACCCCCCTTGTGAGTGCGGAGTTGTAACAGGCTCCTGGACTTTGACATGCACCCCCAGTCGAGCAGTGACAGGAATTCTCTTGCACACGACACACGAACAAGTACACTGAGGTGTCCCGGCTTGTTTGGAGGTGGCAGGACACTCTTGCACAACAGTTGGCTTGATGTGAGACTACATGACCCCCAGTCTGAGAGGCTACTTGGGTTTTGATCATCAGGTTCAAGCACTCTCATATCGGTATTTTTCCTCGATCTACACGTTGAGGATCAAAGTGATTTGCAATCGTGATTTTGAACTTGGAGAGGTCAAAACTGACTCAAGGCTTTACTAGATGCAAGGTGGGAGCAACTGTAGAGGCTGGACCAGGAACGGACGTCGACGGAGGCAAAGAAGTGGCCACGGGAGTTCCTGTTTGGGCGAGACAAGGGGAAGTGTCTCGGTTGAAGGAGTTTACGAGACAGATGGGACTATCTCGGCTGAAGGAAGTTACAAGATAGCTGGGACTGTCTCGGTTGAATAATTCATTTCCTACTGTGTCCAAACTTGGTTTTTGCGCAAGTTCAGATTTTGGAACCCAAACTTTGCGGGACTTTGGTGGTTCTTTGGCCATATCCTCCTTCTTCATAAGAGCGTGAGAGTGTGCGACACGTGCACGACATTTTTGATGTGCTCTTCCCTCGTTAAACAAGTCCTCTTGATCAGAACCCACTCTTCGATCAATGACTTGGAGGACGTATTAGAAACTTGATGTTGATGTGATTTAGTTGCATGATGCATCCTAGACTCTAAGTTCGCATAGTATTGAACCCTATCGACATGTTCTAAGGCCTTAGCGAGATGATGAGTGAGACGTTGGTGTTGCCTATGACGAGTCCTCTTCGTTAGAGTTGGCGAACTTTGATCTCATCTCGACTTCAAACTATTGTCTCGTCTCGGTCTTGACTGAGAACACCTCTCGAGTCAACATTGATCTCATCTCAACTTCAAACTATTATCTCATCTCGGTCTCGTCTTGAACCATCTCTCGAGTTGACATTGATCTTGTCTCGACTTTGGACGGTCGTCTCGTCTTGGTTTATTGATCTCATCTCATTTGGTCGATATTGATCTTATCTTGACATCAAATTGTCATCTCATCTTAGACCATCTCTCGAGTCGACATTGATCTCATCTCGACTTTGGACTGTCGTCTCGTCTCGGTTTATTAAGACGTCGACTTTTACTTGATTTGTAGAAGCTGTCGGATTGTTATTCCCATTGTTGATTTGGCTTCTTAGTTGTTCTTTGACCTCGGTTGGTTCTCTGTAACTCAGATGATGACGTTTATCGCCTTCCTTTCAACTTAAGCTAACTGTGATAACCTATAGGTAATTTTTAATGCCTACAGATACCCCTTTCAAAGTGTTTCAGCCTCATTCTTTCATAGAGGAGGCTGGAATACTTTGGATATGATACGCTTGTGCTTCAATTTGCTTACTTCTTTATCTTTTTGTCTATTCAGTATTTTATTGAATAGCTAAAATTCTTTCAGTGCTGCGTTTATCACCTGACCATTGTCAAAATCTTCAATCGAAACTGATGTGTTGATTGTTGAATTAGCTTTTGTCGTTGAATCGATGTTGAACTGATTATCTTTATCAAGATTCTATATTTGAATCATGATTAAACTCTCAGGGATTATCCTTTGACATGGGATTGATCTACACCTTGTTTTGGTAAAGTTATCGATGCGTTGACTAACGTCGGTTCTCTTTACGATGAAAACACAGTTTATACTCCTACGTTAACTAGAGTCCACATATTTTAAGCTCTTAAGGTGTTGGAGTAGGGAGAATTAGTTTATACTTATGTACTCCTTGGAGTTTTCGGGAATCAGTTTAACCATGTGTACCCGTTAGAGGTTTAAGGATATGCAGTTTATACTTGTATACTCATCCGAGTGTAAGAGAAGAAGTAGTTTATACTCTTATACTCATCAAAGTCTTAGGAAGAGAGAACTGAGAATGCATTGGACACTCACCAGGTTAAGCTCTTTGTGTGAGATTTGATTGTAGGACCTGCCGTTGGTGTTGATACAGATTGCTGGTAGATGTCAGCTTTTCCAAGATTTTAACTATCGTCTTATTGAAAGCCTCAGCTTGTCCATTTGCTGCTGGATTGTAGGTAGTAGATTCCAGGTTCTGAATTCTAAACTTGTCACAGAATCGGGTAAACACATGACTAACGAATTATGACTCGTTGTCATGGATGATACGTCTTGGGACGTCATATCTGTAGATGATGTGATACTTTATGAATTTGAACACATTACTGGTTTTGACTTCTCTCAAAGGAATGGCTTCGGCCCATTTGGAGAAGTAATCGGTTATCACTAGGATGAAACGATGACCTTTTGCTGATGGCGGAGATATCGGTCCGTCGATATCCATCCTCCATGTCTCGAATGGCCACGAAGTCACTGTCAGATATAGGTCTTTCGACAATTGATGCATGTAATTGGCATGGATTTGACATGCATGACAACTTCTTGCATAAGCTATAATGTCACTAATTATCTTGGGCCAATAGTATCCCATTCTTCGCAAGCAATCCTAGAGCTTAGGTCTGAGTTAGTGAGCTCCACAGGTACCCTCATAGGCTTCCTTCAGGACTTCTTACACTTCTTTACTTGACATGCATCATAGTAGTTTGCTGTCATACGACCTACGATATAACGTCTTTGCCATCGAGTCGTAGTAAAATATTGGCAAACCTCTATGAATAGACTCTCGTTCTTTAACGTCTTCAGGGAGTATGTCGTATAAGACGTAGTCAATGAGAGGAAAATGCCAATCTCTTGGTTAAAGTTGACCTGTAGTCTGCTGACTTGTATTCACTTCCAGAGCATATTTCGGTCAAAAGAGTTACCGACTTACGACAATGATATGTTGACTGGTCCCTGGCGGTTGAGTCAAAGTGTCTACAAGTGCCGCCAACGCATCCGCGTGTGTATTCTTGTAACGCGACATGTAATCAATGTAAAAGTCTTTGAATGACTCGGCTATTTTGACAACCACTTTATGATAAGGAATCAAGTCGTCATTCCTGACCTCGTATTCCCCTGTCATCTGATTGATAATGAGCTTGGAGTCGCCATATGCTTCAAGATGCTTTGCTCCTAGTTCCTTAGCAAGGTCAAGTCCAATGAGCAAAGCATTGTACTAAGCCACATTATTGGAACACAAGTTTGTTAAAGAGAAGGCTCGGGGTAACACAATATTTTTGGGGGAGATCAATATGGTCCCCACTCCTGCGACGATTGCCACTTCTGGGCCTGCCCGAGATGCACCGTCAAAGAATAGTTGCTAGATTTCCTTTTGCAAAGTTGCATTAGCTTCATGGGTTTCATCCAACATATATTCGAATAAGTCAGTTTTCAATTCTAGCAGATGACTGTCCATGAGATTGCAAATGGCTTGCCCTTTGACAGACTTCTATAATATGAAGTATATATCGTATTCGGACAACAAAAGTGCCCATCTTGCCAGGCACCAATTTAATGATCTAGGCTGTGTTAAGAAGATTCAAATAGGATTTACTCGGGAAATGACGTGGATGGTTTGGCTGACCAAATAATGTCGTATTTTCTGAATTGTAAACACTAGGACCAAGCATTCCTTTTCAACCATGGAATACCGATGTTCACCTCCAGTCAAGGTTCTACTCAAGTAGTAGATAGCTTGCTCATGGTCTTCATCATCATCTGGTGCTAACAGAGCACCCAAAGAGTGTTTCATCACCTGCACATAGATCAGGAAGGGCTTCCCTGAGACCGGCACTAAAAAAATAGGTGGGTTCGAGAGATAAGTCTTGATCTCATTGAAAGCTTTCTGACAAGCTTCGTCCTATACAAAAGATACACCCTTCTTCATTAGTTTTGAGAAGGGTTGACATTTACTTGAGTGATTTTCTATGAATCTACAGATGTATGCCAGACGTCCTTGCGGTCCTCTCAATTCTTTAAGATTCATGGGTGCTACTATTTTTTAATAGCTTGCACTTTGTCAGGATCTATGTGAATCCCCTTCGATGTGATGATAAATCTAAGGAATTTGCCACTGAACATCCCCAAAAGCGATTTTGTAGGATTCCTTTTCAATTGATGAGTTCGCATTAGTTTGAACACCATTTCAGATCTTGAAGATGATCATCTTTGTTGTGACTCTTGATGACCAACTCATCTACATAGCATTCCATTGTCTTCCGTAGATGATCTCGGAAGATTGTGTTCATGACACGTTGGTAAGTTGCGCCAGCATTTTTGAGACCGAAAGGCATTACTATGTACCAGTATATTCCTAACAGAGTCCTAAAAAAAGTGTGTTTCTCATCTTCATGGTACATTTTGATTTGATTATACCATGAAAATCCATCCATGAATGACATCCTTTTAAACCCGCACGTATTGTCTATAATAACATCTGTGATAGGTAAAGTAAATTCATCTTTCGAACATGCAATATTAAGATCCCTAAAGTCAATACAGATATAGATATTTTTGTTCTTCTTCAGGAATGGAATGATGTTTGCTACCTAGTCTAGGTGTTGCTCTTATTTGATGAAGCATGAATCGATCAGCTTCTTCACTTTAGCTTCGATCGCCTCCATGATTTGTGGAGGAAACCATCTTTTCAGTTGTTTGACCGGTTTAACGCCTGACTTGATATTGAGGTGATGCATGGCTACTTGTGGGTCCAGACCAGGCATGTCCTCGTAATTCCAGGCAAAAGCAGCAATATATTCCCGTATGAGAGATATAAGATCTTTCTTCTCCTGGGGAGATAAGTTATCACTTATAAATATACATTTGGGGTTAGACTTATCCCCTATGTTTATCTGAAGTACTTTGTCCTTAGTGGGAGGTTCACATTGTTCATATCGACCTCTCCATTGAGCACTTACTTGTCGATCCCATGATTCATTGTCAAGCGGAACCTGGTCGTCTTCTCTGATTGCAGTGAGATCAATTGTAGCCATGTTGACTGTGAGATTTTTGAACACAGTCCCTATGCCAACATCTAAATCCCACATTGAGGATGCTGATGATGAATCTATGGAGCGAACCTCTTCTAGCTCTTTTCCAGAATCACCATATTATTCTGATGAAGGAGAGATGTAACCTAAACCTCTCCTTGTTTGATGATAATAATCATCAGGCTTTCCTTTGGGAATGAAGGGTCGTACATGTGTTCTTCATCCTTTATTGAAACTCAAACCCTCATTGCAGGAGAAGTCATAATTCATGTTCCCCATCATTCGTAATGTTGTTGGTTCATAGTGCGAGAATTGAGGAGCGGGCTCATCTTCTTCTGAACTATCCCACAGTGTGCACAGGGGCTGATCTACCCTACCAAAGATAATATCTGTCTGATCACTATCTTGGACAGGTACAATAAAGAAGGTTTGCGAGGACTCGATCGTTTGTTTATTTGTTACAAACGACGAATGCACATGCAAGTGTAAAGAAGAGTTAGTATACAACCCTAAAACTAGACTGCTAGACTCGTCAGTACTGGACTCTGAATCAATAGACGGCAAGTAAGCAAAGTTATAATCTTTATTCAGGATAATTTTATCTGCTTCATCAGCATTGCCTACATTGGGGATTTCACCGCCTATTACAATGGGTTCAGTATCATTCAAGATAAGACCCTCGTCATACTCAGACTCACTGTCGGCCTCGTTGCCACTTTTAGGTTCTTTGATCGGTGGTTCTTCCACCGATTCAAAATCCTGGTAAAGAAAAGAGTCGGTGAAATAGTTCTCGACCCCTTTGAAGGGTTACTTTTCTGCAAACACCGTTTTCACTTGACCGTAACCATTCACATATTTCATGCATTAATATAATGTGGACGAGACAATCAAGTTGCTATGAATCCATGGCCGACCTAATAGCAAGTTATAGGAGGGTTCTGCATCAATTACGTAGCAGGTCACCTCTGTCTTTAGGTCACTTAGCTGGCATTTATGGCGAATGTTTCCCAATGGATTGGTTCCAGTGGAATTAAAGCCAAAGATAGTGGTTCTTGTTGTAGACAAACGCCTCTGAGGTACCCCCAAGTGTTAAATAAGCTTTAGGAGAATGATGCTCAGTGTAGATCCTAGATTCACTTGGATTCTATCCACTCTAGTGGAGCTGACGTACCCGATGAAGTACATTGGCCGATCATTCGTCATACTCTTGATAAACATGTCATAAGGAGTAAAGGTTATGCAAGAGATCTGCTATTTTGATGCTAGGCAGCACTGAGAACATCTTTTTCATGTATCCTCTTCGGGGATAGGTTTAAAATGAGTTGCAAAAGCTTCAGTGTCAGCTAGTGCTTCTCGCAGAGCTTCCCAGGTGGACTTGGATAGTCGCAAGAGCTCATACAAAGTGATTTTGGCCGAGATATTAGCCAGCTGTGCGAGCACATCAAACTGTAAAGTTGATTACTTGAGCTTGCAGGAGTCTCCTTTCTTAGTTCTTTGTTGTATCGCAGCTCTTTCTGTTTGGGCCTTTTGAACACCGGCTGAACTGCTGGTGATGGCTCAGCTGGGTAGTTCGAAGGACTCTTCGCCATTAGAGAATATTGTTTAGTGAAGTCCTTCCCTACCCTGGTTGCCAATGTAGTCTTCTCACCATCAGAATCAGTGAGTGTAGTCGCCTCCACCTTGTCATCATCTGGGATTGCAGACACAACGTTGCAGAGGTTCACCTTTCTGTTGGACCTCTTTGAAGGCTTAGAAGTCGGCCATTGTTCATCTTTGAGTAGATCGAGATGGACCCACATCGTTTGCCCTTCTCTCGTTGATGGTGGGGGTCGGTGTTGATGATCCTAAATTCTGCCTTAGGAATGGGCATGACTCACGATGGCGCAAGGACTTTTGGGAGGTCTTTCCCGAACTTCAGAGTGACTTATTTGTAGTCACTTTCTTTTGTGCTGTTTCCTTCTTCGGACCCCTGCTTCATAAAGGGCATGAATCTTATCCTTTAGGATATAGCATTTAGAGGCGGGATGATGAACCATCTTGTGGTACGCACAGTATTTAGGATCATCTATTTTACCCGCATCCTCAGACCGCTTTATCTCTATCAGCTTTATCTTGTTGTTTTTGAGTAGGGTATTAAAAATAGTAACCACTTGATCTTCTCGGAAGTCATACTTGTGACGCTCGTGATTTTACACATGGCTGCAGTCCAAGGTGAACCTAAAGATGTCAAACCTGCCATGCACCTAACACCGTGCAACAACACGTTTCACCATCACAGTAACATCTCTCTAGTGGATTTTAACAAAAAGAAGTGCAGGTACAAGCAGATAAAATAAAGGTAATAATGAAAGGAACACAATATAGAGAAGAGATATCCAATAATAAATAAAATCATGTTCCAACAAAAAAAAGAATACATCTGATAATCCATAATAAGAATGATAAATCTATGATCACAAGAGTCAACTAAAAAGTACAAAGGCACTCAGCCTCCAAAATGAAATACATCTCTAAAATAAACTAAAGTCATAACTAAAGCACTGTGGAGCACTAACTGACTATCTATGAAAGACGACGACTAGGCTAAATCTCTGTCAACCTGTGGCTCTCCGGAACTCTGACCTGTTACCTAAAAAGAGAGAAAAATAAAAGAAAACAATAACATTGTCAGAGTGCTAGCAAGAATATCTCCGTCTGCCCCCAGTGGAAGCGCTAACACATATAACGGAGATTCTACCTAAAATATGCATAATCTACCTATATCATTTACCCTATACTGAGAGGAGTTAAAATTTAGAAATCCACAACAAGAGATGAGTACTGTTGTAGGCGTATAAAACTACTTATAGGTCCCTTAACACAGCTCGGCATGGTGATTCGACAAACCAACGAACCATCGGGCAATGTATCCAAGCGTGATCGTTAGACCACAACATCGAAGCTAAGTGAGATGCGACGAAGCAGATTAATGAGGCGACGAGGTTAAACACCAAAGCGGATTTACTATCAAATCAGGATCCGGACTGCCAAATCAGAGTCCAGATCAACAAATCAGAGTTCGGATAAACCACGAAACCGAAAAACAAAAAAATGGCAAACACCTGGAGGACTCAGTCAAAACTGAGCCACTTGGGTGGCTCGGCCAAAGACGAGCCACCTTGAGGTGGCTCGGTGGCCGAGCCACCTCCTGGTGGCTCGGTGGCCGAGGGAGGTTGGACTTTTGTAAGGCGAAGCTCTGCTGGATTGAGACTAGACCTTGGACTTTTCGAAGCTTAGAAGACTCGGACTTCTCAGATCTGGTTCTTGGCGATCATCCACTCTAAATAAGACAGGAGTTCGAGAGAGATCAGATCTGAGATCTACACGGTTTCCCTCCGGATCAAAACTTGGTATTTGATCTCGAGAAGAGTCTCGATTTCGCTTGGTCGATTTCGATTACTAAAGGCTATTATTTCCTTGGTGAAATAGTACCCCCGGCTGTTATTTCCTTCGTGAAATAGCACCCGTCATACCGTGTAGATCCGACCAGATCAAGATCGCGCGGTGGTCCACAGATTAACCCCGACGCAGGCAAAGAACCCACACAAGTGAGAGACCGCAAAACAGGATCTCGCGATTCGTTCGACATAAAAAGAAAGTTGTAATTTTTATTTCTTTTTTGATTTTGTTGTAACCGGATCTTATAAAAAGACCGGATCTTTTGTAATCGATAAACTATTACTCAAGAGTACAATGGAATCAAAGAACACAATTTTTCCCGCGAACAATCTGGCGACCATAGTGGGAGCCAACGATCTCGCTACCGAGATCAATGCGTCGCAGCTGCGGATCTCGATCCCGATCGAGGAGGAGGTCCAATATGAATTCGACCAACAAAAGTTTGAGGAGTATCTATCATCCTCGTCCGAATCGACCTCCCCCCTCAAGTCCAAGAAGTTCTCCTCCAGGAGAAAAATCCGTTGGTATGAAGAAGTTGAGAATACCAACGAAGATCTCACCCCGATTGATGCCATGGTTGCATCAGGTGAGGCTCCACCAACCTCCAACCAGGTTAAGCCTGTTCCCGTCGATTCCTCCGTTACTCTTTCCAAGAGAGCCCGTCAGACGATGGAATCCACGGATGGAATCCGCTATAACGCGGATCTGAAGAACAGGAGAGGCAAACAGCCTCAACAACCAATGAATGGCAGCTCCTCCAAGCCGCCAACAAACGAATGGATCCGTGTCACACGGAATCGTTTGACACTTGAGGAGCGCATTCGCAAACGCCGCACACTGTCAGCGCAGGCACGGGCTCAAGTCCAAGAAGCCCGCAGAAGGCTACAGAAGGAAGTGGCCAAAAAGCCGCCACCAACCCGCCAAGTATGGAAGCCAAAGTCTGAAGCGGGGATTCAGGCTAAGGTACAATTATTGCAGCCTTCGAAGCAAGTTCAACCTCCGGTGAACCAACCAAAATCGCCAGCAATTCCAATAGCTACTCCAGGAGATCCCGCGGAATCATCCCGAAGAAGGAAGTCCGTTTTGGAGCGCCTCAGTCCACTTCCCGTTGACCGATGCAAAGCTCCTTGTTCGCGGGAAAAATTGTTTTCTTCATTGATTCCATTGCACACTCTTGTAATAGTTTATCGATTACAAAAATCCGGTCTTTTTATAAGATCCGGTTACAATAAAATCAAAGAAAAATAAAAAGATTACAACTTTCCTTTTTTGAACGAATCACGAGCTCCTGTTTTGTGGTCACTCGCTTTTGTGGATTCTTTGCCAACGCCGGGGTTAATCCGTGGACCACCGCGCGATCTAGATCCGGTCGGATCTACACGATTTGACGGGTGTTATCTCACTAAGGAAATAACAGCCGGGGGGTATTATTTCACCAAGGAAATAATAGCCTTTAGTTCTCGGGATCAAAGGCCAAGCTTTGATCCGGAGTATTACTTCGTGTAGATCTCAGATCTGATTTCTCTTTCTCGAACTCCTGCCTTTTGTGACGTGGATGCTCGCCAAGAACCAGATCTGAATGTCCAAGTCTTCAAGTCTTCAAAACTCCAAGCTCAGTTCTCAATTCGGCAGAGTTTCAGCTCTAGAAGTTCCAACCTTTAAAAATGAGCCAAGGGGGGTTTATTTATAGGCTCTTATATCTGTGCCTTGGCACAGATCTCCTTTTTTTTCGGTCTCGGGGTTGATTTGGACTCTGATTTGTTGATCTGAATCCTGATTTGGCAGTAAACCCGCTTCGTTGTTGATCTGGACTCTGATTTGACAGTTCGAATCCTAATATGGCAGTAAATCCGCCTCGGTGTTTGAGTTCAAATCCGTTCTATGGTTGGATGACTCGTTGACTCACCGGACTGTTAGCTTGATTCCGCATGCGAATGGATGTATTCCATTGTTTGCATGCGGTTCGTTAGCCTCGTTGCCTCGTTAATCTGCTTCGTTGCGTGTCACTTGGCTTCGGCGTTGTGGACTGACGCTCGTGTTTGGATATGTCGCCCGATGGTTCGTCGGTTTGTGCCAAGCTGTGCTAAGGGACCTATAAGCAATTTTATACGCCTACAGATACTCCCTCCAAAGTATTTCAGTCTCGTTCTTTTATAGAAGAGTCTGAAATACTTTGGATATGATTGTCCCAACCTTCAGTAGGTGTAACGGGACTTTGGAATGGCTTCTGTTCTTGATTCCTTCAATCCTTCAGGCTATTCGGTGCTTTGTCGAATGTCTGTAAGGGTTTCGGCGCTGCATTTATTGTCTGACCGTTGTCGGAATCTTGAACTTGAAGTCGATTCCTGATTTTCTGATCTTTAGCTCGTGTTTGTTGGTTCAACATAGAACTGACCATCGATTGTTGGCGTTGAGTTCTCATTTGTGACGCGTTGTCCGGCATGGTGTTGTTGAGTTATCCTTAAGAATATTTTTAGGAAAAATATTCTCCTAGAACTTCTCAACCAAAAATATAGGGAATAGTTTATACTCTTATACCTTATTGGAGTAATTTCTGTGCCCGAATGAGCTGAACCGGCCTGATAATGAGCTGAACCGGCTTGATAGTGAGCCAAAAAAAGGCAGTAATTCGGCTTAAAAAATCTTCTGATCCTTCCGAATGTGCGGGAGAGGTAAGAATAAACCAAGGACTGAACCCTCGGTCGATTTGAAGTTGTTTCGATGTTCGATTCAGCTTCAATTTGAATTCTGGTTCGAATCTGGTTCAAACTGGTTCAACCTGGTTCAGGACTGGTTCAACCTGGTTCAAAGCTGGTTCGGGACTGGTTCAGACTGGTTCAGACTGGTTCATCCTGGTCTGGTCTGGTTCAGTCTGGTTTGGCCTGGTTCAGCCTGGTTTGGCCTGGTTCAGCCTCTTTTGAACTGATTTGGACTGGTCTGGTCTGGTTCAACCTGGTCCGGTCTGGTTCAAGGCTGGTTCACCTACTTTTCTCTCTTGCATCCGTTCTCCCTCAAACTTTCATATTTGCCTTAGATCTAGCCTTCCTTTGGATCTTAGACTGAAGAATCCCTCAAAAATCTTCATACAGAAATTTCTCTCAGGCCCCTCGAGCACGTGGTCTGAGCCTCTTTCAGGATTTGATTTTTGTCGGATCTTCGAGCTTTCCCTCAGGTAAATCCTCCACAATTTTAGCATATTTCATGCTTAATTCAATTTCTGAACTTGCGGGGTCGCATGTGAGGGTTAGGATTGTGCTTTGGCGCCTCGAGCTCATCCTTCAGGGGGGTAGAATTGCAATAAAAGGGGAATTTTTTCTAGATCTGACCCCCTGATTTATTTTGCAGGTCACCATGTCACGTGTCCCGAGAGGTCGCTCCCCTGCTGCGTCGGCTGATGGCGCGCTTCCCTCGTATGCTGGTGAGCTATTTTTGGCATATTTGGAAATTTACAACTTAGTTCTCTTTTTTCTGGAAATTTGCAAATTGGTCCTTTCTACCCCGCGTTGTTCTCCTTGGTGAGGCAATCGGGAAGAGCCTTGATTCTCCTTGGTGATGATCGACGCTTTAAAGATGGGTTTTGCTTGGTCAAAACCATATCTCATAATAAATAAAGGGGGCGTTTTGTCGCTGCATTGTGCCTTATAAGGCAGGGATATGTTTTTTGATATATCCTACCTTATAAGTGCATAATGTGGCCAAATCGTCTCACTCTTTATAAGGTAGTGACTCTATCTTACCCATTCATAGGATGAGTTCAACTTCCTTTTATGATTGAGACTAACAAATGTTTAACTTGTTTTTTTTCAGTGGAGTATTCTTCCGGAGCATTTTCATCTCACGCGGTGTACGGGCGTCGCGGCGAGTATTATTCAACTTCCGATGATTTTTCCCCTATTCCAGTTACTCCTCAGTTTGCTTCGGGCACGTCGACAGAGGTTGCCCAAGTGGTGAAGGAAGGTGGACATCGAGCTCTTCAACAGTTGATTACAGATGCGCCTTTAGTGAAGGATGCCAGTTCTATTCAGCCTCTCAGGAAGACCGACTTTTTATTTGGCGACTCTGCCAAAGATCTGGATGCAGTGTTTATTGACGCCGAGCAATGGCTCCATAAAACTGGCAGTGGTTTCATATATTTGCCGAAGATTCCTCGGCATCGTTCGTTGACTGAGCTCAGGCGCCAGGCTGTGACACGGGAGATGTCGTGGCGCTTGACGGAGGAGCATGAGAGCGTTCACTGTGGCTACATCACTCATCAGGCAGCTCCTGGTTCAAGCAGGAGTCATATCACTGGATTGCATCCTGGAGTATTGGGGTTGGACGCACCGCCGCGTAACGAGCTTCTTGCCTCTGCATCTACTTTGAAGAATCGCCTCGCTGCCTTAGGACGGGAGATGCTTGCGACGCATCACAGATTTTATGGTTGGGTCCATTCTTTGGATAAGCTTTGGTGGACTCGCATGACGAAGTACGTCTTAAGCCGATGGAGCGAGGAGTTGCACGCTTGTGGTCTATATGCAGCCGTTCGTGCCACCATGTATGGTTTGCCTGTCAGCGCGAAGCATTTCTTCGCTTTGTGCGTATAACCCGGATTCGAATACTTTTCTGACCCGGCAAGGGGAGTTGGGCTTGGCCCTCCATGAGATGCACAGGATTTCTGGTTTGCCCATGGGACAGATGCTATATCAGGAATACTTTCCCTCCAACCATGAATTGAGTCAGCTGAAGGATCGCATGCCCGACCGCTACGAGACTTTATGGGACCTCACATGTCACTATCATATTGCTTTGGCACAGTCTGAGCCTTTAGCGAAGAGGACTAAGTCATTCGTGAGTCTGAAGCAGTTTGTATGCTATTTGTTCAGAAATCTAGAGAGCAATTCCGGCGAGGCTATTTGCGAGCTGGCACCACTCACTCCTTCAGGGGTGAATAGTCTATTGAAGAAGATTGACGCTCATTCCTACACCATTAGCATTCTTGAGAGTGGCTTTCCTGCAGGGACCAAGTTTAAATCATTTCTACGGCATGCGACCGCGCCGATTCGACCGATGACCCTTCTTGTCGGTTACCTCGCTATCTGGTTAAAGAAATGCGTGGTCCCGTATCAGTCTGGGATGGTGGCTAACATTCATCGAGGGCTTCGACAGATTTCTAGTGCTTTCACACGGAAGGAAAGTGAATCGCTGGCTCAGATTCCTACTATTAAGGTGGAGCTTCCGTACACTTATTTGATGGCTTGGTTTGTCCTTCATCGACACTTATTTGATGGCTTGGTTTGTCCTTCATCGTTCTGATATGATGTCGGTACCGAACGCCACAGACCCCTCCGTTCCCCTACTATAGTTGCTTGAGAATGGTAAGTGGGAGGGGCGAGGATTCCCTGACATCAGACAGCAGCTACAGGTCCACAAGTGTTGGGCGTTTTCCACTTGCTTTCCGCAGTTCTCCGGCCGATACGGCGAGTGTCTGATTGATGAGGAGAGGCTGAGGGAGTATCAGACTCATTTAGACATCGGCTGCTTTAACTGGCTGGTGAACATTAGGCCGAGTTATCTGACTTTCCGGGTGAGGAATCAGTGTTTCATAGAGCCATACCTACCCTACCGGTTCGCTCGCCAGTTTGGCTATGATCAGCTTTATGTCGGGAATCCACGTCAGCAGCTTCGGACCCACGGCGGTTTGGTGGACGGTCTTCGTGCATGGTTGTGGACCGTGACGGGCTGTACTGGTGCTAAGTTCAGTCTCCCGAGTGCTGAGCGGCAGTTGAACCTCACCTTCTTAAGCTGCAAGTGGTTGTTAGCAGCTAATAAAACTGTCCCCGTGAAGCCGATTGCAGAGCTAGAGGCTGAGAAGGCTTCTCAGGCCGATTCTCATGTGATTTGGGAAAATGCTCGGTCACAAAGGACACGGAACAAGATTCGTCGGA
This sequence comes from Asparagus officinalis, assembly GCF_001876935.1. Lineage (NCBI taxonomy): Eukaryota > Viridiplantae > Streptophyta > Magnoliopsida > Asparagales > Asparagaceae > Asparagus > Asparagus officinalis. Next base: position 66,247,735 of record NC_033794.1, on the reverse strand, counting down.
TTGACGAAGAGGGAAAGAAGATCTTTCATTCTGCTGATGAGGCTTCAGGCGGAGATCTTGAAGATTACGAGGACTGTTCTGAACGAGGTCAGTTATTTACTCTTTCCTTCTATCTTCCAGAATTATTAAACCTGACAATGGTTTGATGTTTTAGGGACCACAGCCGACCAAGATGAAGAGTTCCATCCTTCTTCCCAGGCGAGACCTTCGATTGTTGCCCCTGCTGCTAGGTGGAAGAGATTAGCCCGCAAGCCGCGTGCAGCCTCGCGAGCATCTGATATGGATTTGGCCGGTGACGATCCTGCTAGTGACGGAGGTAACATCTACCCTATAGACCAACCTCTTGATCATTCAGAACTTCGACTCATGCTTTTCCATCTCTATATAGGAGAGTGTGGGGAGAGAGAGATGAGTCCTGATCCTGCTTTTCATGATTTTGCATCTTCTGGTGAGCCCAACTCACCGCACCAGGTAGAGAGGCCTGCAGAAGCTGCCGACATTAGGGAGACTGTCAATGTAGGACCCGGTTCGATAAATCCAGGTACATCTACCATTAACAATATACAAAGGAGTTGAATGATTCGGAATTTGTGCATTCCCTGATTGTCTCTGTGCTTCTCGCTCTTTTAGATAATTTGCAGGAGGCAAACGTGGATCTTGGGAATAGAGAGGCTGACGCACCTATAAGAGGTAATTCATTTCTATTGGTTGTAGTCTCTTTATTCTTCTTTCGTACTTATATTCTCTTGTGTCAGATTTCTCGACTGATGATTTTGACGAGGAAGGCTTGCTTGTGGACACTCCTATGCTCCACTTTATGTATGGCTCTCCTCAGATTGATGACCAGTTGCCTGGAGATGTATTTCCTGAGTCTACGCTCCCTAAGAATCCCGAGGATGGTTTTTCTGAAGGTACGTAGCTCTTCTCAAGTTAATTATAGGACTAGCCAATTTTTGACTAATGCAATTATAATGTGATGCATCTGAGGATTCTATTTTGTATTTGACAGGAGTTTTTGTCGAGACTGATTCTGTTGAGCCGGCTGTGAGACCAACTACACCAGTTGATACACCCACAGCCGTTACACCTCCACTACCCAGTGACTCAAGGGGAAGAGGGTATAAATTGAGCTACTGAGAAATGTTATTTATTTCTTCATCAAGGCTTTTGATGGATTTCTCCTTTTTTGTGTAGGGCTTTCTTCTAAGCTTCACGTCCTTGTGAAGGAGTTATTATCAGACAGCGACCCAGAGAAGATTGTCATCTGCATAGAAATCCGCTCCTTCTTCTCCTTTGTGAATGCTATGATTGGCAAACTCTTCCACGGCGGACTTTCCCTTCACCAGTTTAAGCCATTCCTTGATCCTAAGATAAATTCAATAAGGAATGCAAGATACCCGGATCTGGCGAAGGCTATAGTTGATGATCTTGACTGCCTAGAGCATGAGCTTCAGATGTTTCGTGAGCTCCGGGATGCAGGTGCCTCTTCATTCATTGCTGCCGAGTTTGATACTCGCTTACAGACATGGCGCGATACTCGGCTTTTTGCTGAGCTCGAGATTCAGGTGCAGCGGGATCAAGTGGACCGAGTTAAGGCCAACCTTGTTGCTAGATCATCTTCACTCGACGAGCTTGATTTTTCCATTCCTTCTTGTGAGACCCAGATAGACCAACTCCGAAGAGAACTCCGTGAAAAGGAGGAGACTTTGGGTATTCTTTAGATGACGAAGGTACAGGATCAGCGAGCCCATACTGCTTTATCTGAGGAGTTGAAATCTTTGAAACAGATGCTGACCGAGACGGAGGAGGTTGCTGCGAAGACTTTAGCCAACACCGAGGAGTCCATCAGAGCTGAGCTGAGGCAAGCTTATGATGAGAAGCTGTCTAAGCTTAATCAGCAGATTTTTGGCCATGTTCTTGATGTATGATTTCATTTGCTGAATGTTTTGACTTTTGATCCTTTTAGTGGAACTGGTTTTTATCTTTATTTTTATTATGATTCCTCATTCCGTTTGAAATGATTGACCATAATTCTTTTAGGATTTTTGGCAAACCCTCAGCCATCAACGGATTTGATTAGCCTTTACCGATTACCGTTTGAGTCGGGCTACCATGCGGATTGTCTAAATCCGTTCCGCATGTCACGTTGTGCTAAGAGAGTGAATTCTCTGAGACTTTCGTGCTATGATGTTGAATACATAGACTTTACCATTTGTTACGGGAATAGGATATCCGACGACACGTGTTAGGTGTTGACTTTAGGATTTTTGGCTAACAGCCTTCAACGGGTTTGATAAGCCTTTACCGACTACCGTTTGAATCGGACTAGCATGCGAATTGTCTAAATCCGTTCCGCATGTGACGTTGTGCTAAAAGAGTTAACACTCTTAGTGCTACGATATTGAATACGTAGACTTCGTCTTTCTCACGGGAATAGACTACCCAGCAATGTGTTTTAGACGCTGACTTATCCCTACTTAGGCTTCAGGATAGGATACCCCAGAATCGAACTCTGGTGTCTTTTTCTTCGGAGAAAGACTAAACCGGCGACGCGTGTTAGGCTTCGGCATATCCTTTCTTAGGATTCAGGATGAAATTCCCCATGCGTGTAAGGCATGGATTTTGGTGTTATTAATAACAACCTGCCACAATGTTGAATATACGGACGGGTGTTCTTTTTAACGGTTAAGAACTAACCGGTAGCGCGGGTTAGACGCAGACTTATCCCTGCTTAGGATTCAGGATAAGATACCCCAGAATCGAACTCTGGTGTCTTTTTTTACGGAAAAAGACTAAACCGGCAGCGCGTGTTAGGCGCAAACTTATCCCTGCTTAGGATTCGAGATAAACTTCCTAGGATGAATCCTAAATTGATAAATTTTGAAAAAGATTAGTGTGGGAAAGGAAGAATTTTATATTCTATTTCCCGGTCTTCTTTTAGGGTGAAGGCGAACCCGAAAAGCAAGGAAGGAAGAATTTTATATTCTATTCCCTGATTCTGGAAAGGAAGAATTTTATATTCTATTTCCAGCGCAAAAGAAACTAGAAGTGGGATCTCCACTCCGAGAATCTGGGAAAATCTAGATAAACTTGCCTTTTATAGGATTGGTTATCTAAACTGAAAAATGAGTTCTTCGTTTATCGAAATGAAATTTCAACTTAGGTTATAACCATGAGAAGGCTTAACCAAAGAGAAAAGAAAGGAGTTCTTTCCTTTATCGAAAGGGGACTCTGAATCGAAGGTGGACCTCTTGTTCATGGAAAGGGTCAAGAGGACCAGAAAGACACTTTTGGTGGACTCACTGTCAATTGAAATTGATCAGTGAGGGATTTTGATGGTGAAAATGATTTTGGGTTATCCTCTAGAATGTTAAGCGTAATATTCTTCAAGGAACTTCCCGGTAAATGGGTTATCCTAAATGTACTAGGGATAGTACTTTATTGGTATTAATTGCCTGGTGCCTTCTTGAGTAATCAGGCGATATGCGCCGTTTGAGTAGACCGTGTCTATCACAAACGGTCCTTCCCACTTGGGTTCGAATTTACCTTTCTTCTTGGAGTTGAGGATTATCGGTCGACGAGTAGCAAGGACCAGATCTCCTTCCTTAAAGGTTCTCTGTCGGACTCTTTTGTTAAAAGCCCTAGATATTCTGGCTTGATAAAACTCGATGTGTTGTTGAGCTTCCAAGCGCTTTTCATCCAATCTTTCGAGTTCTTCGAGACGTTTCTGATGTTGTTCTTTGTTGTTGAGCTTCCAAGCGCTTTTCATCCAATCTTTCGAGTTCTTCGAGACGTTTCTGATGTTGTTCTTTCGTTGTCATCTCGGTTGCGAGGGCGATTCGAAGGGATGGGATTTGAATCTCCAATGGTAGCACAGCTTCACATCCGTATACTAACGAATATGGGGTAGCTCCCGTAGGTGTGCGTATGGTGGTGCGATAAGACCAAAGTACTTCACCGAGTTTATCGTCCCAGTCTCGTTTATTGGTCTTCACGAGCTTTGACAGGATCTTAATGATCATCTTGTTAAACGCCTCAGCTAATCCATTCGCAGCGGGATAATAAGCTGCGGGATAGTAAGCTGTTGACGAAATATCTTCAATTTTGAACTTGTCACAAAACCTGATGAAGGCGTTGCTTATGAACTGTGGACCGTTGTCATGAATGATCCGTCTTGGCACGCCGTGTCGGTATATGACATGATGCTTGATGAAATTGATGACGTTGTTCGTCTTCACTTCTCTAAGCGGGATCGCTTCAGCCCACTTTGAAAAGTAATCCGTGATTGCGAGAATGAATCGATCGCCTTTGACTGAAGGGGGAAAAATAGGACCAACAACGTCCATACCCCATGTCTCGAATGGCCAAGACGTGGTTGACATGTGTAAATGCTCTGGTGGTTGGTGCATATAATTTGCATGCATCTGACAAGCATGACATTCTCGGGCATATTCGATTGCGTCACGAACCATCGTTGGCCAAAAATATCTCATTCTCCTGATGCGATCATACAGTTTGGGACCAGGCTGATGCGCACCACATTCTCCTTCGTGTGCCTCCTTAAGAACTTCTTCTGCTTCTTTGTTCGAAAGGCATCAAAGTAACAAACTATCGTACCCTCTACGGTATAGCTGCCAGTGCATCTGCATAAGCGTTCTGGAGACGAGGGATGTATTCAATAAAGAATTCTTCAAAAGATTCTGCCATTTTAATGGCCTCCCGGTGGTACGGGATCAGGTCTTGGTTCTTGACTTCATACTCTCCACGGACTTGGTTGACTATCAATTGAGAATCCCCAAAAACTTCGAGATATTCGACCCCCAGCTCTTTGGCGAAACTGAGTCCAATGAGAAGCGCGTTGTACTCGGCTACGTTATTGGAACACGGACTAGTCAGCGAATAAGCCCGAGGCATCACATGCTTCCCCGGAGAAATTAAGACAACTCAAACTCCGGAGGAGACTGTAGAACCTCCCGGGGTTATTACCCTATTAACTGCTCTTGAAGCACCATCAAAATATAATTACCATACTTGTTGGTGCGACGTAGTGTTAACCTCGTGGGTTTCGTCTGGCAAGTCATCATATACTTCTGCTAGAGAGAATAAAATCAAACGCAATTCTTTCCTTATATTCTTTTTATTACAAAATTTCCCACAAACAACCGTTGACGGCCATTTGGATGAACTACGGGCGGCTTGATCCCTTGGGAGAGGGGGTACGTAGGCAACCGCATTGGTACAGCCGAGTTTAGAGAGACGACACATTGGTGCTCATGTTGGTGTCGGCTCAGTGTTGGGAACACTTCGCCGAGGTGGAGAATTATGAAAACGGCGAAGGAATTATGAAAACGTGAAGAATAACCCAAAACAGACTCCACCACACCCTGGTGTGGTGTCTGCCATGGGTATGGTAGAATCTGTCCTGTACCACACCCTCTGCCACACCCACGGTGCAGGGTGTGGCAGAATCTGTCCTGCACCACAATACCAATGCGAGGCATTCTTTTTCAATCATCGGATATCGAGACTCGGCGCCTATCAAGGTCCGACTTAAGTAATAGACTGCATGTTCGTGACCGTTATCGTCATCTTGTGCTAGTAAAGCACTTATCGAGTGGTTCATCGTCTTGATGTAAATCAAGAACGGTTTACCCGATTTCGGTGCAACGAGAACAGGCGGATTCGCCAGATACGTTTTGATATCTTCGAATGCTTTTTGGCAGGCGTCGTCCCAGATGAATGACACCCCTTTCTTGTTTAGCTTAGAGAATGGTTGGCACTTCCCAGAAAGATTTGAGATGAACCGCCGGATGTAAGCTAAACGCCCTTGCAATCCTCTGAGCTCTCTCAGATTTCTCGGGGGTTGCAGTTCGTGTATTGCCTTTACCTTATCAGGATCGATATGTATACCTTTAGTGGTGACGAAGAATCCAAGGAATTTTCCGCTGGGCAATTGCCGAACCACGTATATCTCTGTGTTTGGTTTGATTTGTCGTAATTGGCTTGATTTGTGCAAGTATGTGGCTTTCTTCTTCCGTGATCTCAAGTTCGTTGTGTGTGCGTGCAACGCTTCCGTATAGGCGCGCGACATGAGTATTATAGTATTTACCTGTGTAAAAGAGAGAGAGAATGAGTATTATAGTATTTACCTGTGTAAAATTATTAGGATTTATGTTTTGGGGCTCAGAAAACAAAAAGTTTACTTTTGAGGGCAAAACACCCGTTAAAAAAATCTTGGGGATAGGAGACACGTTTTCTTTCATTTTGGAGGCTGGAAGCATTTTTCCTTTTTTTTAGGAAAATTTGCTTCAAGGCCCCAAAATCTAAAAAGTCATGTGACCCAGCCCCTCATACTTTTGGTTATGTGCTGCAGCCCCAAAATTTTGAATTTTTTTTTTGCCCAAACCCCTCTATCATGACTCCAGCTCATGTTTTCCTAAAAAACCCAATTTTACCCCTGAAAATCTTAGTCATTGCTCGCTGGTACGTGGCGTCTGCATTCTTTAGACCGAAAGGCATCACGGTGTAGGAAAAGACACCGAGGGGGCGTTCTGAACGCTGTATGCTTCTCGTCATCTGGGTGCATCTTGATTTGGTTATATCCTGAAAAACCATCCATGAAAGACATTCTCTCAAACCCGCACGTATTGTCGATAATGAAATCTGTGATTGGGAGAGGAAAGTCGTCTTTTGGTCATGCCGTATTCAGGTCCCTGAAGTCAATGCAAATCCTGATTTTACCGTTCTTTTTCATGACTGGAACGCCCATCTCCTTCCTCCCTCCTCTGTCTCCTTCCTCCGCCGCTTCGACTCCCCCCAGTCCTACAAGCGCTTCGTCAAGTCCTTCCGCCTCCTCGACGGCGACTCCTCCTCCCTCGCCGCCGACTGCCTCAGCGAGGTCCGCCTCATCTCCAGCATCCCCGTCATCAGCAGCACCAAGCGCCTCGAAATCTTCGACGACAAGAAGAAGGTCATGAGTTTTAGGATCGTGGGAGGCAAGCACAGACTGAGCAACTACAGGTCATGAGTTCTTCAGTGGGGGGTTCTCTCTGTTCGAATCTATCACCATACTGCATGTTCAGGTGATGAACCCACGGGTCTTCCCATGTTGACATTTGATCGTCGTCATCCATCGTGGACGGATCAGCTGTAGCCATGTTCGCCATTAGGGCTTTGAAAGCTTCCCCTAGACTTGTATCGGAATCCCATTCTGAGGCATCTGGCGAATTTCTATCTTTGTATTGCTCAGATGATTGGTTATTGATTAACTAGCAACATTCGTCTTCTGAAGAAGATTCATAATGCTCGTACTTGGATTGAAACCTAACGAGTTTACTTTTGCGAGCCTTTTGAAGGCCACTGGTTCTGCTGTAAGTGTTGGAATTAGGGGAATAAATTCATGCTTTAAGTGTTAAATATTCTTGCAACTTGAATGTGTTTGTTGGGAGTTCATTGTTGGATATCAGATGATTGGTTATTGATTAACTAGCAACATTCGTCTTCTGAAGAAGATTCATACCCTAACCCTCGTCCGTATTTATAATAATCGTCGGGTTTCCCTTTTGGTACATATGCCGCCTTGGCTGGAACACGGGGACCTCGATCGAAGTATAGACCTTCTCCAAGTGTGAAATCATACCCCTGTTTTTCCATGAGCTTGTGCGCTTCTGGACTATACTTAGATAGATGCTGACCAGGTTTGTCATCATCTTCATCTTCACTTAAGAAATGTAAGGCTCTTAAAATGTTAACTATTTTACAGTGCTTGTTAACTATATTCAGGTTCATGTTAACTATTTGAGGGTTCTTGTTAACTATATTGAGGTTCATGTTAACTATTTTAAGGTGCTTGTTAACTATATTCAGGTTCATGTTAACTATTTTACGGTGCTTATTTATTTCATTATCGGTAAGTTGCCAGTTACAACTGCCCTCTGACGTTTGATCATCGTCGAGGTTGATTACAAAGGGTACAATGTCGTTTAAAACATAACCTCCATTGTAATCAAATCCGGCTTCGGTATCAGCTTCTTCTACGCTGTCCGTGCCATGGGCAGATGATTCAGTATCGGATTCGTTACCATAAAGGAGAGAATCAGTGAAATAATTCTCATACCCTTTTCTTTCTTTTCTTCTCAATCCAATACGCTAAGCGTCTAGAAACAAATACAATACGAAGTCACAGGTCCCCAATCACACATAGCAAGAATAAGACAACCCAGAATAAAAATAAACATATCATCAATGCTAAATCATCCCAGATATAAAATATGGGTCAAACGTACCCTTATTACAGAACGGTCCAACTAAAAATATAAAAATACATAATCCAACAGAAGTAAAGGAAAGTACTGCTAAAACAACTAAATCTAATATCAGACTAAAGTAAGGTTCTACAAAAGAGATCTAGCGCTCGTCAACTACTACAGGGATAAAGTCTAAGCTTCAACTAAAGTAAGGTTCTACAAAAGAGATCTAGCGCTCGTCAACTACTACAGGGATAAAGTCTAAGCTTCAGGTTATTCTTCTGATCCATCTGGAAGACCTTACTGCTACAAATCATCTGGCTCCTGTACTATCCCGAACTGATAATACTCACAGCAGAACCCGGATCCACTTGGATTCGGTTGACTTTGCTGGAGACAATGTACCCGATGAAATATAACGGTCGATCGTGGTTCGAATTCTTCGTCTACATATCTTCTTTGGTGAAAGTAATGCAGGGAAGGTTCTTAGTCGCTATATTGAAGTGTTGACTCAGCGGTTCTGGCCCTTCAGGCACCGGCTTGATTTGAGTCAGAAACACCTCTGAATTGGCCAAAGCTTCTTGCAAGGCCTCCCTGGTTTCCTTGGACAACCGCAGCAACTCATACAGCGTTATCCATGCTGGATACTTAAAAATCTACAACTCGAGACGTAGTACGTCGAGCGAAATAATCCAAACAAGGAAACCCTCATGTATATACCATATGCCTCAAATTGTAGATGATTAAATATTAATCCCGATCTAGGTATGGAAAAAAACATAACTGACCTATATCTCACAAGCATCAAAACTCAGCCAAGTAACAATTCATGTAACTAGTCATTCTATAACAAGTCACTGGTCCAACCGTCTAACCCCAGTGCGTATCGGTTCACTGGCCCAACAGACTAACCCAGTGCGTATCGGTTCACTGGCCTAACAAACTAACCCAGTGCGTATCGGTTCACTGGCCTAACAGACTAAGCCAGTGCGTATCGGTTCACTGGAGCAACCCTAAAGGATACATAAATAGTCACATCTAATCACATGTACCAAGACTTCCCATCCCGACTCTTCTTATTTTCTAAGCCAGCAACACACGTTTGGGGCTGTGTGTGGCACAAGTCCTTTTTGGCGCTGTCCATGTGGGTCATCGTTCACAGTCTTCATCCTTACTTTGGCGATGCGCTCTGGTTTGAACCATGTTGTGGGCACCGATCCAAAGCTGATTGACACCGCATTGCTCTAACATTCTTGGACGGCTTCGGGGTTATGACACCTACAACGATTAGCGCCTGGATCTTGTCCTTGAGGTGGTAGCACGACTTGGTAGGGTGATGGACCGCTCTATGGTATGCGCAATACTTCGGATCCGTCACTTTTCTAGCCCCTTCTTGATCCACGATCGCTGGCAGCTGGATCTTGTTATTCTCCAAGGGGAATCTTGGCTCTGAAGATTTCTGCTTCTGAGGCCGTTGTTGCCATTGCCCCCGAGGTTGTTGTGGTGCTTGTTGCTGCTGCTGTTGCTGAGGTTGCAATTGGAAAGTTTGATTAGCATCAACTGCATTAGCATGTGCCTTACCTTTCCCTCGTGGGACGAAATTTTGCTGCAGAGCATTCGTCGCTTGTTGGCCTCTCTCCGCCTTCTTTCTCCTAAGGAATCGCTCAGCCTGCTCTCCTCGGACCTTCAGATCCTTCTATGTCTTGGACGGTGCTGTCCCCATTGCTTCCAACACGTCCAACGCGAGGTTGTTGTGATAAGTCTGGAGAATGAATTCCTTGGTGATCGGGTCCCGACAGTTCATCGCCTTGTTTCGGAACCTCTTGACGAAGGTGTCAACCAATTCCCCGTCTTTCTGCTTCTCGTCCAGCAACGATCCGATGGATATCTTAGTGTCGTCGTCGAAGAAGTTGGCGAGGAACTTAGTCTCCATATCATCCCAGCTGTTCACACTTCCTGGCTTGAGGCGGCGATACCAATCGAAGGTGGCTCCACGAAGAGTGCCAACGAAGGACCGTACCATCAGAGGCTCATTACCAGAGATAACCCCCAGGTGTGATTTGAAGTAAATCAAATGCTGAGTAGGTGAACCCATCTTATTAAATGGTGTGAAGTTAATTAGATTGAACTTCGCCAGATAGGGGATCGATTCCCATTCTCTTGGATATGGACAAGGAATGCCTGTTTTCTTCATCTCTTGAGTGGAAATCAATGTATTGATTTTGCTCTCGAGGTTCTTGATCTTCAAGTAAATAATTAACAGCCAAATATTTATATATTTATATTTGTACTAATGTACTAAGCTCAAATTTACATAAAATATTTATTAATAGTATCAATAGTTAAAATAATTATTTAAAATATTCATTGTAACCGTAAATTAATATTTCACAGAATTAGTGCCACCACTTATGGACTGACCATGAGCGTTCCCCATTTCTTGGCGCTGCTGGAACTCTACAATCCTGACGCCTATATGTTTCTGACTAAGCACGGGGAGTTAGGATTAGCGCTGCACGAGATGTATAAAATCTCCGGTCTTCCGATAGGGAACATGATTTATCAGGAGTACTTTCCTTCTAATAAGGAGCTGCAGCAACTGAGGTCGCGGACTCCCGGCATTATGCGTCTCATTCGCATTTGTGTCCTCATCTTCCAGATTAACCTGGTTACGACGACTTGGCTCGTCTTGCTGGTTCGTTAATGCTTGGATTTATTGGTCATGCATTTCTCTCATGTTCTGCATGGCCATCTGCATTTCGAACCTGAAGCTCTCCTGTTGTTTAGCCAAAGCTTCTTCGAGCATCTTGGCCACTTGTTCTACACTTATCATGAGTGCCTCGCGGGGTTGTCCCTCGCTGGATACTGTATTATCTGATGCAACCGTGGAGCCAGCATCAGATAGGAAAAATATTAATAAGTTCAAATTTAATATTTTAAATACTACAAAAATTATTTAAACACGTATCAAAAATTACGGTTGTTACATGTTAACTATTTGAGGGTGCTTGTTAACTATATTCAGGTTCATGTTAACTATTTTAAGATGTTTGTTAACTATATTCAGGTTCATGTTAACTATTTTAAGGTGCTTGTTAACTATATTCAGGTTCATGTGATTTGTGAGTTGTCGCCGCTAACCACCTCCGAAGTGAATGAGCTAATCAAGAAGTCCAATGCTCAATCTTACACCATGGCTGGTATTGAGGATGGCTTTGCTGCCGGAACAAAGTTTCAAACTTTCTTGTGGCATGGAGTCAAACCAATCCAGCCTACGACATTACTTGCTGGGTATCTTGCTATCTGGCTGAAAAAGTGTGTAGTGCCATACCAATCTTCTATATTCAGGTTCATGTTAACTATTTTACGGTGCTTGTTAACTAATTCAGGTTCATGTTAACTATTTGAGAGTGCTTGTTAACCATATTAAGGTTCATGTTAACTATTTTAATGTGCTTGTTAACTATATTCAGGTTCATGTTAACTATTTTACGGTGCTTGTTAACTATATTCAGGTTCATCTTGCTGGGTATCTTGCTATCTGGCTGAAAAAGTGTGTAGTGCCATACCAATCTTCTGACGTACTTCCCCTAGAAGTGTTGTTTCCAGCGGTTCTGCTTGCTCATCGGAAGAACTTATGTCTTCTTCCGGCAATGACCGTGGGTATTTACAGAAGGCTACGCCAGATTGTAAGCGGATTTACTCAAGAGAACTCGCCGCCTACTCAGATTCCTCTCACAAAGGTGGAACTCCCTTATACTTATATTCAGGTTCATGTTAACTATTTTACGGTGCTTGTTAACTATATTCAGGTTCATGTTACTATTTTAAGGTAATTGTTAACTATATTCAGGTTCATGTTAACTATTTGAGGTGCTTGTTAACTATATTCAGGTTCATGTTAAATCCCGTGTCGATGCCCTTTTGCTGGTCATATTGGTGGTGACCCTCGGAAATTCTCCGTCTTCGACTATCTTTCTTCTTCGTTGGAAACGCTTAGGCCTTGGTTTTTGTAGGCATATAAAATTGCTTATAGGTCCCCTAGCATAGCTCGGCACAAACCGACGAGCCAACGAGCCTACTCAGATTCCTCTCACAAAGGTGGAACTCCCTTATACTTATTTAATGGCTTGGTTAGTGCTTCATTGATCTGATTGTTGGCCTTCTTGTTTTGATGATGTTTAACAAATAATTTACTACTAATGTTGTTTGTCTAGTGCATGTTAACTATTTTATGGTGCTTGTTAACTATATTCAGGTTCATGTTAACTATTTGAGGGTGCTTGTTAACTATATTAAGGTTCATGTTAACTATTTTAAGGTGCTTGTTAACTATATTCAGGTTCATGTTAACTATTTTACGGTACTTGTTAACTATATTCAGGTTCATGGCAATGGGAGAGGAGACTTCAAACTGACATCTAAATGGCAAAGCAAGCTCTTTGCGATGCTTTATCCGTTGAAAGGAAGCCTGAAGCTTTAACATGTTATCTGTGTAACTTAACAAGCTACCAATGCTTCAACGATCATATCCAAAGGAGGTTGGCGGAATGTCGGTGAAGTCATGCTATTCAAAGTTCAAGATTCAAGTTCAAGCTTCATCCGCAAAGTGTACCAAGTCAAGTTTATTGAAGATCAAGATCGGCTTGGGTAATCTAGTATAGGTTTATATTATGTGTGTTAAGTACTCTAAGCTTAATTATCTATACACACACATTTTATTGGTTTCCTTGTATATATATGTAATCACATATATATACAACATAAGTTTTGGTTTTCATGTTTATAAATATGAAATTATCACATTTTCATTATAGTTCACATCCCTACAAAAGTATTTCAGTTCATATACACAGTTACTACATACATACAAAAATATTTAGCTATTACATCTACGTTTAAGGCAAGATGAAAGCCAAATAACATTGTGCCTACTGAGGCACCAGATTAAGGAAAAGGCCCAGATGGAATTACATTAGTGTAATAATCCATAACTTCACAATACACTGATACTCATTTTCATCTTGATGCAACTAATCTGAAGTCTGGGGAGGATGTGGATTGTGACAAGAGGATCTCTCTGTTGGGCCACATTGTGCAATTCCAGGTGGATGCCATAACCTAAAACAAGCCAAAAAACCCAAAACAATCAATCTTTCCCCCTCTTTTTAATATTTATTTATTTATTGAATTTAACTGGAAAATCAATGAGAAATACCTTGAAGGCAATGGAGTCATGGGTTTTGTTGGATAACAGAACATAACACGAGATCTCCTTCTCTAACTTAACTAATTAAACAAAAAAAAACGTGAAATTAAACGAAGAACTGAACCCGACAAGATGAGGGTGGCCGATGTGGCGGTGGTGGCGGAGTTGAGGAGGCTGTGGAGGATGACCCGAAATGTTGAGGAGGGGCACGACGGGTGCTGGAGCGGCGACGGCGGCGACTGCGGCGTTGAGGGAGGTGGTAACACCTTATGAGGCGGCGCTGGAGTTTGAGAGAGAGGGAGTGGAGTTGGACGAGACGAAGAAGAGCGGAGCAAGAGGAGGAAGAAGGAGAAGATCTGGAGAAGAAGAAGATCTAGAAAAGAAGAAGAGGGGTAGTTTGGGGTTTTTTGGGGATTTATTTTCTTGGAAATTGTAATAAGGACTGAATCACATAGAATTTTCATTTTTGGGGCTGCAGCACATAACCAAAAGTATGAGGGGCTGTGTCACATGACTTTTTGGATTTTGGGGCCTTGAAGCAATTTTTCCTTTTTTTTAACCTCTTGTTTATGTCATTGACCTGAATGGTTTCAGACATTGCTAGACTCCAATGGTGACTTTATTTAGGATCGAAAATTCAGAAATCCATGTAAAGTATTATTTCCCGACTTTTGTTGGTGTTTGTGGAGGGCGAAAAACAATCCCGTCTTCGAAGAAGAAAAGTTTGTACAATAGCAAGTGATGACTGCAGCCAAAGAGCAAGGAATTGAAGCACTTCTATAGAGGAAGGAGATGGAGATGGATTCTGATGGGGTTGAAGCTTTTTTTTTCTTTTTTAAAAATACAAATACCTTTTATCTCTCTGTGTATTTCTTTTAGGTTTGTTTAATAATGTTCAGTCCATCCAAAAAGTTAAGAGTTAATGAAATTTTCGTAGAAAGTATAATACGAAACTATTTACAGGGACTAATATCAACACGGTAATGACAACAAGTAGACTAATATCAAAATATGAAGATTTGAGGGACTAATATCAAAATACATATGATGTGATAGAATAATATCTAAAATCCCCTATATTTTAATTAGGGAAAAATACTTCCAGCCCTCAAAAGCCAAGTGAACGTGCTTCCCACCCCCAAGACTTGGTCAATAGTTGTTTTACCCCTAAAAATAAAGATTTTGTTCTCTGAGCCCCCAAAACACAAAACCCAAGACATTAAAACATGTGAAGACCATAATACCCTTCTCTCTCTCTTTCTTTTTTTATTAAAATATGATGGGGATTATTTTATTATTTTTGTTTTCTCTCTCTCTTTATCATGATGTACCAAGAGGATAGTTAAAATGATTGATGAGGATTATTTTATTATTTTTATTTTTTATTATTTTGGTTGTTTGTATTGGGAGGTTGTTAAAGTTACAGGTTGATTGTTAAGGTTACGGGTTAGTTGTTAAGGTTAAGGGTTTGTTGTTAAGGTTATGAATCCTCTCTCTCTCTCTCTCTCTCTCTCTTTCTTTTTTTATTAAAATATGATGGGGATTATTTTATTATTTTTGTTTTCTCTCTCTTTATCATGATGTACCAAGAAGATAGTTGAAATGATTGATGAGGATTATTTTATTATTTTCGTTTTTTTATTATTATTTTTATTTGTATTGGGAGGTTGTTAAAGTTACGGGTTCATTGTTAAGGTTACGGGTTGGTTGTTAAGGTTAAGGGTTTGTTGTTAATGTTATGAATCCTCTCTCTCTCTCTCTCTCTCTCTCTCTTTTTTATTAAAATATGATGAGAATTATTTTATTATTTTTATTTTCTCTCTCTCTTTATCATGATGTACCAAGAGGATAGTTGAAATGATTGATGAGGATTATTTTATTATTTTTGTTTTTTATTATTTTGGTTGTTTGTATTGGGAGGTTGTTAAAGTTACGGGTTAATTGTTAAGGTTACGAGTTAATTGTTAATGTTATGGGTCAATTGTTAAGGTTATGAATCCTCTCTCTCTCTCTTATCATGATGTTTCTTTGATGATATGAAATGATTAAAGAGGATTATTATTTTATTATTTTTGTTTTTTATTCTTTTTGTATTTTTAGAATATTCGTTGTTAAGGATAATGGTTGGTTGTAGATATTATGCATTGATTGTTAAGGTTACGGGTTGGTTATTAAGGTTAAGGGTTTGTTGTTAAGGTTATGGGTTTGTTGTGTAGGTTACGGATTTGTTATTAAGGTTACGGGTGTTAAGGGTTTGTTGTTAAGGTTATGGGTTTGTTGTGTAGGTTACGGATTTGTTATTAAGGTTACGGGTATAATTATTAAGGTTACGTGTTTAATTGTTAAGGTTACAGGTTTAATTGTTAAGGTTAATAAAAAACAAAAATAATAAAATAATCTTCATCAATCATTTCAACTATCCTCTTGGTACATCATGATAAAGAGAGAGAGAAAACAAAAATAATAAAATAATCCCTATCACATTTTAGTAAAAAAAGAAAGAGAGAGAGAGATGATTCATAACCTTAACAACAAACCCTTAACCTTAACAACCAACTCGTAACCTTAACAATCAACCCGTAACTTTAACAACCTCCCAATACAAACAACCAAAATAATAAAAAACGAAAATAATAAAATAATCCTCATCAATCATTTCAACTATCCTCTTGGTACATCATGATAAAGAGAGAGAGAGAGAAAACAAAAATAATATAATAATCCCCATCATATTTTAATAAAAAAAAAGAGAGAAAGAGAGAGGATTCATAACCTTAACAACAAACCCTTAACCTTAACAACCAACATGTAACATTAACAATCAACCCGTAACTTTAACAACCTCCCAATACAAACAACCAAAATAATAAAAAATAAAAATAATAAAATAATCATCATCAATCATTTCAACTATCCTCTTGGTACATCATGATAAAGAGAGAGAGAAAACAAAAATAATAAAATAATCTCCATCATATTTTAATAAAAAAAGAAAGAGAGAGAAGGATATTATGGTCTTCACATGTTTTAATGTCTTGGGTTTTGTGTTTTGGGGGCTCAGAGAACAGATTCTTTATTTTTAGGGGTAAAACGCCCATTGACCAAGTCCTGGGGGTGGGAAGCATGTTCATTTGGCTTTTGGGGGCTGGAAGCATTTTCCCTATTTTGTAATTATTTTGTAGCTCTTTTTTGGGTTTGCTGGAGTTTTAGAAAATAGGGTATCAACCATCTACAATCCATATGATAGTTGACGATGATAGTCATCTCTCTATCCATCGGTCGGTATGAATTGAATGATATTTTATTTTTCTTTAATTGCTAGCTAACATAGAAAATGCAATCCTTTTGATAATGAATTGGACAGAGCATCTTGCCCTTTTTTATAATAATAATAATAATAATAATAATAAATAATGAATAATTTTATTGCCTGAGTGGTCTCTAATATTAGGGTGAACTTCACAAAAACCTCCCAAAACTTTAGGCAGTTTCCAAACCCTCTGGGCTTTGTTTTTCCCATTAACCTCAAGATTTTATTCCATAGAAATCTCAAAATTCTAAATTGTTTCAAATAACTTCTCAAACTTTTTACTTTTTCCATAAAGCCCCACAAAAAGTGTCTTTTACAATTGAATCTGCTCTTGTTTTTTGTTGTTTTCTCTAGGGCTCACCTTCCTGTTTTCTTCACGTTTGTTGGGGGAGTTCATGAAAAAAGTTAAAAATTTGTAGGGGTTATTTGAGACTCTTTAGAGTTCTGGAGGTTTAGGGGGGCTTTTCTAAATACGCCTCGAAGTTTTGGATGGTTTTGTAAAATTTACCCTTTACTTTACTCTCCTATGCAATTAGACTCTAGTTCCACACAAACTAAAAGAGATATTTATCAAACAATTAAGATTTAACGAGCATAATTGACCAGGGCATTGCTGCAACATTAGCATGAACAAAATAAAAAAGTAATGGTTTAATTATTTGGTTTAGAATTTCTTAATTTGTAGATAAAACTATTTTTTCTAAGTTGTATTGCTAATAAATTAATAACAACAAATGTAAAAGTTAATGGTTTTATCATTTTATTAAGAATTTTCTCTTTTAATTTGTGGGGAAAAAAGAAGATGTAAGCATCTTAATTAGTTCCCTAAATTATTGAATTTGCTCTAATATCCCCTAAATCATTAAGTTGTTTGAAATTAACTCCCCTTAATTAGCACTTGTTTAATTTGGGAAATATTCCTTCAATTTTAACTTTTTCAGAGTGGGTACCCTATTTTATACAAATACATGTTGGAGGTGTTTTTTTTTGGGTGGGGTGGGGTGGGGTGGGGGGGGAGGGAGGGGTGGGGTGGGGGGGAGGGGAGGATTTTAATGTTAATGTTGGGACGTGGGAGACGCCTATATCACCACGGAAGCTAATTCAATCCCGAGAGAAAACAACCCTAGTTTAAGTTTATGTCAAACTCAAACTAACCAATACAGGCAATAACGAATACACAGATAAATCAAATAAGTAAATGAGATGAAACAACAGATGTACGTGGTTCGGCAAACTTGCCTACGTCCACGGGAGCCGCACAAATAATTTCTTATTTAACCACAAGAAATTACAAAGCTTGTAAAAGAGAGAATCTCTAACTTGAGATCTCTCACAACAACAACTCTTCACTGTAGTAAATATTTTCTACAGGACTTTGTAATTTTTCTTCACCAAAAAATTCACTTCTTAATTGACCTTGAGAAGAGCCGCC
This sequence comes from Asparagus officinalis, assembly GCF_001876935.1. Taxonomy (NCBI): domain Eukaryota; kingdom Viridiplantae; phylum Streptophyta; class Magnoliopsida; order Asparagales; family Asparagaceae; genus Asparagus; species Asparagus officinalis. The sequence goes on along the minus strand of NC_033794.1, from coordinate 66,229,538 downwards.
ACCACAGAGGTGCGAAAACGCCTCTGTAAAAATCACGAGTGAGCTTCACCTGATCTCGTGAACAGGGTTTCCCTTTTATAGGGAAACCCTAAGGCAGTTGGTGCGATCTAGCTGGATCCCACCCACGCAGGCTAAATCAACGCCCGCAGGCGAGTTCCCTCCTGGCGAGTTTGCTCGCACTCGAACAAGCGAGTTTTGGTCGCCTCTCCAAAACCCGCAGGCGACATCTTCGACCCGTCAGGCGAAAGAACATCATTTTCTCGATTCAGGCAAAATCTCTCATCCTCGCCTCCTCGCCCCTTTCAATAGGCGAGCACCGGAGCCTCCTCCAGACCCGCGGTCGTCGTCGTCGAGCGCAGCCTCCGTCTCCGATGATCCGCCATCGTCGTTCGCTACCTCCAACTCCGACGATCGCTGTCGTCGAGGTAAGTACTCTTCAGTTAATGATTGGAGTGACAAAGTGGAAAAAGTTCTACCTCTCTCAGAAGTTGAAGGGGGGATTGAAAAAAGAAGCAAAACTGACATTTTGTGAGCTCGAGTTATTCAGTGAGAATGGCTTAGCAATTACTTATATATAATTAAAGGTTAATCTAATCATGAGTAACAAATTGGATAGATTTTGTCGCAAAATAGTTTAGTAATTGCTCATCCATAGTTAAGTACTAATCTAACCATGTTTAAACATTTCATTCAAAAATTTATTTTGAATTTTTTGGATTAAAATATTTTGGGAGTTGTAATGTATGTGAAAGAAGCCAAAAAAATTATTAAATATTAAGTTTAGAAATTTCTTTTTAGTTTGTCAATAAATTTTTTTAGTGTTGTACTTAAGATATCGACATATTATATTTATATTTTTAGTCATGTTAATAATCATAGTGATGTATTCGCATTGAATTATATCCTTTTTATTTTGAGCCACTAAACCCAAATGAAACTTACTAGGTCTACTTCAGCTGCAAGAGCTTATCAGGTTTAAATTCATTATTGATTTTCCCTGAATGCAAGATATGCATGTGCTCTATAATGCAAATTGCTTTCCTTAATGAGAAAAGAGGCTTGGGTTCCATTCTTCTTAAGCTTAGGAAGCAAATTTTGTTGTGTATGTTTTGGGCAATGAGGAGGGACTGGTCAGAGAAAAAGTAGCCTTTTCTTTTGGAAAAATTTAACAAAAACCCTTTTAAGTTTGAGCCTTTTCCAGATTAACTTTCAACAATCTTTTAACATACTTTTTATAGGCAAAAATATTTCCATGCCAATTTTGCACACATGTGATAACCGAACTCGTTGTTACGAGGGCTATTTGAATAATGTTAAAAGTGGATTTTTTTTTTTTTAAGAACCCAAAGCATAAGAAGAATATAAGGTGAGTTCTGGGGCATTTTGAAGGTTAGAGTCCGGAGGGCTATCTAAGGAACGACCATTTAAAGGGGGTTTTCTTGAAATGTACCCATATCCTTTTCTATTTTTAGCTTATTTGCACTTTGCCACCCCAAAGTTTACCAATATTTTTATTTTGATATCTCGAAGTATCTTTTTAACACTTAGACACTCCAAAGTTTGATACTCCAAAGTTTAAATCCCATTTCACTTTGATACCCCCAAAATATTTCTTTCACACTTTGATAACCCAAAGTTTCAATCAGGTTACACTTTGATGCCACCGTTTATATTATGGTAGATTCCTACTAAATTTATATTACGTCCTTAACATGTGATACATTAGATCTCCTTTACCCAGTTGGTAGTGATACGAATTTAATCGAAAACCTAACAATATGTGGATAGAGGTATCAAGGTGAAATGATATTGAATCTTTGGTATATCAAAATGGTAAAAAGATACTTTGAGGTATCAAAGTGAAGTGACACCGAAACTTTGGTATATGACAGTGTTGAAAAATTCTGTGGTTGTAAAGTGAAAAGGTGGATAAATTTTGGGGGATCAAAGTAAAAAATACATCTCTATTTATTTTTTACTTTTTATCTACTTCTTTCAATTGAGCACGGGTGAGATAAAACATATGTTTTAGCTAAAATTTATTATTTAAAGGGGTTTTTTCTGAAATAAACTACTATATGTATATATGACCGTGTTATCTTATCTGCTGCTATGAATGCACTGTGGTTTTATTGTGGTTTATGAGGTTTACTATGGCTTAATTACTATTGCCCTTTTCGTTGTCATCTTCTAAAGTTTCGGAAGCTATAGTACCTAGCTACAATAAATTTTCCAAAAAAATTTAGTAGATGGTATAATAATAAATAGTAGATAAATAATAATAATACTAAACTATTGTGTGCACTGTAGCTTAGGAACAGTGGTAACCCTAATGGCTTTAGTATATAAGATAAATTTGATTCCAATCCTTGCCGCGTGTTAGAGCACGTAGCTAGGAGCCTAAAGCCAAGAGTTTTTTGTGGGTCCACATCACTTGCCCAAACAAGCAATATTTAGACTTCAGTTCACTCGCTTCTGATGCCCGGAAGCAAGTGAACTACGTAGCGAGTGGCGGCAGGGTGTAAATTGGAAAATGACCGAAAGTAGAGGATCAGGTATAACTTTATGCACCTGTTCCTATCCTCGGCGTTTTTGCTAGAATCAAGAAAAACCTATTCTAGCCTACAACTGCACTACATATTTACTTTCATGCTACCTCTCAAACTCTGTTAACGAGAGATATCTCACGCCTAATAGGCCAAAAACACCTCGACTTTTTCTTCATTAATTCTATCTTCACCATGCACCCAACTCTTTCAATTATATTCGCAAATGTTTATATGTATGTGCGCATATATATGTGGATATTTGTACATATACAGGGTAAATTGCATATAAAACCCCCTCACCAATATTTTCAGTTGTACTTGTCACCCTTCAATTGTTT
>NC_033794.1:66170606-66225651 GCF_001876935.1 Asparagus officinalis | reverse complement strand
TGCCACCCCCTCCCCCGTCGCCTCTCCCCCACGCCTCCTAGGGCCCCCGCCACAGCGAAATCGACCCTTTTCCTCTGAAAAGGGTCGATTTTGCTATTTTTTTGAGCAAAAGGTCGTTTTTGCTATTTAATTTTGAAAAAGTGGTGTTTTTAAAAATTTGACCTTTTTAATATTTCACCTGATTCTCCTTCAAGAACCAATTTTCCAGAAATCCGATATAAAATCCGTTGCAATTACCCGTTTTCCATTTGTGATGGAGAATTCAAACTGCCGAAATGTCCGAAACATTTGCATTCTTGCTCATGTCGATCACGGCAAAACAACACTTGCTGACCATCTCATTGCAGCTTGTGGCGGTGGAGTTCTGCACCCTAAACTCGCTGGAAGACTTAGATTCCTGGATTATCTTGATGAGGAACAGCGACGAGCTATTACTATGAAAAGCTCTTCGATTGCTCTTCAATACAAAGACCATTCGATCAATCTCATTGATTCACCAGGGCATATGGATTTTTGTGGTGAAGTCTCTACTGCTGCGAGATTAAGTGATGGAGCTCTTGTGTTGGTTGATGCGGTCGAAGGGGTTCATATACAAACACATGCAGTTCTTCGTCAGGCTTGGGTTGAGAAGTTGACTCCTTGCTTGGTTATTAATAAGATTGATAGGTTGATTACGGAGCTGAAGTTGAGTCCGATGGAAGCTTATACTCGATTGCAGAGGATTGTTCATGAGGTAAATGGGATTGTGAGTGCATACAAGTCAGAGAAATATCTATCCGATGTTGATTCTCTCCTTGCAGCAACGATCGGTGATGACTTGGGCGAAGAATTTGTAGAGGATGACGAGGAGGATACGTTTCAGCCTCAGAAGGGGAATGTTGCTTTTGTGTGTGCTTTGGATGGATGGGGTTTTAGTATTAACCAGTTTGCAGATTTTTATGCGTCTAAGCTCGGAGCGAGCAGTAATGCGCTATTAAAAGGTTTATGGGGTCCTCGATATTTTAACACGAAGAAGATGATGATTGTGGGGAAGAAGGGGATGGAGGGTGTTAGTAAAGATCCTCAGCCTATGTTTGTTCAGTTTGTGCTTAAACCTCTTTGGCAAGTTTATCAAGGAGCTTTGGAGGCCGATGGAGATAAAGGGTTGCTAAATAAGGTCATCAAGAGCTTTAATTTGTCAGTTCCGTCCCGTGCACTCCAGCATAAGGATCCAAAGGTTGTACTGCAATCTGTAATGAGCCGCTGGCTTCCTTTATCTGAGTCAATTTTGTCTATGGTTGTTAAGTGCATTCCTGATCCAGTCGCTGCTCAGTCTTTTCGGATTGCAAGATTGCTTCCAAAGAAAGAGGTAGTTGAAAAAGACCCTGATTTAAGCTCTGTTATTTCTGAGGCTGAGCATGTGAGGAAGTGTGTTGAGAATTGTGATTCTAGTGCTGAGGCTCCTTGCATAGCCTTTGTTTCGAAAATGTTTGCAGTTCCAATGAAGATGCTTCCTCAAAGAAGTTCCGATGGTGAAGCCCTGAATCACAATTCTAATGGTGAAATTGGAGAATCTGATGAGTGCTTTCTTGCATTTGCTAGGATTTTCAGCGGGGTTCTTCACTTGGGTCAGAAGGTTTTTGTGCTTTCGGCTTTATATGATCCATTGAATGGAGAATCAATGCAAAAACATGTGCAAGAAGCAGAGATTCAATCGTTATATCTTATGATGGGTCAAGGTCTCAAGCCTGTTTCCTCTGCTATGCAAGAAGCAGAGATTCAATCGTTATATCTTATGATGGGTCAAGGTCTCAAGCCTGTTTCCTCTGCTAGTGCTGGCAACATAGTGGCAATTCAGGGGCTGGGGCAATATATTTTGAAGAGCGCCACACTTTCATCCACTAAAAATTGCTGGCCTTTCTCAAGTATGATGTTTCAGGTTTCACCAACTCTTAGAGTGGCTATTGAGCCTTCAGACCCTGCTAATATGGGTGCACTAATGAAAGGGTTGAGGCTTCTCAACAGAGCTGACCCTTTTGTAGAAGTTACTGTTTCTGCTAGAGGTGAACAAGTGCTTGCTGCTGCTGGAGAGGTTCATTTAGAGAGATGTATAAAGGATTTGAAAGAAAGATTTGCCAAGGTAAGCTTGGAAGTTTCCCCTCCACTTGTATCCTATAAAGAAACAATTGAAGGGGAAGGATTCAGTTTCTTAGACGACTTGAATTTAAAGGGATCACTTGCTAATAGTACCCAATATGTTGAAAAAACCATTTCAAATGGAAGGTTCCTTGTGAGGGTGCAAGTCCTAAAACTCCCGTCTGCTCTAACAAAAATACTTGAAGACAGTGGTGAGATTTTGGGAGATATAGTAGATGGGAAGTCTAGCAAGATAAATGGAAGCTTGGAATCTCGCAGGTCTCTTGATGACAGCGATTCTGTTGGAACTCTGAGAAAGCGCATCATTGACTCTTTAGAGTCGGAGTTGGAAACTGTTGTGAAAAGCGATAAAGAAAAAGGTGATAAGTACAAAAGCTTATTTTTGCAGTGTCTGCAGAGGATTTGGTCTCTGGGTCCTGGGCATGTTGGGCCTAATATCCTTGTTGTTCCTGACTCAAAAGCAAGTGATGTTATTTACTCGAGCGGGGGCCAAAGGGGAATTCTTATACGCGGGTCATGTCATGTCTCTGAAAGACTAGGGTTTCTAAAGGAAAACCTCACAATTTATTCAAATGTCGAAGAATCAAGTGGTGAAGCCAGGTCCTTATATGTTGAAGCTGAGGGTCTCAAAAGCAGTATAGTATCAGGGTTTCAGTTAGCCACTGCAGCTGGACCATTATGTGATGAACCTCTGTGGGGTCTAGCATTTGTCATCGAACCTTATTTATTTTCAGACAATTCTGAATCTTTAAATCATGCTGGGCAACACGCTAGCCTTAGTGGACAAGTTATGACTGTTGTGAAAGAAGCTTGTAAGTCAGCGGTGCTTCAAAACAAACCGAGGCTTGTGGAGGCAATGTATTTCTGTGAGTTGAACACACCGACAGAGTATTTGGGGTCAATGTATGCTGTTCTTTCTAGAAGAAGGGCAAAGGTGTTGAAAGAGGAGATGAATGAAGGCTCTTCTCTGTTTACTGTTCACGCATATGTACCTGTTTCAGAGAGTTTTGGGTTTGCCGATGAGCTTAGGAGATGGACATCTGGGGCTTCGAGTGCTCTTTTGGTATTTAGTCATTGGGAAGAATTGGCAGAGGACCCATTCTTTGTTCCTAAAACTGAAGAGGAAATTGAGGAGTTTGGAGATGGTTTGAGTATTCTTCCAAATATGGCTCGGAAGCTCATGAATGCAGTCAGACGAAGGAAAGGGCTTCCGGTGGAGGAAAAGGTTGTGCAGCATGCAACCAAGCAGAGGACGCTAGCAAGGAAAGTATAACTGTAAGTTTTTAGAGGTTTATTCATTACTAATTTTTGTGACTGCAATGTGCATGCTTGAAATATTCTGATATGAATATCAGAAATGTAGTCATGGATGAATTTTGTTTGTTTGTTTTTGAGTTTGGTTTCAAAATTTTGCCTGTTCCTGGTGACAGTGTTGTAAAATCATTATGTGCATCCGAATCTGTGTTTTTTAGCGGTTAGCGGTTTTCTGTAATTGTTATTTCTTAAATCTTAATCAGAGACCCAACAGAAGAGGTTCTAGATTAAAATACCAGCAAATGATACATACTTCAATCACAATATTGGAAGAATTTTTTTTATACAGGTTGCAATTTGATATCAATACCCAGTTTGTTTCTACACTGACAATTGAATGGTAAGAGAGACTTCAGAATGTACTCCACATGAAAGTAGCATCATCACTGGCAACCCTACAAGTGTTTGTCACCCTGAATAGCTAGAATCAAGGCCTTGACGTAAATAACTATACCTAATCCTCTACTAGCTTCTAGTTTCAACATCATAAGAACAAATAAATTGAAGGATCAACTGTATTTCTGTGTCAACAATATCAACAGTCATTGATGCAGGTTTATGAATCGCAACAATTGGATACAATACTGAATTATGATCAAGGTAGTTATCAGGTGGGTTCAAGTGTTTGTTTATATTGTTTTCTGCCAAGAAACCGAGTGTGGTCTGGATGAATATTACCCTTCATTTCTACTTGTCAGCTCAAATTCTCTTGAGTTTCTTTGTTTTAACCCTAAAGCCTTGGGTGTCTGATTGCCCCTTTTTTAGCCTCTCCCATCATTCCCTCTAACCAACCTAGCTCCTTTTAATTGGCTAAGTTGTCATGACAGCTATTTCTTCATCAGCTTTAATTTCTGTAAGTACATTGAGAAAAATTTTGCATCATTGTAAAGGATGTGGAAGGTTAAGAAATGCATTAGTGTTGCCAAAACTGTAGATTCAGATAGTAAAGTAATGGCTTTGGCTATTTTGTGGGCGTCATACTCCTAAACACTCGACTGGGAATTGAAAAATAGGTTACATTGAGAATGAAATCCTATTGACAGGATGGAACTTGATATCAAACTAAAAGTATGCTTGATGGATATGGACTACTACAACATTTAAAAAACACAATAACCCGGACATTATGGATTGTAATCTTTTCCAAGTTATATCAATCAGTAGTTAGTAGTTACCCTAAAAATCCGTAATTATGTTATTAAAAAAAATGTCATTACTGAAATTTTATCAATAACCTAAAATCAACAAGTTACAGGAACAGTAAAACAATGTGTTAAAAAGATGCAAATAATTCATTCAGCTGATATTATAAGCCAGGGAGATCATGTTTTCTAGATCCATATTACTAAACAACCTAGCTTTTAAGAATACCTTTTACTTTTAGTTTGGTAAAAAAAGAAGAAAGTAAATAAATAAATGAGAAGTAGGAGAGAGTGTTCCTAGCACGCTCATTATGTATCTTACTCAGTCTTACGGGGGGATCATAAATCAGACACCCAAAAAGGAATCTAAATGGAGCAATTACAGAAAAAAAAAGAGGGTAGTCAGAAAACAAATAAATGATACAGACTTTCATTAACTAAATTAGATCCAAGAACTTTATTTATACAGGTAGCAATTTGATACAAACACCCAATTCATTCCACAACATTAACAGAACTTAGTGATAAGGGAGACTTCACAAACTATTCTGCAGGAAAATAGCTTCATCACAAACATTAGAAGTTTCTTCACCCAAACCAGTTACTATAGGGATCATGAACCAGAATCACACTTAGAAAATATAAGGTATTAAGGCCTTGACCGCTCCAGGAAATCTTTCAAACTTGGAGAGATACCATTTTCTCGTAGCAAAACTCCTACCTGTCAAATAGACAGTAGTTCCCAAGGCAAAAGAATGGGCATAAATAGTTTGTGCAATGAGAGTGATTCCGTAAAAAGCTATGATCTCGAAGAGATAATGTGGGATCATAATCAACCCGAAGAGACCTCCCTTTGGGATCTTGTAGCCTTTCTCATTCTTTTGACTCAGTTTTGACAGGAGGAAATGGTGGTAAAAATTGCACAGGCAGAGTCGTCTTTTGGATCTACGTACAGTTTATGTATTTAGTTATACTGTCGTGGAGTGTTAAATTCTCTTCTCTTTTGTATATCCTTTTTGTATATTTATGGGTGATTTTCCTTTGTTCCTCTATTGTGTAGAGTGACCACATAGCTCTGCTCCTCTACCAATTTAGGAACTAGCATTAAGTCACAACTAGATATTGATATCTGTAAATACTCTTTAAGTTCTTAATATTTATACAATGATAGTGCGCCTTGCCCAATTTTTACTTCAAAAAAAAGAGCTATATGTATGTTTTGTTCGACGATCGCTATATCGGCCACAGACAGTCCACACGTTGATAATCATCACAGTAGACATCTAGTACTTGTCAAACTGCAGTTTATGCTTTTGAAATGATCACGGACCATGGTAAGTGATGATTTTTGAAAGAGAATCTTGCAACAAAATCAAGCTAGATAACAAGTAAACTGTCTCTCTGTCCAAATATGATTTCTAGACATTTCTCTTGCTAACGTGTCATGTCAATGTCCTTCACAAGTTAAGGGGATGTTAGTAATGGGATCCAAATCATCCACATCCGATCCACAAATCCAGCCCAAGGGGCAAAAGTCCAACTTAGAGGCACAACCGTACTTCCAACTCAGAAAAAAATATTCAGGGAAATTTTATTTCCTATATTGGGAGTGGTGGAGACACCACTAATTTTTTTTTAAAAAAAAATATTTCCAAATAATAATTAACTTGGTTGAGAATTCAAAACTTCTCCGAGGTGCTTGAGAGTACAATTATTATTTAAAGCTGACTGTGTCAAATACAAGAGTTAATTATACTAGATTAAAGACCATAAATACAACCTTGTGAAATATCAACCATGGGTCAAAACTGCCCTAGCATACGGATATTATCCATCACATATTCACCTCTTATATATCGCTAATTTAAGCTAATTTATACTTTCGGTCTACTTGACTTGCCGATAGGCCCACTATCAAATTAGAAGAATAATTAAAATGGAGGACAAAATAATAAGCATTCTATTAACAAATGTTTTGTGAATTTTTTTCCCTAAAACTCTCTCTCATTAGAATGGATGTGGATGAGCTAGATAGGAAATATAATCTTAAAAATATTAAATTCTATAACTAAATTATGTCTAACACCTGCGTAAACAAAACAGTGCGAAGGAAAACGGAGGGCAAATTTCTGTTAAACTATTTTTGTCAACAGTAATTTTAAGGGATTAGGATGAGCTGTTAATAGATCTTAACCAGGTACTGAGTTGAATTTTCAATAGAGATAAAATTCTATAAATAACTTAATTTTAAGATGGAATATTTTCAATATATCATAAAAAGAGAAAGAATATTTCAAGTTTTAAGATCAGATTGAATTCTACTCTATAACTAATTATTCACGTAAAGTTTCCAGAATACTTTTTCCGACAAAAAACAAATAGGAATAAAAGGGAGGAAAATGAAAAAAAAAAGGTTATAAGTCAGTGTTTTTTCAATATTAGACCCTTATATCTTTCATAATTTAAATAAGTCCCCCAAATCATTAAAGTTGCTATTTGATCCCCCGTTCTTAGGCTATTTTTAAAATAGTCCTTCTAATCATTAAAATTACCATTAAATCCCCAAAATTTTTTACTTATTTTGAAATTAGTCCCTCAAAATCAATAGTAGAATTAGCAGTTACACTATTTTACTTAGGAAAATTAAATTAGCATCGCATGATTTCTGCTAAAAGGATATATGCTAAAATTCCGGATTTGGTTAGATAAGTTTTGGCATTTCTGTAAAATCTTTCGCAATTAAGATTTTTAGTTTTAAAAATCGAAACAGATCTCCTCAAGGTGATATCCGACAATCTATGATTTCTCAATCCTCCTCTTCTGGTAGTCTCGGTAGTTTGAACTATGACGCTGCCAGAGCCAGGAAATGCGTAATCAGGTTTATCATTCTTAAAAACCTTCCTTTTAAATTAGTAGAAGATGATGAATTTGAAGATATGTTTAGAGATGGTTTTTATCCTGCATTTAAAAAAATTTCTCGTCAAACCTGTCAACGTGATATTTTAAAATATTATCAGCAAGAACAAGAAAAAATAATTTCTTATTTTAAAAATTTAAACTGTAAATTTTCTTTAACTTCTGATATTTGGACATCTAGAGCACAAACTGGATATTTATGTATCACAGCACACTGGATTGATGAAAATTGGCAAATGTTTAAAAGAGTTGTTTCTTTTATTGCAATAGAAGAGTCACATACTGGTGCTAATGTTGCAAATTTAATAATTGAAGAACTTATGAAATTAGAAATTTCACAAAGAATATTTTCTCTTTCACTAGATAATGCAAGTAATAACAATGTAGCTGTTGATTTTATCAGATCATCTTTATCATTGTCATGTCATGGTGATCTTTTTCATATTAGGTGCATCTGTCATATTTTAAATTTAATTGTTCAAAGTGCATTTACTGAAATTAAACTCATGATAGAAAAGGTTAGAACAGTTGCTTACATGCATAGTGCTTCTGAGCAAAGACTTAAAAGATAGAAACAATTTTGTAAAAGAAAAAATGTAAAGCCTAGACTAATTTCAAAAGATGTTGACCATAGGTGGAATTCCACATATGCAATGTTAAGTGTAGCAATAGAATATAAAGACATTATATCTGATTTTATAAACTATTATGCTTCTAGTTCTAGTTCTGGTAGCACTTATGGAATAACTGAAGATGAATGAAAAATTATATGTAATTTAAATAAAATGTTATAAGTTTTTTATGATGCTACAATGTTATTATCTGGCTGTTATTATCCAACCATTACTTTAGCTGCTTTACAAATTTTATATATTCAAAAAAATTTTGGAAAATATCGTATGGATGCTAGTTTTGGACCTATGATTTTTCAAATGGAGAACAAATTTAATAAGTACTTTAGGCCTATTCCTCATATTTTTGGTTTGGGTGTTCTTATTGATCCATGCTTGAAGGATATTGGCCTTCGAAGTTTGTTACAATCCTTGTATGGTAATCAGGTTATAGACTTAGATGATGGAACCACCCTGAATGCTACTACTCATCATTTACTTATTAGAAATTATTTTCAAACTTTATATGATGAGTATGCAGCTAGACATGGTGTAGCTGCACAACAGTCTGCAGCTTCGGTTTCTTCGAGCTCATCCCGAGCCCGAGGTAAAAGTGTAAGTTTTGATAGGTATGCAATGGTAGCCGAGCTAACTGGTGGATCTGGACTTGGATCGTCATCATCGGAGGTTTCTGAAATAGATGAATATTTTTCTGCTTCTTTAGTTAGATGTCAAGGAAATGCTTTAGATATTTTGCAATGGTGGAAAGTATATGGATCAGTTTCATATCCTATACTTTCCACCATGGTTCGTGACTTACTAACAGTGCAGGTTTCGACGGTAGCTTCGGAATCCGCCTTCAGCACAGCAGGTCGTTTGATCGACGATCACAGGACATGCTTGGATCCGTATACTGTACAAGCGGTGATGTGCTTACAAGATTGGTGGAGGTACGAGAAGCGAACGCAAGGCATCGATCGGATGGCTGGAATTGAAGATAAATTTGAAGAATTGGGACTAGCAGATAGATATAAAGAATAGATTGTAGTTTTTATATCTTAGCTTAAAATTTGTAAAGAATTATTTTGGAAATAATTACAAATGATAGTGATATAGGTGAGTAGGTGCCAACCTAGTTGGGATTTACTTATCTATTGTGATGCGATTAATTCCAAAATAAATTTGTACTTGTAATTTGTAACTGATTTATCAATTATTAATAAAGAATATGTTTTTATCATTTCTTATTTGTAATTTATGGGATGGACAGACCTTGTCAAGGATCAGACATTAAGGGCTAAAGATGAATCAAATTTGAAAAGCAAATTACTTCTTCATGCAATTAGGACTTGTGCGGGAGAGCAGTAAATACACAGTAAATTCTTTGGGTGACTCCCCCCCTAAATACACACACAGACATACAAAAGTAATGAAGGGTGATATTTATAGAGTTCCTGTAGAATTTCACACGGAGTTCGTCTAGGCACAATTTGGCCTCGTCCGTGCAATGATCATACCGCTTGTAGTCTCATCAATCACGTCTACTGAATTGCATTCAAATCTAGTTAATGCAATGCGGTTGCTAATGTCAACATGGGCTATTCGATCTACTACAATGAGTTCGGCGGTGCACTATCTTAGGACTATTTACCTCGAACAGCAAATTCTTGCGCGCAGCGGAAATTTCGGCAGAACTTCGGCAGCACAACAAGAGAGTCAGGTCGCAATAGGAATTCCTGTTTTACCAAGGAAACAAGAAGCTTAAGCAAAATATCTCAACCAAGTAAGATATCAGCTCTTCCTCTCATCAGTTCTAGGACTGACCTGTCGAGGGAACCTAAATAAGCTATTACAAACAGTTCTAGGACTGACCTGTCGAGGGAACCTAAATAAGCTATTACAAATCACACAAATAGCGAGACAACCAATTTTAGAACCTAAATAAGCTATTACAAATCACACAAATAGCGAGACAACCAATTTTACGTGGTTCGGCAAATTGCTTACGTTCATGGGGAGAGGATGAGGAGATTCCACTAAATCAAGGAGAGTACAAAAGGTTACAATCTCACAAAACTCACAAACTAACCCTCAACCAAAGCTCTCAACTTGCTCAAAATATCTTCCTCTCACAATGCTCAAAAGTCTCTCTAATCTCTGATTACAACTCTCTTCTATTTTTGATGATTGATTCTAATCTCCATATATATAGAAAAACTAAAACCAAAACAGACTAGGAATCCTAAAACCAAAAACAAAACAAATTAGGAATCCTAATAACCTCATGTTACCAAAATAGATTATGAATCCTAATAACCTCATGTTACCAAAATAGATTAGGAATCCTAATAACCTCATGTTACCAAAATAGATTAGGAATACTGTTATCCAACAATTCTCTACCTTGGCGAAGTATTCCCAAAACTGAGCCGACACCAACATGAGCACCAATGCGTCGTCTCACCAAATTCGGCTGTACCAATGTGGTTGCTTACGTACCCCCTCTCCCAAGGGATCAAGCCGCCCGTAGTTCATCTAAATGGTCGTCAACGGCCTCAACAAACACGAATGTGCAACAAGCTTCTATAATGATCAAACTTGTTGCTCAGAACCACCTTAGTGAGCATATCCGTCGGATTATCCTTCGTGTGGACTTTCACATTCTCCACATCGCCATCTTCAAGAACATCTCGAACGAAGTGATAACGAACATCAATATGCTTCGTCCTCGCATGAAAAACCTGATTCTTCACCAAATAGATAGCACTTATGCTATCACAATGAATAGTGATGGACCGCTGTGATATACCAAGTTCCTCTAAAATAGCCTCCTTCATAGCCTCCGTAATCGCCATATACTCTGCCTCCGTCGTAGACAAAGCCACCGTCGACTGTAAGGTGCATATCCAACACACCGGCGCACGGGTTAAAGTAAACACATACCCCATCGTAGACCGGCGCTTATCCAAATCCCCAGCATAATCCGAATCAACATAACCAATGCATAACTACCCACCTATAGTGTCCCGCTCATAGACTAAACCAACATTGAGCGTACCTCAAATGTATCTCAAAATCCATCTCACGGCGTCCCAATGACCCACTCCTAGATCGTGCATGTATCTCAAAACCATGCTCACCACCTGTGATAAATCTAGCCTCGTACATACCATTGCATACATCAAGCTCCCAACCGCGCTCGCATATGGAGTCTTCGACATCAACTCTTGATCTTCAACTGTCTTCGGTGAAAGATTAGATGAAAGCTTCAAATGGTTTCCCAATGGTGCACTAACTGACTTCGTATCCATGCTAACATGAAATCGCTGTAGAACTTCTTCAAATAAGCCACCTGTGTCAAACAAATCCTGTCTTTCTTCTTGTCTTTGCCGATCTCCATCCCCAAAATATGTTTAGCCTCACCCAAATCCTTCATCTCAAACTCCTTTGAAATCTGTGTCTTCAACTCATCTATAGCAGATCTGGAAATAGAGGCAACCAATATGTCATCGACATAAAGTAATAAATAGATGTACGTACCTCCTTTTAACTTGCAAAAATATACGCAAGGATCAAACTGGCTCCTAGTATACGAATGACCAATCATAAAACCATCGAATCGCCTATACCACTGTCAAGGAAACTGCTTCAAACCGTATAGCGATTTCTTCAACCTGCAAACCAACTTATCTTTTCCTACAGCTCGGAATCCCAATGGCTGAGTTATATATATTTCTTCATCAAGATCACCATGAAGAAATGTCGTCTTCACATCTAACTGATCTAATTCCAAACCATAATTGCCACCAAAGCTAGCAAAATCCGAATCGAAGAGTGCTTCATCACCGGAGAGAAAACCTCATTATAGTCAATACCTTCCTCCTGTGCATAGCCCTTCGCAACCAACCTAGCTTTGAACCTCAATGGAGTGCCCTCAATGCCCTCCTTCTTCGTGTATACCTACTTGCGACCAATTGCCTTCCGTCCCTTTGGATGCTCAATAAGCTCTCACGTATCATTCTTGTGAAGAGACTCCATCTCCTCCTACATAGCTACATGTCACAAATCAGCCTCCAAACTCCGCTCGACCTCTCTGAAATTAGTAGGTGCAAACTAATCGATACTCTCCAACGGAAGTGCATACGTAACTGTGTCGGCATACCGTGCTGGCACCCGTATGTCTCTCCTCTGTCTCCGAACCGTAATGGAATCCTGAACCTGAGCTGTCGGTCCCTGATCTTGTATACGAGTACCCGTATCCTTCGTATCACCGTCGTGCTCACATGGCGTCACCTCAGTTGGCACTCTAATGGATATTGCACCATCTGGACACTGTGGAGTTGTATTGATCTCCATCACCTACGATATCTCCTTTATCGGGTCGCTCTCCACCTGATGAGAACTGAGAAGCTTCAAGATAGAAGCCTCATCAAACGTGATGTCCCTACTCAACATGATCTTCTTATCAACTGGATCCCAAATCTTGTATCCTTTGACACCACACTTGAATCCTACAAATATGGCCTTCCTAGCTCGAGTTTCCAATTTATCTGTTCTCACATGATAAAATACAGGGTACTCAAATACCTTGAGCTGGTCATAGTCATGTGCTGGCTCTCCCGACCATATTTCCATAGGGGTCTTCCCCTCAATCGCAGTGAAGGTAGCCTATTAATGAGGTAGCTCGCATATGTAAGTGCCTCAGCCCAAAAGATCTTCTCCAAACCACTCTACGATAATAAACATCAGGCCTTCTCTAGCAAAGACCGATTTAGCCTCTCTGCCACCCCATTCTGCTATAGTGTATGACTAACCATGAAGTGCCTCTCTATGCCCTCGTCTCGATATAGCTGCAGAAAGGGGTCTGATGTGTACTCGCCGCCGTTGTCGGATCGTAACGTCTTGATCTTTCTCCCAGTCTTCAGTTCCAATCTCTTCTTCCACTCCAGGAATATATGTCGGACTTCCCTCTTCTTTGTCATGGTATACACCCAACATCGCCTTGAATAGTCATCAACGAGCGTGACGAACCAATGTCGACCACCAAGTGATGCAGTCTTGGTGGGACCCCAAACGTCTGTGTGCACGTAGTCCAGGATGCCCCTCGTCCTATAGATAGCATTCCTAAACTTCACCTTCATCTTTTTGTCAAGTACACAGTGCTCACAGAACTCCACTTTACTACTCTTGGCTCCCTTCAATAGCCCCTGCTTGCACAGCGCCTGCAGTGACTTCTCGCCTGTATGCCCTAACTTGTAATGCCAAAGCCTGCTCATGTCCACCTCTGAAATAGCTGAAGTAACCTGACCAATTTTGGTGCTCCCCTTCAGATAATACAAGTTTCGACTGCGGACTCTCTTCAGCACCACCAAAGATCCCTTAGTAACCTTTACTATAGTGTCTTCAAATGTTACCTTGAATCCCTTTGCCTCCAAAACTCCAATAGAAATAAGATTCTTCTTGATCTGAGGAACGAATCTCACCTCCTTCAATTCACGGACTACTCCATCATGCATCCGGATCTGCACAGTACCTATCTCACAAATGCCACAGGATTGATCATTTCCCATTACTACAACTCTCCTATCGAGCTTCTCAAAAGATGCAAACCAGTCTCGCCTAGGGGTCACATGATAGGTAGCGACGGAATCAAGCATCCAATCTGATGCATCCAAGTGGTTCACCTCCGGAGTAATCAGTAGAGAAAAGATCGAATCATTGAAATCATCGCCTTTCGCAACGTTCACCTCATTAGCCTTCGGGCCCTTTTTTTTGCTATTCTCCTTCTCCTTGAGCTTCGGGCGGTCTCTCTTCCAATGTCCCTGCTCCTTGCAGAATCCACATTGGTTCTTTGCTAATTGGTGGTGTCTTTTTGACTTTAACCTTGCTCTATTACCACCTTTCGCATATGGGCTTCTACCTCTCGTCGACAAGGCCTCACCTGAAGTACTAGCACGGGAAGTCTCCTTATCATTCCTCCTCAAATCATAATTCGTTAATTTATTAGTAACTTCACTATAGCCGATAGAAGATCTCCCGTTTAACAAAGTGAGCACAAAGGTGTCATACTCCTCATCCGGTAAGGAGCTCAATAAGATAATAACCTTATACTCATCCAATATCTTTTTATTAATATTCGCCATGTCTGACAACAACTTCATATAGTTGTTCACATGAGTCGCAATTGAGGTGCCTTTAGACATCTAGAATCTGAATAACCTACGCAGCAAATGCAACCTGTTCTCAACACTCTTCGTAAGGTACTTATTGTTGAGAATTTCCCACATCTTCATCACAGACGTCACCCCAATCACATCATACTTCAGCTCCTGTTCCAAACAGGACTTGATCACCGCACAAACGTTCCTATTCATCTTTTCCCATATTACCTCTTCATATTTAGGTAGTCTCTCTGTTCTCGTTGAAAGCCGCCTTCATTATTGATTTAATTATAACTTTAATCGTTTACAACAAATTCAAATAACAAAATAAAAGTTACAACTCTCTTAAAAATAAACACAAGAATCGGCTCTTGCTTGCGTGAGTTCTTTACCGGTGTCAGGGTATATCCGTGGATGACCGCGGATCGGATCCGGTTGTTGAAATATTAACGGAGCTCCTACTTCACCAAGGAAGTATTTGCTTGAAGCTCTGAAATCGACCAAGCAAAATCAGTAGCTCTTCTCGAGATTAAGACTAAGCCTAATCTCAAGGAACGGACGTACGGGGCTTCGGATCCTTCGAAAGACTTCTCCTTTATGCTGAAGTTCACTGGGATCTCTTTAGCCTTCACAGAAATTTCGTGCTCCTTGACTCTTCAATCCAGCAGCACCTCGTCCTCTTGATAAAATTCTAGATCTGTAAAATGGAGGCCTTGGGCTGATATTTATAGACCTCAGGTGTGGTTATTTGGATGAGTATGAGTGATTTTGTCTTATCTTTAGTTAACAACAGCCTAACCACGTTTGTGGATGATATCAAGTCAGTTGGGAACCCCTGGAATAGATAAATCTTGCGAAAACTGCTTTAAAACTGTTGAAAACATGTTTCGGGCTCTGAACTACGCGACGGACTCTGCTGACTCGCGGGGGTCGCGAGTCAGCAAGGTCTGACCCGCGCAAGGTCGGACAGATCCGACCTGTGCTTGAGCGGGTCGAACTGATCCGACCCGCGCTTGTGCGGGTCGGACAGATCCGACCCGCGTTGGTGCAGGTCGGCCAGTGCCGTCCTGCGCTGGCGTGGATCCGTCACGTTCGCCGAGTTCTTTCTCTTTTGGCACTTTTCTTTCCGGGACTTGTACTTTTTGCTACTTCATGTATTTAGTCGACTCGTTGATTTGTACGCTTCGTTGCGGGACTGACCATCGAATCCGTCGACTACTTGGGGCTACACGTGTTGGTTGACATGCACGCGTTGATTGATGTGTGCGTGTTGACCGACACGTACGAATTGATTGACGTGCGTGTGTTTGTTAGACCCTAGAGGGGGGGTGATTAGGGTCTTATGCTAATCTAATCCGATTAAATGCCAATTAAAACTAATTAACAAATATATTCTTGCAAGATAGATATACAAAGAGTTATGTGCAAGAATATGCAATATACACAAGGTGATATATCCTATATGATAGAAATATATGCAAGGATATATAAACAATAAGATATATCCTAACAAAGAGATATAGACAATGTATGTGCAAGGATATAAAACTAACAAGAGGGGTAAACAAATTAACTACAAATGTGATAGGGCAAAAAGATCAACAAGCAATACACAATGGCGATGTAAGATATGAATATGAAAACAAGTACGCCAAAGACAAATTCAAACAAAGGATATGTTTACGAGGTTCGGTCCCTACGACCTACGTCCCCGCTCCTCACCTCGAGGAGATCTCCACTATCACAACCGGGTTTTCTACGTTCACCCGAACAACGTTTACACCTCACAATACAATCACTATGCAATCACACCTCACACACTAAGTGTTGGTCCTAGCCCGTGTTACAACCTCTCTCTAGGCACGTCAACCGACGCCACTCCTCTTGGGACGATCCCCGACTCTCACCACACACTCCTCACTCGGTGTACAAGTGTATTACAAAGTGATTCTCATGATAAGCATAAATTAACAAATGATTGTTCTCTCTAACAAGGTGAGAACTCAATTAAGCACAACTCTTAGTCACAAACCCACAACCCCAAATTATACTATGAATGTAAATACAATAAGCTCAATAGGTTGTGTGTGATCAAAGAGATAAAAACGATTAAACTCAATATAGAAATCTAGCTTATGGAAATTAAGATCAAAATAATAAATAACTAGAATTGAGTTTAAGGAAAACTTCTCTATAGATCAAGAGTGGAGGGAGAAGAGTTGGATGCCCAAACACCAATAGATGATCTCCTCAAGCTCTTGCTGAATTGAATCACAAAACCGAAACACTCAAATGCTTAAAAGCTTCTTAAAACAAACTTAAACAAACACTAAACAAGTTTAAACCCTTGTTAAACTATTTTAAAAGATTCTCTTGTATATTAGAAAAGAGTGCAATGGGGGTATATATAACCTCCCAAGAACTCAGCCAAAAAACTGAGCAAAAGACAAAACAGCCCCAAGGCAACGGTCATAAAAAGAGCCGTTGGAACTGTACTGGACAGGCGTCGGTCAACCGATCCGGTCGATCAAAAAAGCTCTCGGTCGACCGGACCGGTCGACCGACGAACTCTCTGTCGGCCAGTAAGCCTATGAGCTCAGGTTCGGTCGACCGGTTCGGTCGACCGAAAACTGACATATCAAAAACTGTATATCTGATTTTAAAACGCTGTTTAGAAATACCAAATAAATTCCAAAAAGTGTAAAACTTTGAGGAATGATTGTAGACATGATAATAAACATACTACAATGACTGGTTTTGAAAAAGGACTTCCCAAATGAAAAATATCATCATTTTTCAAATATGTTCAAAAACATGAAAACCTGAAAATTGATATTTTGATATTTTGACTTAAACAACATTTTGAAACCTTATGAAATGATTGTATAGACTTGATAAAAGATATAATATGTTGTTATGAAGTCTATAACCTAGAAATGCAATATTTTCATAAAATTGCATATTCTATGCAATATATTCAAAACACTAAATATGATTTCATTAAATATAAGCTTGTTAAAGGTGAAATCATATATAGGCATATAAACATGAAACAAAATAGTATTTTCCAATTCTATTCATTTGTTTCATAGTAAAACTTGAAAACTATCAAACCAAAACATATATGTATATATATAACTATATATATACAAAAACCAAAACGTGTATGTGTGTATATGATTGAGCTTAAAGTACTAACACACATAATATAAATTCCTAAACTAAATTACCCAAGGCTTAAGGTACTAACACACATAATATAAACTCCTAAACTAAATTACCCAAGCTTGATCTTGATCTTCATTGTAGCTCAACTTGGTACACATGCGGATGAAGCTTGAACTTGATCTTTAACTTTGAATTTGCAAGGCTTCACCGACATTCCGCCAACCTCCTTTTGGATATCATCGTTGAAGCGCAATCCATCCATCCTCCAACAATGTTGTTTGTCTATAATAAATAAGAAAACACAAATACTAGACAAACAACATTAGTGTTAAATTGTTTGTTAAACATCATCAAAACAAGAAGGCTAACAATCTCCCCCTTTTTGATGATGACAAACAATTTACGAAAAGAGATATATGCATAAAAGAAAATGAATATATAAATTATGATTCACATGCATATAAACAAAAAAAATAGATATACTCACAATATTTCTCCCCCTTTGACAACATCAAAAAGGGGACAAAAGAATTAAGAGAGCGAAAGCTCCCCCTACCAATAAGCATAGGTGAGTATCAAACAAGTATAGGGATTGCTTCCCCTATCAAAAAGCCATATAGAATATATGCGATGAAGATCATGGCAAAACATATGTGAGCAAGCATACATGAATATGCTAAAAATTTACTCACAAACATGAAGATAATGATAACACATATAAATATGTCAATATGAAAATAGTGTCTCATTAACACAAAAAAATATAAAAACCATATAAAAGAATAGATTTATGAAATCAAAAGAAGAGGAACATGAGAATCATGCAAAAAGTTTTCAAATAAAAACAAATCAACCAAAAGAATTCATAAATCAAAGTTTATATTCAAAAACAATGTTTGATCAATAAAGAAAAATTTTCTTTACATAACTTGATCAAGCCACTCATAGAATACATTATAAAGCACGAATAGATGATCCATTAGCGCAAACACATAAATATCATCATATAAGTGAATTATAATGAATTCAAAAGCAACAAATCAAAAACACATTTTTTAAGAGAGGCAACAATTATATTAAGCTTTTGAGCTTGTTCCAACCCATATAATAATTTTAGCATCCGGTAAACATGATTTGGGAATAAACACCCAATAAACTCGGGGGGGTTACATAAATATAAACCTCTCATCAAAACAAAATCAATAACCATGAAAACAAAAGAATTAAAAAAAATTGTTTTTATATTCAAAAGTTTAAAGTATAATTTTTCTAAACCAAGAAAAAGAAAACAGAAAAACACTAAAATTCTTGGTATAAAAATTAGATTTGTTTTGGTACCCAAGAACTCTTAGTACCAAACGATTTAGGAACATGACCCCTATCATTCAAGCTCAAAGCCCTAGGGTTATGAACCCATTTGGGCACGTTTAGTGCACGGGTCCGGTCATAGCAATAATTATGCAAATGACCCATTCGATTGCAATAAGTGCAATGAAGAGGATGCATTTGGTTATGTTGACCATGTGGATGTGCACGAGGAACATTTGCAAATAAAGATGGTCTTTTAAGATTATTTTGCAAATGAGAAACATTTTGAAATAATGTTGGTCTACTTGAAATATTTTGCGATTTAGAAACTTTTCGCAAATCAAAACAAAACTTGGCTAAGTGACCAACTCTACCACAAAAATCACAATGATACACATTAGCATGCTTATGATGAACAATGGGTGCATGTGTGTGTACATGTGATGAAGAAGAAGCCTTATGAGATGCACAAGAAGAATTAATATTCTTATGTTTTTGTGCATCATAGCAAAACTTAGCTACATGACCTTTTCGACCACAAATGGAGCATTTGTAAGTTTTACTATACAAGTGTGCAAAGTGTACGGGTTTAGAAGTTGTAGTACTAAACTTTGCACACAAGTCCATAAGTTTCTTATTATCTACAATGCATGTTTTAAGGGTTGAATCTAAAGATGATATTCGGTTTTTCACAAGATTCAATTCATCATTCTGCATACAAGCATTGGAAATAAAAGTAGATGAAAAATGATCATTTCTAAACGAATTAAACTTATTTCTAATAGTTTCTACTTCTATCATGGCATTATTATTAGCATGAGTTAAGCTAGCAATAGATGAAGACATGTTATTATTTTCCAAACTTAATAACTCATTGTTTTCTTTTAAAATAGCATTCTCTTTAACAACAATATCAAGTTTGGAAGCTAGCGACTCATGATCGGATTTTAAACTAATATGCTTGCTTTTAAGATCAATAAAATTGTTTTGCAATTTTGTATAGGCATGAGATAATCTATCATATGCACAAGCGAGTTCATTGATGGATATCTCACTTTCGGATTCCGAATCGCTTACCACACTAGGGCTATCGCCTAGTGGCCGTGTGCATAATGATGCTCCACACTCACTTGAAGAACAATCCTCCAAACTACGTTGGATTTCCTCCAAGTTGCCTTGATGTGCTTCTATGAATTTCCATAAATTGTAAGCACTATCCTTCTATGAATTTCCATAAATTATAAGCACTATCAAAATGAACATATTTGTTAGAAAATGATGAGTCAAAGGCATTAAGCAAATATTCTAACAAAAGCTTGTTCATTGAAAACATTTTCTTATCATGATCGCTCCACTTGGATTTCTCCAATGTGGGCACAATATAAGCACAATCAATAATTTTCCATAAGTCAATATTTCTAGATTCAACAAATAGTTTAAATCTAGAAGCCCATTGTGCATAGGGGAAATTAATGAATTTAGGAGCAATATTTGATTCATAGCCTAAACGAAATATATTCATATTCATGATATATATGTTAAAATATTCATAGCCTAAACAAGATGCATCATTCATATCCATAATTTGTAGAAATATGCAAGCAAGATACAAATGCAATCAAAACAAGATTAGCACAAAAATATAACTTGGATCTTTAACTCAAGGCGATTAGACCTTAAATCAAAGAGCACCAAGCTCTGATACCAATTGTTAGACCCTAGAGGGGGGGTGATTAGGGTCTTATGCTAATCTAATCCGATTAAATGCCAATTAAAATTAATTAATACGTTATCCTAGCAAGTATGAAATACAACAAGAATATAAGCTAGGATAAGCAATATGAATAATGAAATATATCCTATATGATGAACTATATATGCAAGGATATATAAACAATAAGATATATCCTAACAAAGAGATATAGACAATGTATGTGCAAGGATATAAAACTAACAAGAGGGGTAAACAAATTAACTACAAATGTGATAGGGCAAAATGATCAACAAGCAATACACAATGGCGATGTAAGATATGAATATGAAAACAAGTACGCCAAAGACAAATTCAAACAAAGAATATGTTTACGAGGTTCGGTCCCTACGACCTACGTCCCCGCTCCTCACCTCGAGGAGATCTCCACTATCACAACCGGGTTTTCTACGTTCACCCGAACAACGTTTACACCTCACAATACAATCACTATGTAATCACACCTCACACACTAAGTGTTGGTCCTAGCCCGTGTCCTCCTCCTCAAGTGCTCGGTTACAACCTCTCCCTAGGCACGTCAACCGACGCCACTCCTCTTGGATTCGACCCCGTCTCTCACTACACACTTCTCTCGGTGTACAAGTGTATTACAAGTGAATCCTCACAATTAAGCACAATATAAATCAATTGATTATTCTCTAAACAAGATGAGAACTCAATTAAGCTCACTCTCAATGTCACAAACCCACAAACCTAAATTATACTATGAATGTAAATACAATAAAAAACTAAACTCAATGTAGTTCTAGCTAAATAACAATGATAATCAAATATATAAAATAGCTAGAAATAGAGTTTAGAAAACTTCTCAATATATCAAGAGTGGAGGGAGAAGAGTTGGATGCCCAAACACCAATAGATGACCTCCTCAAGCTCTTGTTGAATTGAATCACAAAATCGAAACACTCAAATGCTTAAAAGCTTCTTAAAACAAACTTAAACAAACACTAAACAAGTTTAAACCCTTGTTAAACTATTTTAAAACATTCTCTTGTATATTAGAAAAGAGTGCAATAGGGGTATATATAACCTCCCAAGAACTCAGCCAAAAAACTGAGCAAAAGACAAAACAGCCCCAAGGCAACGGTCATAAAAAGAGCCGTTGGAACTGTACTGGACAGGCGTCGGTCGACCGATCCGGTCGACCGAAAAATCTCTACCTGAAAATTGATATTTTGATATTTTGACTTAAACAACATTTTGAAACCTTATGAAATGATTGTATAGACTTGATAAAAGATATAATATGTTGTTATGAAGTCTATAACCTAGAAATGCAATATTTTCATAAAATTGCATATTCTATGCAAATATATTCAAAACACTAAATATGATTTCATTAAATATAAGCTTGTTAAAGGTGAAATCATATATAGGCATATAAACATGAAACAAAATAGTATTTTCCAATTCTATTCATTTGTTTCATAGTAAAACTTGAAAACTATCAAACCAAAACATATATGTATATATATAACTATATATATACAAAATCCAAAACGTGTATGTGTGTATATGATTGAGCTTAAAGTACTAACACACATAATATAAATTCCTAAACTAAATTACCCAAGCTAGATCTTGATCTTCAATAAGCTCTTCTAGGTAATCTCGCGGATGAAGCTTTAACTTGGATCTTGAACTTTGAATAGCAAGGCTTCACCGACATTCCGCCAACCTCCTTTGGATATCATCGTTGAAGCGTAATCCATCCATCCTCCAACAACGTTGTTTATCTATAATAAATAAGAAAACACAAATACTAGACAAACAACATTAGTGTTAAATTGTTTGTTAAACATCACCAAAACAAGAAGGCCAACAGTGTTGACTGATGTGCACGAACTGATTGGCATGTACGTGTTGACCAACGTGCACGAACTGATTGACATGTGCGTGTTGACCGATGCGCGTGAGCTGATTGACGCGCGCGTGTTGACCGACGCGCACGAATTGATTGACGCGCGCGTGTTGACCGACCCGCACGAGCTGATTGACGTGCACGTGTTGACCGACGCACACGAGCCGATTGGGTAAACCTTCTTGACTCGTCCACTCTTTGCTTCGAGTTTCGTATGGGCTCTCATAGGCAATTTTAAACGCCTATAGATACCCCCTCGAAAGTATTTCAGCCTCATTCTTTTATAGAGGAGTCTCAAATGCTTTGGATATGATAGACCCCCACCTTCAATCGGTGTTAAAGGACCTACAACTGGTTTCAATTCATGACTTCTCCATATTTTAGTCTATTCTGTATTTTGTCGAATAGCTAAAATTTTTCCAGTGCTGCGTTTATCGTCTAACCGTTGTTGAAGCCTCGAATCGAAATTGGTGAGTTGATTTTGGCTCGTCTCATTGAGTTAACTTTTGAACTAATTATCTACATCGCAACGCATTGATCGGCGTTGACTCTAGGGTCTTGTATCGATCGGCGTTGACTTTCATCGTAACGCGTTGACCGGCATTGACCTAGGGCTACGCATTGACCGGCATTGACCCTAGGGTTTCATATCAATCGGCGTTGACTTTCATCGTAACGCATTGACTAGCATTGACCTGGGGCTACGTGTTGCCCCGCGTTGACCTTAGGGTTTTGCATTGACTCTTATCGCAACGCGTTGACTGACGTTGACCTAGGGCTGCGCGTTGACCAACGTTGACTCTCATCGCAATGCGTTTACTGGCGTTGACCTAGGGCTACGCGTTGATCGGTGTTGACCCTAGGGTTTTGCGTTGACTCTCATCACAACGCGTTGACAGGCGTTGACTGTCGTTGACCTGGGGCTACGCGTTGACCTGAGGAGAACCAGTTTATACTCGTATACTCCTGGGAGTTTCGGGAATCAATTTAACCTCATGTACATATCGGAGGTTGTCGGGTTATCCTTAAGAATTATTACACATAATATTCTTCAGGAACATCCCGTCAAGAGTGGGAAACAGTTTAGACTCGTATACCTATTGGAGTGTACGTGGGTTTCGAATATCTCAAATATGAGCGCAAATGCCGTGAAATTACCTGGGAGTATGAAAGTGGATTCCGAATATTCCGAATATGAGCAAAAATGCCGTGAAGCCACCCGGAAATATGAAAGTGGGTCCCGAATATTCCGAATATGAGCGAAAATGCTGTGAAGTCACCCGGAAATATGAAAGTGGGTCTCGAATATTCCGAATATGAGCAAAAATGCCGCGAAATTACCTGGGAGTATGAAATTGGATTCCGAACATTCCGAAAGTGAACGAAAACAGGTGGGAATACAACGAAACGAACGCCAGATCATACCCGACCCGTGCGAATGCGGGTCAGGTCGATCTGACCCGCGCGAACATGGGTCAGATCTATCTGACCCGCATGTGCACGTGTCAGATTTATCTGACCCGCATGTGCGCGGGTCAGATTTGATCTGAGTCGCGTGCTCGCGGGTCGGGCTACGATCCGACCCGCGTAAGAGCGGGTCGGGTTGGTTAAAATTGGGGACTTAAGTCCCTGTTCCCCTCTTCCTCTTCTAGTTTCGGTCCCAGGCCTTTCTTCCCCCAGCTTTTGTTTTTTTCTTCTCCTTCCCCAAACTTCATCTATTCAAGAATTCCTCCATCTCAAGAATTCTAAACTCAATCGAAATTCCCATCTTTAAATTCCCTATCTCCTCCTTCCTCTCTTCTTCCAATTCGGATTCGAGCAAAAGGGGGAGATTCAAACCTAGGGTTTCGGCCAATCATTGAGCTCGAGCATTTGGGGGGTTCTTTTGGCCAAGCTTCGTTCTTCAAGAGTTCCAGGTAAGACTCAATCTCTTTTCTTCAATCTTGGTTGAATCTGTGATTTTTAGCTTGATAGTTGAACCCTAGTTCTTGAATTTTGGGGAAAACCCAAATTTTGGATTTGGGTTTGTTGGTGGCTGAATTTTTCTTCATGGTTGCATGCATAACTGGGTAATTGAAGCCCTAATTCTTCGATTTTGGGGGAAAACCGAAATTTGGGTTTGTTGGTGGCCAAATTTTTCTTCATGGTTGTATGCATAACTTGATAATTGAAGTCCTAATTCTTCGATTTTGGGGGAAAACTAAAATTTGGGTTTGTTAGTGGCCGAACTCTTCTTCATGGTTGATATTGATGGTTGAATCCATAGTCAATAGCCGAATTTTTTTTAACTCTTGGTTAATGTCGATGGTTGAATCCATGGTTGTATGTTACCGGACTCTTGTACATGATTGAACTTGTGTATAACTTGAATCCGAACTTGTATATGGCCGAATGATTTGAATCCGAATTTGTACATGGCCGAATGACTTGAATCCACTCGAACCTATGCATAGCCGAGGCCCTCTTTAACTCTTGGTTAATTGTTTATGATTGATGGCCTGACTCTCGAAGTTATGTATTGACCGCAAATCGACTTTGTATATAACTGAATTCCTTCGCTTGGTTTGATTGCACATGAGGCTTGAGTTGAATTTCTTGGAAGTTTAGCTTCAAATCCTTGTCAACGTTGAGCCCTTGGGATGCTTGGTTGTGTACCCCTCTCTGTTTGATGTTGATGATTGAATCCATATCCATACTTGAGATTTGAATTGATACCCATGCTTCCAAAATATTTAGTGGATATTGTAAACTTAAAATGGTAATGTTTTTTGGCTTGACTTGTGTGGGAGTTCACTAAACATGGTTGTGTATGGGAACCAAACCGAATTCTCGATTTAGGGACAAATATCGAAGCCTTGATTCTTGAATTTGACTTTGTGTATGACCGCATGCAACCCCTTACTTTAATTTTGGATGATTCTGTGAGCTTGTGAATCCGCATATTGACGTAGTCGAAATCCTATGTTTGACTTTGTGACCCTCAACTTGATTTTCCCTTTTAATTTTCATGCTTGATTATGAATGTGAGCTGTGTATGAGGCGCTTAGTTTGATTGACTTGCATATTTGATTTTCCTCTCACTTTATCTTGAATTGAGAATGTCGTATAGGTTTAATTGGACCTTTAACTAGAAAATTCTATTTTATAGAATTTCAGTCAAAGATTCAAAATTTCCCTTTTAAGTTTTGATTTATATATCTTGATTCTTGACCTAACTGAATTACTAATCTTTATTGCAGATTAGCCATGTCGACGAGGAGATCACACCTCCCGAGGAGCCGCTCGGCTACTCAATTGCCTGAGAGGGAGCATCCATCTTTCACCGGTAAGCCCTTGTAATTTCCCGGTTATGAATTCAATTTTTATCATATCATATTGCATATTACATCCCCTCTATGTCCTCCTTGGTGAGGCAGTCGGGAAGAGTTGATATCCTCCTTTGTGGGGGTGAACGCTTCTACATCCCCACTCTGTTCTCTTTGGTGAGGCAGTTGGAAAGAGTTGATATCCTCCTTTGTGAGGGTGGATTCTTATCAGATACATTTTTCTTGGTCAAAACGCGTCTTAAGGCAATATGGGGTGATTTTTGCTGTATTACATTTCGTAAGATAATGTACGTTATCTTGTGTATTCGTGATACAGTTAAAATCGTCTCGCCAATTACAAGGTAGTGACTCTATCTCACGGATTGGTGAAAAGAGTTCAACGCCCTATGTCGTCTTAATATTTCTTCATAACCACGTTTAATAAATACGCATTATTCGTTTTAGTTGAATACCCTGCTACGCCGTTTTCTCAATTCGAGATAGATGGCCATAGGAGTAGGTATTACACTGCTGTTGATAATCCGGCGTCGATTCCGCCCACTTCTCAGTTTGCTTTGGACCTCCCTGAAGATACAGATCCTGCTCATCCTTTAAGAAAGATGCATTACATGTTTGGCGATTCCGTGACGGATCCAACCGTCATAACCCTCGAAGATGAGCGGTGGTTACACAGTGATGGTACAACTTGCTTATACCTTCCTCCGTTTCCTCGTCATCGTTCGCTAACAGAATTGCGGGGGCAAGTGGTGACGCGACAAATGCCATGGACTCTAACAGAAGAGCACACCAATATTCCTTACGGATACGTCACCAACCATTCACTTCTGGGTTTCGGTGGTAGAAAACACATCATAGGATTGCACCCCGGGATGATGGGATTGGAGGACCCGCCTAAAGGGGAGCTACCCATAGTGGCTCATACAGTGAAGAATCGCCTCGCTGAGCTAGGGTGAGAACTACCTATCGAAAATTATAGGTGCTATGGATGGTCTCATTCTTCAGACAAATCATGGTGGGGTCGGATGACAGGTTATGTCCTCCACCGGTGGGGTGCTGAATTAAAGTTGATAAGATTGTTTGAAGCTATCTGTGCCACCCAATACGGATTATTGGTGAATGCTGTCCACTTCACGGGATTAATAGAGCTATATAATCTATATACAAACACATTTCTTACCCGGAACGGAGAATTGGGACTACCCTTTCACGAGAGTCACAAAGTCTCCGGATTACAAATAGGGGATATATCGTATCAGGAATATTTTTCTTCCAACCAGGAGCTACATCAATTGAAAAGCCACAATCCCGCTCGATACGATATGTTATGGGAACTCACGTGTCATCATCAGATTGCTTTAGTCGGAACTAACCCAGTTGTGAGGAAAAAGTCTCCTCAAATAAGTTTGAAGCAATTCTCGGGTTACCTATTCAAGAATTTGGAGAAAACCAGCGAAGCTGTTTGTGAACTAAAACCGCTGACTCCTTCGGAGATCAACAAGTTGGTTGAAAAATGCGGCGCCCGGTCTTACACCATTGTGAGCGCCCAAGGTAGATTTTATGCAGGGACCAAGTTCAAGACTTTCTTATGATATGGTATCAGATCCTGTTTTCTGACTTCATACTCCCCTTGAACTTGTTTAACTATCAATTAAGAGTCACTGAAAGCTTTAAGGTACTCGACCCCCAGCTCTTTAGCAAAGCTGAGTCCAATAAGCGGCGCGTTATATTCGGCTACGTTGTTTGAGCACGGCTTGGTTAGCGAGTAGGCTCGAGGCAACACATATTTTCCCGGGGAAACTAAGACAACTCCAACTCCGGAGAAAATCTTAGAACATCCAGGAGCACTTGTTACATTAGTTGCTCGAGAGGCACCGTCGAAGTACAAACGTCAGACCTATTGATGGGAAGTTATGTTGGTTTCATAGGTTTCATCTGGCAGATCGTCGTATACCTCGACGGTATCCGTAGTTGGGTTAGCTACCAAGAGATCACAAATAGTTTGTCCTTTGACCGACTTCTTCTGCTTAAAATGCAGGTCGTATTGGGACAGAAGCAAGACCTATTTTGCTAACCGCCAATTCATGAAAGCCGACTGCATCATGAATACTCTGACTGGGTTAACATTGGAGATGATGTAAATAGTCTGTCCGACCAAGTAGTGTCGCATCTTTTGAATAGCGAATACTAAGGCGAGACACTCCCTTTCGATCATTAGGTACCAAGATTCAGCGCCCACAAGGGTCCGGCTCAAGTAATATACTGCTTGTTCGTGACCGTTATCGTCGTCTTGTGCAAGTAATTCACTTAACGAGTGGTTCGTCGCCTTGACATAAATCAAGAACGGTTTGCCCGATTTTGGTGCAACGAGCATAGGGGGTCTCGAGAGATATTCTTTAATATTCTCGACTGCTTTTTGATAAGCATCGTCCCATATGAATGATACACCTTTCTTTGTGAACCGGGAGAATGGTTGATATTTTCCCAAAAGGTTCGAGATGAACCGACGGATATAAGCCAACCGTCCTTGTAATCCTTTGAGTTCCTTAAGGTTTCTCTGGGGTTGCAGCTCGTTAATTGCCTTCACTTTATCAGGGTCAATGTGAATACCTTTAGTGGTGATGACGGATCCAAGGAATTTACAGCTGGACATTCTGAGAAAAGATTTGGTAGGATTCATCTTTAATTGATGAGTCCATATCAGGTCGAACATTGTCTTCAAGTCATTGAAGTGATCATTCTTGTCACGGCTTTTCACTACTAGATTGTCCACGTAGCATTCGACAGTCTTCTGGAGATGCTCCTGGAAAATCTTTGACATGGCTCTCTGATATGTGGTGCCCGTGTTCTTTAAGCTGAATGGTATAACCGTGTAGCAGAAAATACTGAGGGGTGTTCTAAACACGGTATGCTTTTCATCATCTGGATGCATCTTTAACTGATTATAACCAGAAAATCCATCCATGAAGGACATTCTCTCGAATCCACACGTATTGTCGATGATAACATCCATGATGGGAAGAGGGAAATCATCTTTTGGGCATGCAGTGTTAAGATCTCTAAAGTCAATACAAATCCTGATTTTCCCGTTCTTCTTGAGGACCGGGACAATATTGGCAAGCCATTCAGGATGTTGCTCCTCCCTAACGAAACCCGAGTCGATAAGCTTTTTAACTTCAGACTCGATTGCCTCCATAATTTGCGAACGAAACCGTCTTTGTTGTTGTTTGACAGGTTTGACATCCGGTTTAATATTGAGGCGATGCATTGCCACCTTTGGATCGAGTCCTGGCATATCCTCGTAGTTCCAAGCAAAAACATCGATGTACTCCCTAATGAGGGCAATTAACTCTTCTTTTTCAGTTGGCGGGAGACTGTCACTAATAAATATCGGTTTCGGATTATCCTCGTCACCCATATTCACCTAGATTACTTGATCTTTGGTAGGGGTTCCATTTGTTCAAACCTATCACCGTACTGTATATTCAGGTAATAAACCCAAGGGTCTTCCCAAGTCGGCATTTGGTCGTCTTCCTCTATTGTGGTAGGGTCAACCATAGCCATGTTTGACATTATCCTTTTGAATATTTCTCCCAGGCTGAAGAGTCGGAAGAATATCCGTCTTTACCTTTATTAGCAATATGATCAATGACCTACCAACAACACTCGTCCTTGAAAGAGGAGACATAGCCTAAACCTCTTCTGTAACTATAATAGTTATCGCGTTTCCCTTTTGGTACATAGGCCATACGAGGTGGAACTCGTGGACCTCGACCAAAACAAAGACCCTCTCCGAGTGCGAAGTTATATCCTATCTCTCCATGAGATTACGTGCTTTTGCGTCATATCTGAATAAATGAGGGGCCGGTTTATCATCATCCTCATCTTCTTCTAAGAAGTGATCTGGTATTGAAAATTCCTTCCCTTTACCATAACCGACTTCCTTCCCACCCCCTGCCTTTGTGGGAATGATAAGCGTTGTTCCAAACGAATCTTGAACATGCTTCTTCATCATGCAAGACGATTAAAGCGGTACGTAGAAACTAGGGTCATCGTATAACTCTTTCATGCTGTTTTCAAGACACAACGAATACTCTAAATAGTCATTTATTGATATTTCTTTGGCAAATTGCCAATTACAACTACTTTTCGATGATTCTCCATCGTCAAGATTGATTACAATGGGTACAATATCATTAAGTACAAAACCGCCATCGTAATCAAACTCAGCTTCGGTATCAGCCTCTTCCCTGCTGTCTGTACCTTGGGCGATGGTTTAGTATCGGATTCGGCGCCGTAGAGAAGGGAGTCAGTAAAATAATTTTTCAACCCTTTAAACGATTGCTTATCCGTGACCACCGTCTTGACTTCGTTATTGGTGTCCACATATTTGAGACATTGATGGAGGGTAGAGGGGACTATAATATTATCATGGATCCAGGGTCAACCCAACAGTAAGTTATAGGAAGTCTTTACATCAATCACATAACACATGACTTCCGACTTCAAATCTCCAATCTGACACTTTACTCGGATTTTACCCAATGGTCTGGATCCACTGGTATTGAATCCGTAGATCGTAGTGCCCATGGAGGCCAGCTTACAGGCTGGTATTCTGAGATTGTACATCAATCGGAGTGGCATGATGCTAACAGCAGAACCCGAATCGACTTGGATCCGGTTGACAACGTTAGAGCTAATGTGCCCAGTGAAATACAAGGGCCGGTCATGCTTTGAATTCTTCATTTGCATGTCCTCCTTGGTGAAAGAAATGCAGGGAAAGTGGTGGGCTACGAGGTTGCAATGTTGGACTGACGGCTCTGGTTCTTCAGGAGATGGCTTGATCTGAGTCAGGAAAACGTCAGAATTGGCCAAGGCTTCTTGCAAAGCTTCCCTTGTGTCTTTTGAGAGACGTAACAGCTCATATAGAGTTATTCTAGCCGATATATTAGCTAATTGCATCATAATATTAAAGTTGGGCGGAGAATTTAAGCTTCCCGGTTTGTCTCTCCCAATCGGTTGATTGAATCGAGACTACTTCGGGTTCTGACCCTCTTGGTATAAAGGCTCTTTCTCCTTTAGCTTTTGTTGAATCTTTTCAACAGGTACTGGGGAAGATATGACTATTCTCATTTCTGCTAATGTCTTGGAGGGAACGGTTTTGATTACCCCCTGCTTAGCTAATTGCACTGAAGCATTCGGGTATTTTGAAATGATATTCATTTCCACTCCGGGTTGCAAAGACCGGTTCTCCGTTGGTCACAAAGACTTATTGTTCATCTTCAGAGAGCGGGAAAGCAGGGATTCTTTCATCATCTTCTCCCAGAATGGCAGAGGCTCCACAACAGAATTTTCCATTGCCTTTTGATTTCCTCTTGGATGATGATCCAACCCACTGTTCGTCTTCAATAAAATCAGGATGAACCCAGAGTACCTCACCATTTTGGGTTGTGTGTGGCACAAGTCCTTTCCGACGTTGCTTGTGAGGATCGTTATTGACAGTCCTCACCGCCACGTTCATTATGGGTTCGAGCTGAAACTAATTCAAAGGAACAGATCCAAAGCTGATCGACACTACATTCGTACCTACTTTCTTCTCCTTAGATTGCTTCATAGTAATCACCCTAAGATCAATCAAAGCTTGGTTTTGTCCTTGAGGGCATAACACGACTTGGTAGGGTGATGAACCGCTTTGTGAAACGCGCAATACTTTGGGTCATTAACTCTTTTGGCGTCTTTCTGATCTTGGATGGGAGGCAACTTGATCTTGTTATTCTCTATGAGGTATTTGAAAATACTAGGGACTTCGTCTTCTTTAAAAGAGTACACCTTCGGGAATTTTGGTTCTGAAGCCTTCTGTTTCTAAGGTTGTTGTTGCCACCATGACTGCTGAGGCACCTTTTGCTGCTGTTGTTGCGGTTGTGGTTACAGCTCGAACGTTTGGTTCGCGTCGACTACGTTTGCTTCTGCTTTCCCTTTACCCCTAGGGACAAAATTCTGTTGTGGGGCATTTGTCGCCGTTTGACCACTTTCGGCCTTTTTCCTCTTGAGGAAGCGTTCGCCTCGTTCTCCTTGGACCTTCAAATCCTTCCAGGTCTTGGACGGCGCCATTCCCATGGCTTCGGGGATATCTAATGAAAGATTGTTGTGATAAGTTTCTAGGAAGAAGTCCTTGCTGACCGGATCTCTACAATTCATGGCTTTGTTCCGGAATCGTTTGATGAAATTTTCAACCAACTCTCCGTCCTTTTGCTTCTCATCAAATAATGTTACGATTGAAACCTTGGTGTCGTCATCGAAGAAATTTGTGAGAAGCATATCTTCCATGTCATCCTAGCTGCTAATACTCCCCGGCTTGAGATGGCAATACCAATCGAAGGCTGCTCCGTATAGAGTGCCGACGAATAACCATACCATCAGAGGTTCGTTCCCAGAGATTATTCCCAAGTGAGACTTGAAGTATATTAAATGCTGAGTAGGGGAACCCTTTTCGTCAAATGGCGTGAAGTTGATCAAATTAAACTTCGCCGGGTACGGGATCGATTCCCACTCTCTTGGGTAAGGACAGGGTATTCCGGACCTCTTTATTTTCTGAGCACTCATCAACGCGTTGATTTTGCTCTCTAAGTCCCTCATCTTCTTATCTTCGCTCATATCTTTCTTTGAGCGGTTTCAGGGAGAGGTGACGTAGTCTTCTTTCGTATTATTATCATCCGAGGGGCCACCCCCAGTATTGTTGTCGACAGGAGGGGGATCCATATTGGTATTCTCTTCCCCTTCCCGATCACTATCAATTTGGTTGTGATTATTACGATGGCTGGATTCTCCCTGCTAATTTGTTTGTGCCGCGATTTGTTAATCATGCATTTCTCTCATCTACTGCATAGCTATCTCCATTTCAAATTTAAAATTCTCTTTCTGCTTGGTTAAAGCGTCCTCGAGAATTTTAGTCATCTTCTCCGTGCTGATCATGAGTGAATCATAAGATTACCTTGTGCTAGATGTCGTATCATCGGAAGCCATTGCTGAGCAAGCATCTGAACAAGCATCTGGCGTTTCGTCATCTGAGGGTAGTCCCTTTTGCATTCTCTGGTAATCCCTTTGCCTACTGGTCCCTGATCATAATCGAGTTATTCGTTGGGATACTCCTGAAAATTGGTCAGGACTAAAGAGTCGTGTTGATTTCCCTCTACCAGTCATATTGACAGATACTTCTGGAAATTCATTATCTTGAGTGACTGATTTCTTTCTACGAAAACGCCTTGATTTGGATTCGGACGTTCCGATGGATATTCTTTCAAATACTGAAACTCTCTCTGGGGCAATCTTGGGACAGCAGCATTCTGACAACACTGCCTTGATGATCTTGGCATATGGACAATGAGAATCCGTTTCTCGGGTACTTCTTTTCTGAGACTTGTTCGTATCCCCAGCTCGATAGTACAACTCATCGGTCTGATGACTGGAGCAACCCATCGCATGTCGGCACGACTCCCCAGGTATAACGTCATCATCAGACGAATACACTTCCCTCTGGGGACTCAACACTTTGTTAGCGTCTTCAGGAGTCACACGTTCGAGGCTACATTTATGTGAGCGCAAGACCTCAACGAGCTCCTAGACTTTGACACGCAATCTACTGCGGTCAGTTACAGGACTTTTCCCATTATGAATTCTCCTCCATTGCTTAGGAGGACGACTACGGCTTCCAGCTTGAAAAACTGTTTGAGATCTGTTCAATGAGCCTAAGTGCTCTTTGATTGGAGCCTTGCCTCGATCATCGTGTGAAGGGCCAATGCGATCTGTGATCTTTTTCTTAAATCGGGACAAATTCGTACTATCTTGGATCTCCACCGGAGGTGCGGAACTCGATGGAATTGAAGAAACAAGTGCAGAACATCTTCTGTCTTGACCCTAGCACGGGTTAGACTTGAGTGACCCACGGATTGGAGGGTCAGACCTAAGTGACCCGTAGGTTGGAGGGTCAGACCTAAGTGACCCGCAAGCTAGAGGGTCTGATCTGAGTAACCCATGAGCTGGAGGGTCGGATCTGGGTGACCCGCAGGCTGGAGGGTCGGATCTGAGTGTCCCGCGAGCTGGAGGGTCGGATCTGAGTGTCCCGCGAGCTGGAGGGTCAGATCTGGGTGTCCCGCGGGATGGAGGGTCAGATCTGAGTGACCCGCGTTTTTCGATCTTTTCGGCCGCTATCTTGGACTTTGGCCTCCATACCTTGTGCAGTCTTTATGTCTTCTTTTCCACGTCTTCATTCTGCAATTTTTTTGCTTCTTGCACAAGAATTTTTGCATGTGTAAGCAATGCGCGATGTTTCTGAGTCCGCTCTTGAAGAATTGATCGGGTCCTTTTGACGCGTATCCATTCGTTCTTCATTGGTTTGAAGGAGGGGTTGTCTACTCACTGTTGTGGCGGTTAGCGCCTCCTGGATTTCAGATCCGTTTCATAGTGGATTCTATCAACTGTCTCTAAGGCTTTGGCCAGCTGGCGTGCAAGGCGTTGGCGTCGCCTCTGACGTGCTTCCTTTGATAAAGTGGGCACATCATCAACAGTCAACCCCTTGCTCAAGGGGTTCATACCCGTGGTTTCAGCCTCGTTAGATGCCAGCGGGGCATTGTGAGGCACAAGCGAAGCAGTGGTGGGAAGATCTTCTTGTTGGGCTTCTGAAGCCGAAGTCCAACGAGTCTTTTTAGAGTAAGCCTTCCTGCACATGTGAGGAGAGGTCGATCTGGAGGAGGAGGATAAGTATTCCTCGTACTTCTACTGGTTGAACTCATATTCGATCTCTGTTCAACCGGGATGAGGATCCAAGGTTGCGACACGTTAGACTTCACAGAAAGACTGCCGGCTCCCACTGTGGTCGTCAGTTTGTTTTCGTCGAAAACCGTCTTCATTATCGATTTCATTATAACTTTAATCGTTTATAACAAATTCGAATAATAAAATAAAAGTTACAACTCTCTTGAAAATAAACACAAGAATCGTTTATCGGCTCTTGCTTGTGTGGGTTCTTTGTCGGTGCCAGGGTTTATCCGTGGACGACCGCGGATCGAATCCGGTTGTCGGAAAATTAACGGAGCTCCTACTTCACCAAGGAAGTATTTTCTTGAAGCTCTGAAATCGACCAAGCGAAATCAGTAGCTCTTCTCGAGATTAAGACTAAGCCTAATCTCAAGGAACAGACGTACGGGGCTTCGGATCCTTCGAAAGACTTCTCCTTTATGCTGAAGTTCGTCGGGATCTCGTTGGCCTTTGCTGAAATTTGGTGCTCCATGACTCTTCAATCCAGCAGTACCTCGTCCTCTTGATAAAATTCCAGATCTGTAAAATGAAGGCCTTGGGCTGATATTTATAGGCCTCGGGTGCGGTTATTTGGATGAGAATGAGTGATTTGGCCCTATCTTCAGTTAACAATAGCCTAACCACGTTTGTGGATGATATCAAGTCAGTTGGGAACCCCTGGAACAGATAAATCCTGTGAAAACCACTTTAAAACCGTTAAAAACGTGTTTTGGGCTCTGAACTGCGCGATGGACTCTGCTGACTCGCGGGGGGCGTGGGTCAGCAAGGTCTGACCCGCGCTTGCGCGGGTCGGACTGATCCGACCCGCGTTGGCGCTGGTCAGCCTGTGTCGTCCCGCGCTGGCACGGGTCCGTCGCCTCCGCCGAGTTCTTTCTCTTTTGACGCTTTTCTTTCCGGGACTTGTACTTTTTGCTACTTCATGTATTTGGTCGACTCATTGATTTGATCCGACCTACGTTGGCGCTGGTCAGCCTGTGTCGTCCCGCGCTGGCACGGGTCCGTCGCCTCCGCCGAGTTCTTTCTCTTTTGACGCTTTTCTTTCCGGGACTTGTACTTTTTGCTACTTCATGTATTTGGTCGACTCATTGATTTGTACGCTTCGTTGCAGGACTGACCGTCGAATGCGTCAACTACTTGGGGCTGCATACGTTGGTTGACATGCACATGTTGATTGATGCGTGCGTGTTGACCGACATGCACGAACTGATTGACACACACGTGTTGACTGACGTGCACGAGCTGATTGACGTGCGCGTGTTGACCGACGCGCACAAACTGATTGACGCGCGCGTGTTGACCGACATGCGTGAGCTGATTGACGCGCGCATGTTGATCGACGCGCACGAATTGATTAACGTGCGCGTGTTGACCGATGCGCACGAGCTGATTGACGCGCACGTGTTGACCGACGCGCACAAGCCGATTGGGTAAACCTTCTTGACTCGTCCACTCTTTGCTTCAAGTTTCGTGCGGGCTCTCATAGAAAATTTTAAACGCCTACACTCTCGTGGACCATGATGGTCTCCTCCAAGTTCTGAGCATTAAGCGCATCCTGTACGTCGCTCATCCACAAACCAAAGTTGATTTTACCGTCATACTTCACCACACTAATTTTGGTGTTCTGAAAACCAACTTGAACAGTACTCGCCATCGATTTGCTGCTTTCACCTTCTTCTCCCATTGCAAACTAACTCCAAATTGCAAAGAAAGATTCAAACTTTGAAAGGAATAAGAAATTACCCAATTGAACCCTAGATTGGATTCCAAATAGAACTCCTAACCACACAAGAAAAGCGAGATCTCCAAGAACAACTTCAAATCCTATCTCCACCGAAGCCTAGAACTTCAAGAACCAAGATTCACACAAGAATCTTCCTCCACCTAATTTCAAAAACTCTAAATCTGAAATATGGGCTCTGATACCACTTGTTGCGCGCAGCGAAAATTTCGGCAGCACTTCGGCAGCACAACAAGAGAGTCAGGTCGCAATAGGAATTCCTGTTTCACCAAGGAAACAAGAAGCTTAAGCAAAATATCTCAACCAAGTGAGATATCAACTCTTCCTCTCATCAGTTCTAGGACTAACCTGTGGAGGGAACCTAAATAAGCTATTGCAAATCACACAAATAGCGAGACAACTAATTTTACGTGGTTCGACCAGTTGCCTATGTCCACAGGGATAGGATGGAAAGATTCCACTAAATCAAGGAGAGTACAAAGGGTTATAATCTCACAAAACTCACAAACTAACCCTCAACCAAAGCTCTCAACTTGTTCAAAATATCTCCCTCTCACAATGCTCAAAAGTCTCTCTAATCTCTGATTACAACTCTCCTCTATTTTTGATGATTGATTCTAATCTCCATATATATAGAAAAACTAAAACCAAAACAGACAAGGAATCCTAAAACCAAAAACAAAACAAATTAGGAATCCTAATAACCTCATGTTACCAAAATAGATTAGGAATCCTAATAACCACATGTTACCAAAATAGATTAGGAATAGTGCTATCCAACACAAACACCACCTAATTTGCTTAGTCAATGCATTAAATAGGGTGGCTATAGTGATTAGACTATTGATAGGGTCAAATCAAGTCAACACTCGCCTCTTTCTTCATATGGTCTACGGAATTGATTTTCGCGAGGTTGAATCATACTAGCTTCAATGGTCACGCTGAGTTTGGGTCCACATAAGCTTTAAGCCACATTAAGTTGTGCTTCGCAGGGTTACGTCCATGCTTATTTAGCTTAGGATCTTGGATTCTTTCCTTTTTTTAGCAAAAACTCTATGAATTCCATATTTATGGATTTCTATTTTGAGTTTATATCCAAATAATGAAACTAGATTAAAAAAAACAATTTTATTCCTCGTTTGCAGGTGAACAAATAAAAAAATAACTCACTTCTAAGGGGACAATTAATGAAAACATTCAGAAAAACTTTTTTATTGATTAAAACATATTTTCTACATTTCTTATAAAATAATGGAACAACTTTTTAGTTATTTTTCGCTCTTATCAATTTCGTGTTAAAATCTTTTGCTTCCACGATTAAAATAAAATTTGGTAGTTCAGCTTGTTTTGAACTTAGATTTTTTTTAAAGTTAAAACAATTAATTATTAATTCAATCTCTCAAAAAATAATGTGAATATTTAAACTCACAATATTCACCGAATTACAATTACTAAAACACTAAAGTCAATAGCGAAACTGCCTATAGTCCAGGTTGGGTTCATGCCCAACTTGTATTTTGGATGCGTTACCTAACATGTCAATTTAAATGCTCGTGCCTCCTAAGTTAAATGCCCCATTACACTTTATAATTAAGTGCCTAATCTATAATTTCAACCATTTAATTAAGAAACCGTTAAATCGTATTTTCATAGTCTATCATCTAAAATCTCTCAACCAACATTAAATCTCAACCA
The DNA here is from genome assembly GCF_001876935.1 of Asparagus officinalis. Lineage (NCBI taxonomy): Eukaryota > Viridiplantae > Streptophyta > Magnoliopsida > Asparagales > Asparagaceae > Asparagus > Asparagus officinalis. Next base: position 66,187,693 of record NC_033794.1, on the reverse strand, counting down.
TTCATATAGAAAACATATCCACCTGAATCAACTCCAAAGTAAAACCAATTTAAATATATTTATTCTTCATTCTACATTCCTAATTGATATCAATTTCCTAATTTATATCAAAGCTAATTTAAGTCCATATCTAGGGCTGACTACTCACCATTCAAAAGATTTTTCTTGCCGAAATTGTGAGAGATAACAAACGGCCAAAATTATGAGAGGAAAAAAAATTAGTCATTCGTGATGCCCAACTCTCGAAAAAAAAATTAGTCATTCGTGATGCCCATCTCTCTCTCTCTCTCTCTCTCTCTCTCTCATATTCTAATAAGAGTCTGGTGATTTTTCTTTGGTGACTTTTCTTTGACTGAGACCTTTACTCAAATTTTTGATAAAAGTTTCCTAATTTTACTTAATATTTATTAATTTTCTACTATATTTTCCTTACTATTGTAATCTTGTTCTTATGATCTTTTAATACATAAAAAATTATTGTTGTATGTAATATTTGCTGTAAAAATGAAGAATATTAGTATAAAAATCCGAAAATAAAAAATCAGAAAATCAGGCCTGAATGGGAGCAGTTGTGATTTCACTACCCTAGAAGATTAAGGACCCGTCTATCGCCCTAGCGCAGTCGATCCTCTCTCCCCTAGCGGTAAAAACCCCTGATTCAGCCGGCCTCCGTACTCGGGTGAGAGTACCAGAGCTTAAAGCTCAGACGAAGAACGTTGCCTAAAAGAAAAGTAGTAACACAATAGCCAAAATAATTTAGAACGAGAGAGCTCGGTTTGAGATGTAAGAGAGGAGATTTTCTGTGTTTTTCAGAGGAGGAGAAGTACGCTATTCATAGGAGATAGAGGCCTTCATAGACATTGCTCATCCCGCACATCTATCGCGCCCGTTACCCAAATATCGCGTAACTCCTCGCGCCATCTCCGCATCTGTTACGAACGAGTCAAAAGATAAAACGGTAAAATTAAAGTTTTAAGATCCAAAAAGATGTATGCGCGGCACGCGCGTGCGTGTGTGTTATGCAAAGCCCACAAAACCCAAAACACTATTCAAAGCCCAATATAAACCACTTACTATTCATCTCAATTTCCAACGTGGGACTATTCACAAAGACAAGATTACTTTTTCATAAACAATACATCCAACAATATTTTATCTGACTAAATAAGTATTTGATGAATTAATATTTTTTATATGTTTTATTCATGGCTTTGGCTTTATATTGTTTAATTCATTTGGATAACGACTAGTAATAATAGATATGTTTAGTTTTTTTTCTCTCTATTACAATGTCAGTATGCAACTTATGAAATAATTTAGAAATTTTATATGAATAAGAAGTTGGAAAGGTTTTCTTAGAAAACTATCTAGAATAGAGTCAATAACTCATGCATGATAAAGGCATAATAACATGCATAAAAGTTGTAAGAGAACGACTATCAAGTTATAGTATAGCGAAGATGTCGAACTCACAAGGGAAGTGTGCATTTGGAAGATCCTAAAATTGGTTCTAAAAATGTGTGGACAAACAGGAGTAATATAGAGTGTGTAGAGATGTCGAGAGAGTGATTTGTGAATAAAGATAAAAACATGGTATAAGAAGAACGAACGAGAAAATAAACAAAAGACACAAAAAGAAAATTCAAAATAAAAACAAAGAGGGAAATAGAAATAAAAAAGAGAAAAAAGGAAAGGAAGAGAAAATCATAAAAAGAAATTAAGAAAAGGTAAAATCAAAATGAAGGAAATTAAGAGATGGAGGAAAATCAAAATCAAGAGTAGTTAAGATAAATCAAGTAGAGAAACTTAAGGATTTATAATTAAATCCACTAGTTAATTTTAATTAAGATTTATGAACTACTCTCTTTTTATTATATGTAACTTTAGATTTACTAAGTATAGATTATCAAACCACTTAAAGAAAGCATAATCTATTAAATTATCATCAAAGCAAAATTTTCATTCAAGAAAATAACAAACATCTAGATAGTAATTTTAGAATTCATAAGGATAATCTATCAAACTACTCGATATAAATATAAATTATTAATTTTTTAATCAATTAGTTCTATAATTAACTATCTTAAGCATGATCATTTTAAGTACAAGAGAGTAATCCATTGTGACGCCCCAGGTTTCACGCGAGGCTGCAGTCCAAGGCGAAACCTGGATTGTCAAACATGCCAAGTACCAAACATCATGCTACGACATGCCTCACCATCACAGTCACTATCTCTCTAGTGAAAACAATAAATAGGTGAATGTACAGACAGGTGAAAAAATAGAAATAGAACGAAACCAAGTATACACAGAAGCTATATAAGAATAATCATCAGTGAGTCCAACTAGAATAGAATTGAAATATCTTTGAGTCTGAAATAAATCTCAAATACAACGAGTCAAACAAAATATCTCTATGTCTCTCAGCCACTACAAAATGAGATACAAGTCTAGAGTCTGAACATAAATAACTAACTGTGGAGTTCTGAAATAACTACTAAAATAATAAATAGCTAAATGGAATCTATGAAGAAATCCCATCAACCTGCGACTCTCCGTGCGTTGGACTCGATGCCTGAAAGGGGGGAAAACAACGAGCATCAAAGCGCTATAGCGAGATCATCTCCACCTCTCCCCAGGGGAAGGGGTAGGAGTATATAGAAAATACAGACAGTATATAAGTATAAAATCATTCATATAAATCTAACTAGAGATTAGTATTTAGAAATGCATAACACGAGAGTTAGTACGTAGATCAGAATAATCCAAACAAGGAAACCCTCATGTATATACCATGTCTCAAATTGTGACTCACTAAATACTAATTCCAAACTCTATGAATGAAAAAGAATAACAAACAAAAAGGTAACACTCCAAACCTCAAACCTGTAGAACAAATATCGCATCCCGATCTACACTCGGGTAGACAGATCTAACATAAGAGAAACTCATCCAAAATAAAGATTAACCACAAGCCCTGTCGTGTAAGCCACGGTCTCAGAGAAAACACCCTACTTACGGGTATTCAAAATAGAAGCAAAACTACAATTTATAATACTTACAAGTGTGTATCTCATGTGCATTAGCGATACTCTTGTAATATTCTTACTCAATCACTCTGCGACAACATGTTTTATTTTCCTATTCCGGATACATGAAATGGCGATACTTTTGTAATGTTTTTACTCAATCGCTTTGCGAAAATGAGTTTTATTTCCCCATTCCGGATACATAATATGATGATACTTTTATAATATTCTTACTCAATTGCCCTACAGAAATAGGTTTCATCTCCCTATTCCGGAAATATGAAATTACTATACTCTTCATATTTATCAACTTAAATTAGGACAAAGATATGTCTACACAACATATTCTAAACATACGTGCACATGTCTCGGTGTGCGTATCCATATTTGGTGTTTACTAACATCTCGAGTATTAAGCAACTCATAAACATTGTATTATAGTAGTACAATCGAACAAAATATGCACAGGCCGATATACAGATTGGCGGTCTACCGCAATTATGCGGTGGTTGACCGTAACGAGTTCTAGGGCCTACCCAGGCCTCTGCCCTGCACGCGGTCGACCGCCACTAAGGCGCGGTCGACCGCGGGCTGAAATTCCAGATTCTAAATCAGGTTGTGTGTGTTGTGTTCATGCCGTGTTTAGGTGATTCACGTTGACCCTATAGTTTTGATGATGATTTGTCAAATAATTTATCGCTAATATATTCTCTAGTTTTGTGTTTATGTTTCTCTTTACAGGTATTTCAACACACGACAATCAAGCGTTAAAGATTCAAGTTCATATGTGTGGATTTACCTAGGTATAAGTTTAGTTTACTTACATATATTGTATGTTTATATCTAAGCTCAATATATGTACACTTAACACGATTTTTTGACGTTTTCTACCAAATAAATGATTTTTCATCAAACGTCATTACAATATCTTTTATCTCATGTTTACAGCTCTTTCATACTCTATTATATATATATCATGTATGCATGATATATATATACGTATTTATGAGTCATATCAAAATTTTTATATTCGTAAAATACAGGTTTTACGAACACTTTTCAAAAACAGTGTGTTTTTGCAAACGAAAATAGATTTTCCAAAAATTCCTTCTCTAACATGTTCATTTTATCATTTAGAAAATTTTCGCAAAGTTTTATTATTTTTGGAATTGTTTTGCTATTTTTAAAGATTTTTTAAAATCAGCCAAAACAGGTTTTTCAGCATGTATCGGATTGCGGTCGACCACCGCGGTCGACTGCCAGTGGTAATTTTTTTCCAGCACTGCTTTTGTGTGCTCGCGGTCGACCGTGACGGTCGACCGTGAAAGCATCCAGAGACTTTCGCGGTCGACCGCCAGCTTTAAATTTTCAAACTCTGTATGTTTGAGCTTTGCGGTCGACCGCCCTGGTCGACCGCCGAACTATCAGATCACTCCTACGGCTAGTTTTTTACAGCTGTTCTTTGTTGGCTTTTTGGTCAATATAAGTGGATTTTTACTGATGTATTGGGTTATTATAAATACCCTACTGCACTCAACACTTGAATTATCCAAGAAAATTGATCACTTAAGTTTACAAAGTGTTTAAGAGCTGTTTAAGCTGATTTCATTAGTTTGTTTCAAAAGAAGTTTTTTTTTTCTACAACAAAAAGTGGCTTTAAAATCCTATTAGGATCATCATCTACTGTTCTTCTTGTTTGAGAAGTTTTCTAAACTCTTATATAGCTGGTTATTTCATTTTTATTTCAATTAGCTATATTTATTGAGTTTCATTCACTGTTATCACATACACATATTTGAGCTTAATATCTTCATACCATATAGTGTGGGTTGTGGGGTGTGATTAGTGAGTGTGAGCTTCATTGTGTTCTCACTTGTTATTTAAGAACAAATCATTGTATTTAATCTTCTGTTGTGAGAATCACTTGTAATACACTTGTACACCGAGAGAAGTGTGAGGCGAGAGACGGGGTCGAATCCAATAGGAGTGGCGTCGGTTGACGAACCTAGGAAGAGGTTGTAACCGAGCACTTGAGAAGGAGGACACGAGCTAGATTCCTACACTTAGTGTGTATAGTGTGATTGCATAGTGTTTGGTGTGTGAGAGTTTTCGGTGAACTTGTAAACCAAGTGTGTAGAAGTTCCGGCTTCCAAACCGGATTATGATAGTGGATATCTCCTCGAGGTGAGGAGCGGGGACGTAGGTCGTGGTGATCGAACCTCGTAAACATATCGCGTGTTTGTGGTTTGCTTGGCTTATATTTTATTTGTGCATTTTCTTATTGTTCTTGTTCATATCTATCTCTTGCAAGAACATATTGATCAACATAATTTTAATTAGCAATTAATCGGGATTAGATTAGCATAAGACCCTAATCACCCCCCTCTAGGGTCTAACAATTGGTATCAGAGCTTGGTGCTCTTTGATTTAAGGACTAACCGTCTTGAGTTAAAGATCCAAGTTATCGTTTTTGTGCCAATCTAGTGTTGATTATATTTTGCTTCTTGCATATTATCTTTATGGATATGTATGATTCATCTAGTTTGGATATTTTTCCCTATGCTCAATGGCGTGTTAGATTCAAACTTTTCGTTCAATCTAAACAATTCAATTTATGGGAAATTATTGAGGATGCCTATATTGTTCCCATTTTGGAAAAATCCAAATGATGTGAAAATGATAAAAAATTGTTTAATATGAACAAGCTTTTGTTAGAATATTTGATTAATGCTTTTCACTCATCGCTTTCTAACAAATTTGCTAATTTTGATAGTGCTTACACCTTATGGAAATTTATTGAAGCACATGAAGGGGAATTGGAGGCTATTCAACAAGTGTTGGAAAATCCCGCTTTGAGTTCTAAAGAAGCCTCATCTCCATGTACAATTCCACTAAGTGATAACCCTAGTGAGGTATGCAATAACGATGATACTATTACTTTTGATGAACTTGCTCTTGAGTTTGAAAAGTTACACAATTGCTATATTGATGTAAAGAGTAAGTATGTTAACATGAAATCCACTCATGAAACACTAGACACTAAGTTTAATTTCATTGCAAATGAAAATATAATTCTTAAAGAATGCAATGAAAACTTGAAAATTGAAAATGCTAGTTTGCTTCATGAAAAACGTGATGCTATGTTAGAAGTAGATAAGTTAAAATCTATGATGAGTAATCTTGTTTATCCTACATCTAGTAGCAATGCTTGTATGCACAATGATTAGTTGAATCAAATGAGAAAACGTATATCTACCTTAGATTCAACACTAAACACTTTATTGCTAATAATAAAAAGCTTATGGACTTATGTGCAAAGTTCAATATTAATTCTTCTAAGAAACCTATTCACTATGCACATATGTATGACAAAATTCTCAAATGTTCTATTTGCGGTCTTAAAGGCCATTTAGCTCAATTTTGTCATAATGCACCAAAAATTGACAAACCTATTCATGATTGTGCATCTCATCAAGCTTCTTCATCACATACACATGTACACACACATAGTGTAAATCATAAACATGCTCATATGTACAAATGTGATTATTGTGGTCGTTTTGGTCATTTGGCCATGTTTTATTTCGATTTGAAAAGAAATTCTCGTTTGCAAAATAATTACAAAGAAAAATCTATTTTTGCAAATGAACCATGTGCATTCCATTTCGGTCAACGTAAACCATTCAAACCTCTACATTGCACAAATTGCAATCGTATGGGTCATGTTTACAATTTTTTCTTTGATCGTATTGGTGCACAAAATACACCCAAGCGGGTTCATAACCCTAGTGCCTTGGATTTAAATGATAGGGGTCATGTCCCAAAGTTTAGTGGTACCAAAATGATTTGGGTACCAAAATGATTCTTATGTCACTTATTGTTGTTTTATTTGTTTTTGTTTTTGGTTTGAAAAATTGGTTTTGTATGTAAATTTTCCCTCATATTTAGCAAAAATAAATTATTTGTATTATTTTACAGCTAAAAACTTTTATATATATCTTATAAAGCATTTGGTATCTTATAAAACAAATTCTTAAAGGACTAAATTGAAAACTTTCTCAAAATCCAGATTTTACAAATGACTATGCATTTTTCTTTCTCGCGATCGACCGCCACGGTCGACCATCGATGTTTCTGTAAGTTGTTACGTTCGACCGCCACGGTCGACCGCAATAAATTTTTTCAGCCTCGTTTTTAATTCTTATCGGGTTTCGGTTTTTTTTATAACTGTTTTGAACCCGATTTCGTCATCACCGTTGATCTGTTCCATGAGCTAATCCTAGCCCTTCCTTCATCTCCTCTAAGATCCGACTCCTCAGTTTCCCCTCATTCGAAAATTTTTTCCCTAATCTATCGATTTCTCCTACGGTCGCCTGCTTCGTCGACCGCGGCTCTCATTCTCCGTCAATCTCAGTTGGGATCTGCAGGGTAATAATCTCTTCTCTCATCTTTTGATTTCATTTCCTGCTCTAGTGATTCTATTCTCAGTCTAGGGTTTTGATTTAGAGTTAATTCATTTTTACTTATTTTGCTCTATTTTCATTTCTAGGGTTTTATATTTCTGTCCAATTTCATTCAAAAACCCTAATAGAACATGCCTCCTAGAAAGAGATCAAAATCTGATGTTGGTTCGTCTTCTTCTGTAGCCTCTCATTATGAGGATTTTCTTTTGTTTAAATCCCTAGTTAAGTAATACAGGGAGTTGTGCAAACTAAAAATTCTTCCCACCAGATATATCAAATTTGATCAATTAGCCCTGTATGACACTCATTTGATTCTTCATAATGTTGGGTTGGCTAGGCTATTAGATGTGGAACGTAAAGTTCCTTATTATCCTTTTTTGGTTTATCTGTTTTATGCTAACTTATCTGTGTCATCCCCTGCTGATGGTCTTCAGACCATTAGTACATCTATTCAACATGTTGCAATTTCTTTTTCTACCAACGAACTTGTGGGGATTCTTAAAATCCCAACAGGTGATGTTGACCTTATGTCTATTGAACATGATGATCCAGCTGTGAACAACCTCTTGTTTAAACCCGGTTGCACTTATCCGATGAACAATAATTCTCTAAATCCCAATGCCAAACTTATTGCTAGAATTATTGCTCAAAATCTGATTCCTAAAACCGGTAGTTTTGATCATTTTGCTTCTGATAAGATCAGTGCTGTATATGCCATTTTTGCCAAAATAAAAGTAGATTAGGCAAACGTTTTTCTCAAAAACATGACATCTAAGCATTTCAAATTTCTACCTTTTGGCTCCTTCATCACCCTTATCCTTCAACACTTCGGTGTTGATCTACTCATGAACCCAAAATTGAACCCAAGAAGGACTTTTTTGATAGAGTCTCTCTCTCTCTCTCTCTCTCGTATGCAGCTGTCAGACTCTTTATCTAATCCCACTGTTCCATCATCTTCCCATTCTTAATCTAGAGCTTCCTCTTCCACTTCTGATATCTGTTCCCGTTTGGATCGCCTTGAGACTCAGGTCTCAACTATCCAGAGGGATGTCAGAACTATTCTATCCTACCAGCGTCAGTCTCTCGGGATTCCAGATCCCTCTTCCAGTTCTGAGTCTGGTTCTGAGGAGGACCCTGCTGGTGGATCTGATTCTGGCTCTGATGATGAATCTGCACCTGGCTCTGGTCATGCTTCTGGTGATGATGGTGGTGATTGACTTTGGTGCTTATTGTGTTTACTGAATTTTGTGCTTATGGTGGAGATTGTTTCTATGCTTATGGTGATGTTTTATTTTGAGTTGTAGAACTTGATACTTATGTTTTTTGTTTGAGTTGTAATAACTCTATGCTTGTGTGGAAAACTAAGTGACTTTGTGAAACATTTTATGTATGGTTTGTAGTTTTGTGGAACAAACTATGTTCGTGGAAAACTATGTAGCTTCTGATGTTTAAGTGATGATTTGTGATTTATTGTGTTAGTTTATCTTTTCTATGAACTATGCATGGCGAAAACAATTTTCATGCTTTGTTTGTGGAAAATATGTTGCTAATGATGAGTTCTTTGGATTATATATTGTTTATGGATGGATAATTAATGTTTAGCTCCTAAATATGCTCTTTATATATCATTTATGCAATTTGACAGGGGGAGCTTTTGGCAATTCACTTGGCTTTTTATCTGTGGTTATATGCAGGGGGAGCGTTGCTCCTATTTTTTATTTTTTTCCTTTTTGATGTTGTCAAAGGGGGAGAAAATCCACATATGGTTTATTTATTATTTATTCATGTTGTATACATGATTGGTTTATATGTGGCTTATCAGTATATATTTTATATTCATGTATAAATTGTTTGCCATCATCAAAAAGGGGGAGATTGTTGACCCTATAGTTTTGATGATGATTTGTCAAACAATTTATCACTACTATATACTCTAGTTTTGTGTTTATGTTTCTCTTTACAGGTATTTCAACACACTACAATCAAGCGTTAAAGATTCAAGTTCATATGTGTGGATTTACCTAGATATAAGTTTAGTTTACTTACATATATTGTATGTTTATATCTAAGCTCAATATATGTACACTTAACACGATTTTTTGACGTTTTCTACCAAATAAATGATTTTTCATCAAACGTCATTATATATGTACACTTAACACGATTTTTTGACGTTTTCTACCAAATAAATGATTTTTCATCAAACGTCATTGCAATATCTTTTATCTCATGTTTACAGCTCTTTCATACTCTATTATATTTATATATATATATATATATAATGTATGCATGATATATATATACGTATTTATGAGTCATATCAAAATTTTCATATTCGTAACTTTTCAAAAACAGTGTGTTTTTGTAAACGAAAAAATTGATTTTCGAAAAATTCCTTCTCTAACATGTTCATTTTATCATTTAGAAACTTTTCCCAAAGTTTTATTATTTTTGGAATTGATTTGCTATTTTTAAATAATTTTCAAAATCAGCCAAAACATGTTTTTCAGCATGTATCAGATTGCGGTCGACCGCCGCGGTCGACCGCCAATGGTAATTTTTTTCAGCACTGCTTTTGTGTGCTCGCGGTCGACGGTCCCAGTCGACCGCCGAACTGTCAGATCACTCCAACGGCTAGTTTTTTTCAGCTGTTTTTTTTGGGGACCGCCGAACTGTCAGATCACTCCAACGGCTAGTTTTTTACAGCTGTTCTTTGTGGGCTTTTTGGTCAATATAAGTGGGTTTTTACTGATGTATTAGGTTATTATAAATACCCTACTGCATTCAACACTTGAATTATCCAAGAAAATTGATCACTTAAGTTTACAAAGTGTTTAAGAGCTGTTTAAGCTGATTTCATCAGTTTGTTTCAAAAGAAGTTTTTTTTTCTACAACAAGAAGTGGCTTTCAAATCCTATTAGGATCATCATCTACTGTTCTTCTTGTTTGAGAAGTTTTCTAAACTCTTATATAGCTGGTTATTTCATTTTTATTTCAATTAGCTATATTTATTGAGTTTCATTCACTGTTATCACATACACATATTTGAGCGTAATATCTTCATACCATATAGTGTGGGTTGTAGGGTGTGATTTAGTGAGTGTGAGCTTCATTGTGTTCTCACTTGTTATTTGAGAACAAATCATTGTATTTAATCTTTTGTTGTGAGAATCACTTATAATAATACACTTGTACACCGAGAGAAGTGTGAAGCGAGAGACGGGGTCGAATCCAATAGGATTGGCGTCGGTTGACGAACCTAGGGAGAGGTTGTAACCGAGCACTTGAGGAGAAGGACATGGGTTAGGTTCCTACACTTAGTGTGTATAGTGTGATTGCATAGTATTTGGTGTGTAAGAGTTTTCGGTGAACTTGTAAACCGAGTGTGTAGAAGTTCCGGCTTCCAAACCGGATTGTGATAGTGGATATCTCCTCGAGGTGAGGAGCGGGGACGTAGGTCGTGGTGACCGAACCTTGTAAACATATCGCGTGTTTGTGGTTTGCTTGGCTTATATGTGTCCGCCAGAAATGGGATATGAAGACTGAGCCCTGATCTGATACAATTATCTCCGGAACTCCATGCAATCTGACAATCTCTCGAATAAAAATCCTCGCATATGTGTCCGCCGTATAAGTCATCCTCACAGGTAAGAAATGCGCCGAATTTGTTAATCTGTCTACTATCACCCAAATAGAATCATTTCCTTTCTTTGATTTAGGTAATCCTACTATAAAATCCATAGAAATATCTACCCACTTTCACTCAGAAATGGGTAAAGGCTGTAGGGTTCTTACAGGTCTTTGATATTCTACCTTAACTTGATGGTATGTATAACACTTAGCCACATACTTTGAAATCTCTCTGTGCATACCACTCCACCAAAAGTGCCTCTTCAGATCCTTGTACATTTTTGTCGTAACTGGGTGCACTGTATATCTGCTATGATGTGCCTCGTCAAAAAGTTCCCTCTTCAGCTGTAGATTGTTCAACATGACAGTCATGCCCTTCATTCGAAGGCCTCTATTTACTCCAATAGTCCAATTATCCTTGGATTCTTTGGAAATCTCCCCCTTACGGATTTGAATCTAAGAATCCTCTAACTGAACTCCGACTACTCTATCTCCCTAAGACGGCTGTACTGATAAAGCTCCTAAGAAAACATTGCTCCCGCTAATCTCTGGCCTAAAATCATAATGGCTGAGAGTATAAAGATCCCGATATAGTGAACACCTCAAAGCTGCTAGCCCGCGATGACGCTTCTTGCTCAACGCGTCTGCTACCACGTTCGCCTTTCCCGGATGGTACTGTACAATGAACTTATAATCCTTAATAAACTCTATCCATCGCCATTGTCTCTGGTTGAGTTCTTTCTGTGAAAAGAGATACTTCAAAGTCTGGTGATCTATAAATAACTCAAACTGTACCATGTACAAATAATACCTCCATGCCTTCAGTGCAAAGACCATTGCTGCTAGCTCTAAATCATGTGTAGGTTAATTCTGCTCATGAGTCTTCAACTGTCTCAAAATATAGGCTACAACTCTCTGGGTTTGCATTAATACACCTCCAAGACCTGATAAGGATGCATCAATGTAGATAACAAAAGTCTTATCACTGTTGGGAATAATCAATACTGGTGCTGAAGTCAACTTAGTCTTCAATGTCTCAAAGGCCTCTAGGCATTATGTGGCCCAGATAAATTGTACATCCTTCTTAGTAAGGCGTGTGTAGGGTGAAAATTTGATTCTTCCGAAGAAAGGAGTTTCGTTTGTATTTATAAGAAAGCTTATTACAAACTAACAAATCAAATGTTTACAACAGAAGCAGAGGGAAGGCCCTCTTTGTTTTGTGTGGGGACTTTAGGTGGCTATAGGACGCTTCGCTCGATGCTCGGGTCGAGTCTGCTTCCCTTGGACCGTTTGAATGAGGTTGCTGGAGAGCTTCAGTTCGCAGTAGAAGCTCGGGGCAATGGAGTTCGGGTCTGCTTGGTTCGTCGGCGATCGGAGCTCGGAACTAGGCAGCAGTGCTGTAATGCAAGGATTTGCTAACAGCTTGGTCTCAACTCTTTTTTCTCCAAGTTTTGCGACCTCTCTTCCATCGTGCTGGAAGGGGTTTTTAAATGAAAGAAGGACAGCTTGACTTCTCCTTGAATTGTGGGATGTGACCACATCCTCTTCAGAGACGTCTCGCCGTTCCTCGATACCATGAACGGTCATTCCAGGGATTGTGCTCTATGTCCTGTCACCTACGATGGGAAGGCCCATTCTTGTATGTGAGGCAACAAACGACTGCTATCCGAGTGGATTTGACCAGCATTAATGAACCGCATTTATGAGTTCGCAGATCGATGAAGTGTCTGTCCGATCACTTGTACTGTGCGTGACCGCCCGGCGTGCTTTGAGCACGATGCTTTCTCCTTTCCGGTCAGGAGAGGCGGTGAAGTAGGTGTACAGTACTCGAGTGGGTCTAGCCAGCTTGCCGAGTGCCGGCGGATCCACCTCCAGACTCAGACAGCCGAGGTGAGTCGCATTTATGAATGCTCAGGTTGACTCGACACCTGTCCAGTCCCTTCGCGCTGTGCGCACTGCGAGCGGCCGTTTGACGGTCCTGGGGTATTGTCTCTCTCTCCCTTCGGGTCGAGAGAGATGGGAAGGTCCATCTCAGCACGTGGGGTAGTGGATACCCAGCTGTACTGACGGTTTTGGGGCTTGCTGGCGGATTCGACTCCGAACTCGGGCAGGCGAGTTGAGCGAAGAGCGAATTTCCGCCATCCTGATCGACCCTGACTCATGCTGGCGAGTCGACCGTTAGGCGAACCTGGACCTGAGTATAGTCGACGTCTACGCGGTTTAGGTCCGTGCCAGAGAATTGGGCGTGCGAACTCTTCTCGTAGGCAAATTTCCTGTAGACCCATAGAGGTATTTTTTACCGTCTACAAGACCCCCTTCAAAGTTTTCAGACCTGAACTGGCTTGCGTGTGGTCTGGAATACTTTGAATGAAGAAATTGTTGGCGAAGCAAGTGCCTTCGATTTCTCTTAGGATTTTTAGCAAATCCTCAGCTATCAACGGGTTTGATGTGCCTTTACCGATTACCGTTTGAATCGGGCTAGCCATACTATTCTCCTCAGTATGATGAGTTGTCGAACAGTTTCTCTTAGGCTTAATGCTAAGATTTCTGCTCTAACCCTTAGCCATCTGGGGCGTGGGTTTCAACCGTTTAAGCAAGGTCATTCTTTTGGCTTTGTTCGTAATCTTACCTTTGAGGGCGAATGCATCGCCAAGGCGAAATTAGTTTTTGAGAGCCAATTTTCGCGCGACTCGTGGGGTTATGCCCAGTATTTGCAGGCGAAACCCTTCCTTTTGTAGGCGGAACCGGATCTGACGGGAGATGAGCCACGTGTTCTGCTAATAGAGCCTCGTGCTTCCCAGCTAAGACATTGGATCGTGGCGATCGTGACTAGACAGCACGATCTTCGTGCGTTTCGCCCTGCGACGTATCGTGGCCGTGGTTCTCGGACTCAACCGTCGGATTCAACCGCCAATCTCGGTCCCTTCGATGCACTGAGGGTGATCTGGGCCGTCAAATTTGATCGTGGCCCCGTTCCCTGTCCGTTAGGGTTTTCGCCTTTCGAGGGCAGTCGTGGCCACGTGGACAGCTCCGTGTTTGCGGAAAAAGTTGCTGTATTCATTGCTACATTCATTACAACTTTGATCGTTACAATGAAACAAAAAGATAGCCTTTTTATAAGACTGGTACACAATGAAAACAAAAGAAATACAACTCTTTTCAAACAAACGCAAGATCTGTTCATCATCTCTTGCTTGCGTGGGTCTTTTGCCTGTGACGGGGATGTTGATATCCGTGGACCACCGGGGCACTCAGATCTGGTCCGAGAAAATCGGGCAGAGCTTCGTCTATCCGCGGAGGGATTTAGAAAATTCTGATCCCGAAAAATCGGACAAAGCTTCGTCGATCCGCGGGGGATCTAAGAAGCTATGAAGCTTATATCTCGGCTAAAGCGAGACACCAGCTCTACTTAGTATCACCGCTAAGGGGCAACACTAAGGAAAAAAAAGGGGGAATGAAGAAGAAGGCTCCTCCTTTGCTGTAGACGGCTCGCTCACTCCTCGCTCCGGCAGGGCTTCGCCTAGGCTCTCCAAAACTCCTCTCCTCTCTCTCTAGCCTTGCTCCAAGACCAAATAAATCCAGCCCTTTGAAATGAAGGCCTAAGGGGCCTATTTATAGGAAACCAAGAGGGGGGGGTGGTAAAAGGTGAGGACACCCCCTTGGGGTGTCTTGGCGGCCAAGACACCCCTGGGGTGTCTTGGTCTTGCCAAGACACCCCTCGGGTGTTTGCCGAGACACCCCTTGGGTGTCTTGGTTTTGCCAAGACACCCCTCGGGTGTTTCGAGCTTGCCGAGACTCCTTTTGAGGTGTTTTGTTGGTTTCCCTGTATATTCTTCGTCCGGATTCGGATTTGAGTGATTCCGGGTGCGTTGGATGCGCGACGAAGAGTTTGACCCGCTCTGGTGATTGGATTATCTGTAGAGTGGTCGACGCATAAAGGCCGTTGTCCTTTTTGTGAATAGTGTCGGGCTTCCCGATTGGTCCGGGTCTTCGTGATTCCGAAGTCCTATCCGTTCATGTAACTCGTCGATTCACTTCAGTCGTTCGTCGACGTCGATTAGGCTTATGTGGATTGGATGATGACGTTCATCGTCGCTCGTTAATACTGAACCGGTTGTGGAGAACTATAGGCAATTTTTGATGCCTACACTCCGTCCTTCTGAATCAGCCGTTTTCCTCCATTGGGAGTTACCGTGCTTTTAAATCTTGAAAGGGGACATCCAAGGAAAGAATTCCCGCTTCTTCTCGCAATGGCTCCGAAATCCAAGAGGTGTAAAGTGAGGGGTGCAGGCCCCGGACGTTACTCCGACCGTCTCTCTGCCGGTATGCCTGCCGGTGCTATGGAGTCGCGCCCAGGTACGTTGATGGGTTTGCTGGACGATCTCTTGTAGGTCTTAGGCGTCGGATTTGGGGAGATGAGCGTTGCTCGTTAAGCTTGGTAGCCTTCCCGATTTGGGGCAAAGCTTGCCCTGTTTGCCCTTAGAAGACGATTACCGTCTCCGCGGGCGAGCCCTTCAGCGGGAAGGAGGCGAACTCCCTTTTTGTAAGGCGAGTCCGGCCCTTTCCTGTTAGAGGGACGTCTAGTCTGTAGGGGCAGACTTTATTCGAAGTGGGTTCCTCTTTGCGATTTCGCCCTCCTCTGTTTGATGGGTGATTTTACCCCTACAGCGGATTTTGTCTTGATTGACCTTCTTCTTTTCTTTTTGTTGCAGCGACCTTTTCCGATGAGGCTTTTCCAGAGGGTGTGGCCGTCGGCCACGTCGGGGCTACGAGCTACGCAGCACCTTCTCGGTTTCCCTCTTTGGCTCCAGTACCCGTGTTCACCGCTGATAAGCCGCATGGTCTGATACAGAGGGTCTCGGATGGTCATCATTTGACCCTACGCGAGCTGACAACCAACGCGGCGCTGACAGATGAGGCCAGGGCAGAGCTGCCGAAACCTCAATTTTTGTTTGGCGACTCCATGACCGACCCTTCCGCCCTGTTGCTCAAAGAGAGCCGGTGGTACCGCACGGTAGAGGGGACCCATTACTACCTCCCCAGCATGTCGAGAGGGTTTTCGATTGTTGAGCTGCGGTCCCTCGCGATCCCTCGGACGATGAACTGGGATTTGACCCCCACTCAGGACGGGGTCACTTGTGGCGTCTTTACGGGCTCTACGGCTGGGTATGGAGTGGAGAGCTCATGTAAGCGCGTGACGGGTCTGCGCCCTGGCTTAGTGTCTGCTGAACCGCCCGTGGGGGAATCGACAGCGGTGGCGGAGACTTTCCGTCACCGCTTCTTCCGAGTCGGTGGAAGCTTTCCCCCGAAGGACTTTAGAGCCCCGGGGTGGGTTTACTCTGCGCCTGGCAGCGACACGTGGTGGTCCAAGATTACCGACTATGTTTTGGCCGAGAATGCTGACCTCAAGGGCACAGAGCTATATGTGGCCCTCGAAGCCACTCGACATGGCCTGCGGATCAACGCTTCTCAATTCCATAGCATTCTGGAATTGTATTGTGCGGAAAGCGGCACATTTTTCACCCCCAACGGTGAACTTGGTATCACCCCCTTCGAGATGCACGACGTGTCAGGGCTACCTCTGGGAGACTTCCCTTATGAGGAATACGTCCCTGATCAAGCTGAGATCGATCAGCTGTCAGACAATTCCCCTCTGGCGGTTGAAACTCTGTGGGAGTTACTCTGTCACTTCCACATATGCCTCAGTACCTTAGGGGCCTCGGATCATAAGGGGAAGAGGAAGAAGACCCCAGGGATTAGCCACAAGAATTGGGCTGATTATCTGTTCCCTGGGAACGATGTCAAGGGGAAGCCCGCTCTCCCGTTAGGCGCGTGCGACTAGCCCGAAGTGGAGGCGAGGACAGCTAGAGAAGGAAGCACCATCACTCTTGACCGTGACGAGGGCGGATTTAAGGCTGGTACGGTCCTTCACTCATTCCATCATCAGGCGAAGTTTCTCATTTCG
>NC_033794.1:66144359-66169606 GCF_001876935.1 Asparagus officinalis | reverse complement strand
AGAAAGGAAAGAGATGGAAGATGATAAGGAAGCTGTAAGTGGTCCAGTTGAGAAGAAAACCACATAAGGATAATCATGGTTGTTCTTCTGTAGAGTAAGCCTGACTATGTAAAAAGGACTGTACCATATAATATCACGCATCTGGCGTGATATATAGGCGTACGCTTCCTTGCTTGTCATCTTCTGAGTTTTAAATTTAGCTTCAGTACCGTTAGGAAACACTTGGTGCCTTAGACTCTTGGATATCGTCTTCACAATAATGTTTTCAATGGCAGGTTGCATGAGCTACGGAAAAGCCAAGTGATGTGAAAGACACATCTTGTGGGCTGATCGACTAATCGTAGATGTGGACAGCAATTGGGCACTTTAGGTTGTTTAGAAGCTGGTGTATTATTTGGATTTAAAAATACTTTTGTATACCGTCTTTAGACGAATTTGGTTTCTTTTCTCGTATTGGAGAAATTCATGTTATTCTTTGTTCATGTTGGAACAGTCATTTCAGTTACTTTTTAATTCAAATGTTTGGGAACGCGAGTTACTTGAGTATTTGTATGACAACGCTATTATTTGCTTGAAGCAATTTGCTTCTTACTATATGATTCCTTGCATGTGGAATCAATGTTACCTCAAGGGCGTAAATTTAAATAAGTGAAAATTCGGCGACATTTATTGGCATATATTGATAGCCTTAGGGTCATGAATGTCAAGAAAGGTAGAGTTGAGCTCTTGTTCTGAATGGCGAATTTTGGATTTCCCTTGATTTTATCGGACTTTGCAACGTATTTTGAATTATCATGAAAACCGATCATAGTGACGTAAGATGCTTAGGTGCAAACAGATCTCTCGGATGGTCTTCAAGAATTGGATACATAACGGATATTTGTGGGCCATTTTCCTACGGAATTCCTGGAATGGTACAATATGTGTTTAAATCATGTCATTAGACGATTTTAACTTGGATCACGTTATCGCCACTATCTTTTAATTCATGAAAGATCTGAGTCTCTGGACATTGGTTGAAGTAGCCTATATGTAAGCTGAAGTCTTGAGATCAAACTCAAACAGAAGATATTAAAACCGTCAGATCTGATCCGTGTGGTGTGTTGAGTAACATGGACGGGATAGATATGATGGTCTTTAGGATGAAGCACACGTCCAGAGACCCCATCTGCTAGATACCTAGAGTAATGCGGTATCTGGTCCCGATCATGTACACTATGCGGGTTCATCTCTAGCAATCGAATGGTGAGCTGAAAGCACGAGAACATAGACTCTTTAATGATATTGTGTAATCAAGTATGATTGCTCATTCTTTCTTTACCAGAATCTCTCTGGGGGAGCAAGCACTTAAGACAGCATCTTACATTCTGAATAAGATTAACTGAAGTAAATCATTGGCAAAACACCTTATGGAGCTTTTGGACTGGTTCGAAGCCCGTTTAAAGCATTTACATACTTGGGATGTCCAGCTGAGGCAAGGTCTTATAGTCCGCAAGAAAAGAAATTGGACCCAAAAACAAGTTATCAGTCTACTTTATTTGGATACTGCTGAAGCGCTCTATATGGGCTTTTAAGTTTATGATCCTCACTATAAGGAATATTTTGAGACGGAAAGCAACATTTCTTTGAGGATGTGAGTTGGGCAGGGAGAAATTAGGTTAGAGACATATCTTTGAGAGAGAATTGGCTTCAGATGCCAAATCCAATACAGCTTATCTTTTGACAATATTCAGGTTCCTATAACCTGTTGTTGCTCAAGAAGATAATCCGTAAACCTCAGTGATAATTGTGAATTCAACGTCCCTGTTCCAGAAGAGACAACTCAACAACGTCTCAGAACTCAGTGTCCATTAAGGAATCACGAAGAGAAGGCAGAAATCTATTCCGATGCATTATATTGGTATTTTCTGAACCAACATGAGGATAATGTAGTGGAATGTTAAAATTTATCCAATCAACTTCTCTCAGAGCCATGAAAAGTTCTAAACCTCAACATTGTGATTGATGCAATGAATGAAGAGTGATAAGTCTATGCAAACAATAATGGTTGGTAACTTGTCCGCATTGCCCAGAATGTGCAAAACCAATCTCGTGGTTTGTAAGACGGATTTTTAAAACAAGCGGGATTCAAATGGTAATGTGGGAGTATAAGGCACTTTGTGGCAAAGGGCAAAAATACCCCTCAACAAGAAGGGCATATGACTTATACAGAGACTTTTCTCTCCCGGTTTCATGAAAGACTCTTTCAGGAATAATCTATGGCACGTTGTTCTCATTAGTTATCTTAGAGTTACATCAAGATGGTTTAAGACTGCATTTCTCATGAGACATTATAAAATGATCTATATCGGTAGCAACCAGAAAACTTGTGTCGAGACCCAATGAATATGTCTGGCAAAATAAGAAAAATTTCCCAAATTTCTGATCGGACTGCAAGCAAGTCTCCCGTCAAATGGAGTATATTATATCAACAAATATTATCGTCGTTCGGTTTGAGATGAACATTGTTAGATAACTGGTGGTATATCACAAGTTCAGTGGGAGAAGTTTTATTTCTGTTCTGTACGTGATGACATCTTGCTTCCACTAATGAATAGATGTTGCACGAAACCAAGAATTTCTATCAAAGAATTTTGAGATGAAAGATCTTGACCGCTCCTTTTATATAGGGATCCAGTATACATCGAGATCGCTCTCGGGGTGATGTTCTCTGATTTATCACAGAAAGAGCTATATCATAAGTACTACGAAAGGGGTTGGCATGCAATGAATGCATGACCAGGTGATCACCGCGCCGTGGGTTGCGAGGGAAAGACGACCAAGGTGTTAAGTTCAATATCAGCTGTCGCTAAAGGGTAACTGAAATGTCCAGGAAATGCAGGAAGATTCTTATGGGCTGGTCGCTGTAGAAGTCTAGATAGTACGTGCTAGGTAGTACCGCCGGATGATTGCGTACATTGTTGGGAGGTGTATGGGGAGATCAGATACTTAAGCAACCCTTGTGTATGGAGAGTCATGGATGGAGGCAGTCAAAGGGTTATGAGGTATGTTCAGAAAACAAAAAGATTACATGCTCAATACAGAAACTATGAGAAATTAGAGGTCATTGGGTATTGCTGACTCTGATTTTGCTGGGGGACTGCCAAGATAAGTCAGAAAGTCTAAGCATCAGGTCCTACATTTAATATGTTACAAGTATGGAGCTATAATCAGAAAATGTTAAAAACAATACACTAGTAGCTTTCTCCTCCACTATGTCAGCAGAATTTGTCGGCTTTTGCTATGAGGCATCCAATCAGAGGAATATGGCTGCGAATTTGTCACGGGACTGCGCATTTGGAAAAATGTTGAAAGACCACTAAGGCTTATATTGTGAAAATACATCTGGGCAGTAATGTATTCCAATACAACAGGAGCTCACTAATGTCATTAAACTATCTGATATAAGCTTCCTTGGTTTAAAGAAAGGGTACAGAAGTGGACAGATATCCGATACGAGTGCACATTGGACAGAACTCGCATGTTTAGCGGATCCTCTTACTTGAAGGGATTGCCTTACCTAAGGTCTTTCATATGAGCATTTAACTGGCTCAATATGGTGTGGTATTATTTGAGGATATTAATGTTTTAGGGGAGTTTGTATTGTGGTGCTTATGTTTGTTTGTATTGTCTGCATCAGTAATAAAGTTTTCAGTTAAGACACTGCGTTACATTTATGTTTGGTTTTGACCTCACTAAAGGAGGACCATTAAAAATATGAGCATGTACTGATCACATTTGCAGTGTTAATTTTTTATGGCTGCACAATCCATTGATTGATCTATTTCGTTGAATTGTATTGTATTAGGTGTGACCATTGATGGGTCGAGTCACGATAATGTGACAATGTCGCTTTTGATCCTATATTGATATATTCAATGAGACGGATTGTCGGAAAATAACCATTTTCAGTGATAAATTTTTGGAGTCTCAATAAGGTTAATACAACAGTTTAAGGAATATATGGTTGCCTCAATGTGGAGAGTTGTTGGATTGTAAGCTAATAAAATCTATTTGTGGCCATATGATTAGATTCATATTGTATGCTATCTTTTCAGGATAACCCATTAAAGTGATCATATTAAGTTGCGGTTAATTTGGTATTAAATAAGTCATCGGGTTATATGTCAGATACCCGAGGTTGGTAATTGTAATTTTTGAGTGGCTAACTTACAAAGTAGCAACATCGTATAATAATGGGAGTTATGGTCCGTCTAACCTAGGTTACACTCTAATTCTCTTGACACCCCCATTACTATGAGAAATTCGGGTAAAGAAAACCCTAATGTTAAGAAAGATCCAAAACCCAAAATCAAGCCTCAATCTACTGGATTTCAGGTATAAGCTTCCGCTCTTCTTTGATTTTGTTATCTCTTTGAATTAATCATGGCTATATGGTTTTAGATCTCAAGTTTTATGATGTAGATCTAACATAGAAGCCTTCATAGTGTGAACCAAAGCTTCTGTGCTTCTTGCTTTATGGTGGAAGATGCAGAGGTTCCGTTCCTGCCATAGCAATATGCAATCAATGACAATGCTGTAGAAAATGGCGAAGGATTTGATAAAATCGTGCAAAAACACGAGTACAGGAAATCCCTCAGGTCGGTCGACTGACGACGTAGGCCTGGTCGACCGACAGATTGTTGAATTATAGGATTTGAAACCCGTCTCGGGTCGGTCGACCGAACGGGTATGGCTGGTCGACCAAAAACGTGCACATTACAGGGTTTAGAATTCTGGTCTTTGGCCGGTCGATCGAAATAACATGTCCGATTGACCGGAAAGCGGTTACGGGCCAGATTAAGTTTCCCAGCCTATTTTGGAATGCTGGTTTCCTTTCTTTTCCTTTTCTTAGGTTTATCAGAAACCACCATATTTTTGGTGATCTAGTGTTTTTTTGACGTTGGTTGTTTCAGTTAGTGTTTCAAACTATCTTTTTGTGTTTCTGGGGCTATTCACCGATGTGAGGAAGGCTCATGGGGGATTAGTCATGATAGGTGACGACAATGTCCGCTCCCTATCGACTTTTTTGTTTCATGTTCCTTCATACTCACATTTTTGTAACTTTGTACATCTTTTTGGTTATCTTTTTACATATATATATGAACAGAGAATCTTTCTCTGTTTTTCAGCTCAAAAAAAAAATAGCAACATTGTTTCTTAGGGTTTAAGGAGAGTGTTTGAACCAGAGAATTAGCATTTGTTTGAGCACTACGAGAATGAGATATTATGAGGGAGTTGAGATCTTTGATTAGGGTTATATTTGAGTAATTTTGTAAGTTGTAACCCGTTGTATTTCTCTTCCATATAGTAAAATCTTCCCATCGTCTCCCCGTGGACGTAGGCAATTGTCGAACCACGTTAATCTCTGTGTTTGGTTTGATTTGTGTCATTTTGGTGAATTGTACTTGTGTTTGGTTTTGGTTCTCTTCTCTCACGCTTACCGACTTATTTGGTTGTCGAGCACGCTTCCGCACGGCGCGCAACAAGAATAAAATCTATGTTAGAGTAAAGCATGGTGGACTTGGCATCTTCTCAGTAGAAGCTTGAAATAATGTAGCTGCCATTAAATTGATGTGGATGATACATGTGATGTGGGTGATACATTATAATTGAAATAATGTAGCTGCCATTAAATTGATGCGTGGATGATACATTAAAATAGGGGTTTATATGGATCAAAAAGGACCCATCTGCCAGTACTTAAAGGAGGACCACATTTGGCAAGTGCAGCTACAATCAGGGAGATGCTGGATGTAAAAAAAATTGTTGAAAAATTGTGATCAAGCTCTCCTCTACTTGAAGTAGGGTGTGTCGCATCCGGCCGGCCCGGCCGAAATCGGGCCCAGGTACGGTTTCCGGACCGGCCCGGTTTTATTTTCTTTTTTTTTAAAATTCTATTTAAAATTTATAATTATAGAAAAAAATAATAAAAAATAATAATTTATTAATACTAAAAATAACACTAATTACAAATAAAAAATTTAAAAAATAAATTTTTATTAATAAATAAAGTTCTTTATTAATAATTAATCAAATTATTTAAAATTACAGTATAAATTTATCTTTGGAATTCATTCGGCATGCACATAATAAGTAAATCGTCCCAACTAGGTTTTTTAATTTCTTTTCTTTTCTTTTAATAAAAATACAAAATAAAAATTAGATTTTAACATTATTATATTTTATTATAATTATGTATTAGTATAATGAGTTACAAATTATTATGTAACTATATTATTATATATACATTATAATTATATGTAAAATATTGTATATATTTTATAAGTTATAACTTGAGAGAGGAGAGAGTATATACACACACAGCATATTATACATATAATAGAGAGAGAGTATACTATATAAGAGAGAGTATACATATATAAGATGAGAGTATATCTTATATAAGGAGGAGTATACAATATAAGATGAGGAGTATATCTTATTATATAGCAATATAAGCTAAGAGAGAGAGAGAGAGAGAGGTATAATATATATATATATAATATATATATATATATATTATATATATATTATATATTTATATTATAATATATATAATTATATATATATATACACATTACACAATTACACACACACACAGGAGCAGGCCCGTCACAACACATATATTAACTTAATAAGAGAGTGTATACTATATATATACTTATATAAGAGAGTAGTAATACCTTATATATACAATATACTTAAGAAGACGAAAGAAATATATAATCATACATACATAGCATGAACATTATACATATGATAAGAGAGAGTATTCTTAAATATAGCTTATATAAGAGAAAGTATACTTATATATTCTTATACCATATATATATTATATAAGAGAGAGATTATAGCTTATATATACTCTATATACTAAGAAGAGAGTATATTATACACACTATTGACATATTATATCATACTATAGGAAATATTATATATATACATAATATATACATATAAAATATATTATAATATACATATATTGATACATATTTCATATAACTTTAAATATACATATATTATACATATATAATACATAATAAAAGAAATAAAAATAAAAAACCACTATTCCGGGCCGGCACCAAAGAGGTGGTCCGGGCCCGGTCCCAGGTCACCCTACTTGCCGCGGGTTTTCGGGCAGCCGAGCCGACGCGCGCGCCGCTGGGCGCCCTCCGAACGCGGGCTCCGGGCCGACGGGCTTTTTGGACAGCGACGCCCTAATTTGGAGCATTTACATCTGATCGTAGTCATTCAAGCTTGTTGGTAGGTGAAAAAGAATTAAAATTTCTGCAATATACAACGTTTATCTTCCTTGCATATCTACTTCAGTATTATTGGTATTCAACAGTAGGGGGTGGGGTGGGGGTGGGGGTGTACATAATTAGCAAATAAAATTTAAAAATAAATTTTTTATTATAATAAAATAAAGTTATCTATATTAATAATTAATAATTATTTTAAAATTACAGTATAAATTTATTTTGTGAATTCATCGGATCAGCAATAGATACGTAAATCGCCCAATAGGTTTTTTAATTTCTTTTCTTTCTGTTTTTAATAAAATACTAAAATTAGTTTACATTAATTATATTTTATATAATTATGTAATTAGTATAATGTTACCGAATATTATGTAACTATATATTATTATATCATAATTATATGTGAATATATTGTATATATTTATAATTATAATTGAGAGAGAGAGAGAGTATATACACACCGCATGATATACATATATAGAGAGAGTATACTTATGTAAGAGAGTAGTATACATATAGTAAGATGAGAGTATACTTATATAAGAGGAGTTTATCATTATAAGAGAGAGTATATTATTATATACTATACTAAGAGAGAGAGAGAGAGAGAGTCATAGTATATATATATATATATAATATATAAATATATAATATATATTATATAATATAGTATATTATAATATAATTATATATATATTAGTTATATATACAGAATACACACAGCACAGCAAGAGCACCGACATATATTATACTTATATAAGAGAGTGTATAGTTTATATATGACTTACTATAAGAGGAGTAATACTTATATATACATATATATAGAGAAGGAGTATATAGTAATATACATGAATACATAGATGAATTAATACATAATATAAGAAGAGAGTATTCTTTAATTAGTTATTAAGAGAAAGTATACCTTATATATCTTATACGATTATATAACTTTATATAAGAGAGAGTATCAGTTATATTACGTTATATACTAAGAAGAGAGTATATTATACACACTGATGACATATTATCATATAATAGAAATATTAATATATATACATAGTATTTAGCTTAAAATATATTATATATACATATAATATACATATTTATAATTTAAATATCATATATTGATACATATATAATACAATAAATAAAATAAAAACGCACTATTCACGGGCCGGGCAGCCAAAGAGGCGGGTCCGGCCGCGCCGAGGCCCGACTTGGCGGGTTTTCGGGGAGGCCGGACGAGCCGTGCGCCGCTGGGCATGCCCCGAACCGGTGCTCCGGGCCGACGGGCTTTTTGGATCACGACGTATTTGGAAGACATTTTGACATCTGATTCGTAGTCATTCAATTGTGTGTAGGTGAAAGATAAAATTTCTGCATATACAACGTTTTTCGTCTCTGCATCTACTTACAGTTAATTGGTATTACAACATAGGGGGGTGGGGTGGGGGTGGGGGTGGGGGGGTTCAACTACCCTAAACACTCTATTATCCTGTTGCTTGCTATGCACTCTAAATTGCTCATGCAAGATAGATGTGCTGCATTAGAATTCTTTTTTCTTGGTCAATGAAAATTTTGTATTCATTAAACCAATTGTAAAGTTATGCACATCACACTTCTCTCATTTGAGATATCTATTTAACATTTGAAGAAAGAAAACTAAAAATTCAAAACTAGAGACAGTTCACTACCACTATAAGGAGGTCAGCCAGTCTTTGAGCTCAGATGGGCTAGAGCTGTTTAGAGAAATGGTAAACAACTCCACCTTAATTTCTTTGATCAGCACTTCTGGAGTTCTACACGTTTGCTTGAAGATTCTCCCATTTCTTTCTTTCCAAATACAGTAGACTGAAATGGATAAATCCATTCTTTTAAATCTTTTTTTTGAAATCCCTCCCCTTCAACTGTTGCAATACCAGTTCATAAGCAAATCCCAATCACAAGTTCTCCATTTGAATTGAAGCCAATTTGTAATCCCATTCCAGACTTCCTGTGAGAAAGAACAAGAAAAAAATAGATGATTTCTATTTTTCAGATTGGTACCTGAGCATAAGCTGCAGCAGTTTGATTGAATAATTCCTCTGCTTTGAAGTTTGTCTTGAGTAAGAAGCTTGTCTTGGATTGTTAACCACAACACAATATTGTGCTTGGGGTAATTCCAGTTCTCCCAAACTGTATCATGCCACATGACTTTAGTAGACACTGGAGAAAGAGCATTATACATGCCCGAAATGTAAATTTTGGAGTTTTTGTTACAGGAGCTGATCACACTCTTCAAGTTATCAATTCCTCCACAAACTGAAATGGCTTTGTTTCTGGTTTTTAAAACCTGTTTCCATAACCAGGAGTCACCCCTCTTGCCATCCATATGCCACACATCTCCATTTCTAATATAGTTTTCGTGCACCCATTTGATCCACATAGTTTCTTTGTTTTCATGAATGGACCATAATGTTTTCAGAACTGCTGCCATGTTCCAAGAAATTGCAGAAAAAATACCTAAACCACCATAGATTTTGCTAGTGCAAGCTTTGTTCCAAGAAACCAATGGTGGCCTGAGCACCTGATCTATTTTTCCCCACAGGAAGTTCCTACAAAGCTCATCTATTTTCTTTAACACCTTTACTAGTAAGACATAGCATGAAGTCTAGAATACTTGAGTGCCTAGGATAACACTCTTTATAATTTGCATTCTACCCGCATAAGAGAGCTTCCTATGATTCCACCAGTTTTGAAATTATTTTGAAATTTTATTGATAAGAGGAGAACAATCAACATAAGAAAGTCTTTTGCATATGAGTGGTACTCCCAAGTATCTTATAGGCAAGCTACCTTCAGGGAACCCTAGAAAATTATGGATAGAAGCCTTGACAGATTCATCAACTCCCCCCATAATAAATTGAACATTTGCTTTGATTTGCTTCAAGACCAGAGATGACACTGAAATTGGATAAGCATTGATGCAGACATTTAATAGAACTCAGGTCCCCCTACTGAACAATAACAAGTCATCGGCAAAAATCAAATGTGTAATTTTTAATTTCCCACATTTTGGATGAAACTTGTATGATCTGTCCTGCTTCAACTTATCAAGACTCCTAGAAAGATACTCCATGCCAAGGATAAACAAGTAAGGGGAAAGGGGGTCACCTTGCCTTAGGCCTCTTTCTCCTTTAAAATATCCATGAAGTGTACCATTAAGAGATATAGAGTATTTTGGAGAGGTAAAGCATGCCATGACCCATGATATCATCTTTTTTGGAAAACCAGGTCCATGTAACATATCCTCCAAGAAACTCCAACTGATTGTATCGAAGGCTTTTTTAATGTTAATATTCAACATAGTCCTTGGAGAAATATTCTTCCTTCCATAATTTTTGACAAGCTCATGTGCTAACAAAATATTATTTAAGATTTTCCTTCCTTTAACAAATGCACACTGAGCTTCATTTATGAGGCAACTAAGTATAGATTTGATTATGTTGGCAAGAATCTTTGAAATGAACTTGTAGATACAATTACAACATGAAATTGGCCTGAAATCTGAAGGGGATTTGAGACAGTTTACCTTGGGTATTGGGGTAATTGATGTAGCATTTATTGCACCCAAAAGCTTTCCAGATTTAAAGAATTTTCAATAGCATTTGTAACCTCCTCTCCAATTATTTGCCAAGTAGACTTGTAGAAGGAAGCACTGAAACCATCAGGGCCTGGGCTTTTATTGTCAGATAAGGAGAAAATAGCATTTCTTATCTCATCTTTGGAAACAAGAGCAGCTAAGCTATTTGCTTGATCATCATTTAGACAGTATCCATTCTTAATGATGTTAATGTCAGGTTTTGTTGTCACAACTGCAGTGTCCATGAGGTTCTTGAAAAAAGAAGTTAACTCTTTGGCAATACTCTCACCATCGGTAATTCTTTCACCAGAGTTGTTATAGAGTACCATGATTCTATTATGGTGTCTATTAGATTTGATGACAGAGTGAAAATAGCTTATGGACCTATCCCCTCGCAAGCTCCAAGTAATTTTAGCTTTTTGTTGGAAGAAAGACAATTCACAATTCACAATTCAAGAGTTTGTTATAGGAAACTGCATTAGAATTCTTGATGTTAATAAATGTGCACTTTGTAGTCATGAGAAAGAAGAAAATCATCAACATTTGGTTTTTGATTGTTCGTGTGGAATGCCATAGTGGAGTGGGTCAATTTTAGTAATTGGGAAAGCATTAATTATTGGCTGGTTTCTTCCAGGCTGAAGGGAAAAGGATTTCAACAGAAACTAAAGTGAGTAGCATTTGTAGAAAATGGCGAAGGATTTGAGAAAATCGTGCAAAAGCACGAGTATAGGAAATCCTTTAGGTCGGTCAACCGCTGATATTCTCCACCTCGGCGAAGTTTTTCCAAAACCGAGCCGACACTAACATGAGCACCAATGTGTCGTCTCACCAAATTTGGCTGCACCAATGTGGTTGCCTACGTACTCCCTCTTCCAAGGGATCAAGCCGCCCATAGTTTATCCAAATGGTCACGAACGGCCTCAACAATCATGAATTTACAATAAATTTCTACAATGATCGAACTTATTTCTCGAAACCACCTTTGTAAGCATATCCGCTGGATTGTCTTTTTTGTGGACCTTCATGAGTTCCACATCCCCATCTTCAAGAACACCTCGAACGAAGTGATAACAAACGTTGATATGCTTCGTCTTCACATGAAAGACCTGATTCTTCGCCAAATAAATAGCAGTCATGCTATCATAATAAATGGTGACGGATCGCTGCGAAACATCAAGATCCTCCAAAAGTCCTTGAAGCCAAATCGCCTCCTTAATAGCCTCCGTAATCACCATATACTCTGCCTACATCATCGACAAAGCCATAGTAGACTGTAATGTGTATCTCCAACACACTGGCACTCGAGTCAAATTGAACACATAACCTGTCGTCGACTGATGTTTATCCAAATCTCTAGCATAGGCTGAACCAACATAACCAATACACAGCTGCCCACCACTAGTGTCCTGCTCAAACACCAAACCAATGTTGAGAGTACTTCAAATGTACCTCAAAATCCATCTCACGGAGTCCCAATGACCCGGACCCGGGTCGTGCATGTATTTTGATACCATGCTTACTGCCTGTGATAAATCCGGCCTCATACAAACCATGACATACATCAAACTTCCCATTGTGCTCGTATATGGAGTCTTCGATATTAACTCTCTATCTTCAACTATTTTCGGTGAAAGGTCAGCTGAAAGCTTCAAATGGGCTCCCAATAGTACACTAACTGGCTTTGTCTCCAAGCTCACATTGAACCATTGTAGAACCTTCTTAAAATAAGCTACCTGTGTCAAATAGATTCTACCCCTATCTCTGTCTCTATCGATCTCCATCTCTAAAATACACTTTGCTTCACCCAAATCCTTCATCTAAAACTCGCTCGAAAGCTGAATCTTTAATCTATCTGTCACAGATCTGGAAGTAAAAGTAACCAACATGTCATCTACATAAAGCAATAAGTAAATGTACGCACCTCCATTCAACTTGTGATAGTACACACAAGGATCAAACTGTCTCCTAATGTACGAATGGCTGATCATGAACCCATCAAATCACCTATACAATTGTCTCGGAGATTGCTGTAGTTCGTATAGTGATTTCTTCAATCTACAAACTAATTTCTCCTTTCCTGTAGCTTGGAACCCCAATGGTTGAGTCATATAAATTTTCTCATCAAGATCACCATGAAGAAATATTGTTTTCACATTCAATTGATCTAATTCCAAACCATACTATGCCACCAAAGCTAGCAAAATCCGAATTGAAGAGTGCTTCACCACCGGAGAGAATACCTCATTATAGTCAATACCTTCCTCCTGTACATATCCCTTCGTAACCAACCCAGTCTTGAACCTAACGGGAGTGCCTTCAATGCCCTCCTTCTTTATATACACCCACTTGCAACCAATAGCCTTCCGTCCCTTTGGAAGCTTGACAAGCTCCCATGTGTCGTTCCTATGAAGAGACTCCATCTCCTTCTACATAGCCACGTGTCACAAATCAGCATCCGAACTCTACTCGGCCTCTCTAAATATAGTAGGAACCATCTCATCGACACTCTCCACCAGAAGTGCATACGTAACGACTGTGTCTGTATACCTTGCTGGCATCTGTATATCTCTCCTCGGCCTCCGAACCACAATAGAATCCTGAACCTGAGCTGTTGGTCCCTGATCCTGCTCAACTATACATGTATCCTCTAAATCATCATCGTGCTCATCTGACATCACCGCAGTCGGTGCTCTAATGGATACGATCCTATCTGAACATTGTGGAGCTATATCAATCTCTACCACCTGCGATGTCTTCTCTGTCAGGGTGCTCTCCACCTGATGAGAGTTGGGAAGTTTCAAGATCGAAGCCTCATCGAATATTACGTCTTTACTCAGCACAATATTCTTATTAACTGGATCCTAAAGCTTGAATTCTTTCACACCATGCTTGAATCCAACAAATATGACCTTTCTACCTCGAGGTTCTAATTTATCAGTCTTCACATGAAAAAATGCAAAGCACCCGAATACCTTGAGCTGATCATAATCGCGTGCTGGCTCTCCCGACCATATCTCCATAAGGTTTTTCCCCTCAATCGCAGATGAAGATAACCTATTAATGAGGTGGCTTGCATATGAAAGTGCCTCAGCCCAAAAGATCTCTTCCAAACCACTTTGCGATAACAAACATCAGACCTTTTTCAATAAAGGCCGATTCAATCTCTCTTCTACTCCATTCTGCTATGACATATGACTAACTGTGAAGTGCCTTTCTATGCCCTGGTCTCGATATAGCTGCTAAAAAGGGTCTGAAGTATACTCGCCGTCGTTGTCAGATCTCAACGTCTTGATCTTTCTCCCTGTTTGTAGTTCTAACCTTCTCTTCCACTCCACAAATAACTCTAGGACTTCATTCTTATGCTTTATAGTGTATACCCAACAACGTATAGAATAGTTATCTATAAAAATGACAACCTAATATCAACCACCAAGTAATGCCATCTTCGTGGGACCCCAAACATCTGTGTGCACATAGTCCAAGATACCTGTCATCCTGTGTACGGCTATCCTAAACTTTACCTTTGTCTTCTTACTAAGAATGCAGTGCTCATAGAATTCTATCTTTCCACTCTTAGTTCCTTTCAATAGCCCCTGCTTACACAAAGGCTGCAGTGACTTTTTATCTATGTGCCCCAACCTATAGTGTCAAATTCTGCACGCGTCCACCTCTAAAATAGCTAAAGCTACCTGGCCAATCTCGGTGTTTCCCTTCATATTAATACAAATTCCTATTGCGAATTCTCTTCATCACCACTAAATATCCCTTAGTAACCTTCGCTATAGCGTTCTCAAAGGTCACATTGAATCCCTTCGCCTCCAAAGCTCTAATGGAAATAATATTCTTCTTCAACTGAGGAACGAATCTCACTTCATTTAATTCATGAACCACTCCATCGTGCATCCGTATCCTGATGGTACCTATCCCACAAATACCACAAGATTAATCATTTTCCATGACTACCATGCCCCCATCGAGTCTCTCGAATGATGTAAACCAATCTCGTCGGGGAGTCACATGGTAAGTAGCACCAGAATCTAACATCCAAACAGATTCATCCACATAGTTCACCTCTAGAGTAATCAATAGAGAAAAGCATGAATTATCATAATAATCACCTCTAGCGACGTTCACCTCATTGGCCTTCGGGCCATTCTTATTGCTATTCTCCTTCTCTTTGAGCTTCGAGCAATCTCTCTTCTAATGTCCTTATTCTTTGCAGAATACACACTGGTTCTTCACTAATTGGTGGTGGCCTCTTAACTTTGACTTCCCTCTATTGTCACCTCTTGGATATGGACTTCTTCCTCTCGTCGACAAGGCCTCTCCTAAAGTGCTAGCCCGGGAAGTCTCTTTGTCCTTCCTCGTCAAATCGTAATTCTTCAATGCATAGTCACTTCACTGTAGGTGATGGAAGATCTACCATTCAACAAAGTGAGTACGAATATATCATACTCCTCATCGGGTAAGGAGCCCAACAAAATAATCACTTTGTACTCATCTGTTATCTTCTCATCTACGTTTGCCAAGTCGGATAATAACTTTGTATAGTTATTCACATGAGGGTAAGTGAGGTGCCCCTAGATATCTGGAATCTGAATAATCTCCACAGCAAGTGCAATCGATTCTCAACACTCTTCATAAGGTACTTGTTGTTAAGAATCTCCCACATCTTCATCGCAGACGGCACCCCAATCACATCATATTTTAGCTCTTATTCCAAACAAGACCAGATCACCCCTACAAGTGTTCCTATTTATCTTTTTTCATATCGCCTCATCGTTTTTGTGTGGCCTCGCATGGACCATGATGGTCTTTTCCAAATTTTGAGCATTGAGAACATCATGTACGTCGCTCATCTATAAACCAAAATTGATCTTGCCATCATACTTTAGTATTTTGTAGTCCAACCTAAACTGTACTCATCATTATCTTGCTATTTTCACCAACTTCTTCTCCCATGCTTACAAACTCTAAATTGTAAAGAAAGATTCAAACTTTGATAGAATTTAGAAATTACCTAACTGAACCTTAGATAGGATTCCAACACGATCTCCTAACCACACAAGAAAAGCGAGATCCCAACGGTAACTCCACAATGTTATCTCCACCGAAGCCTAAAACTCTAAGAATCAAGCTTCAAACAACAAATCTTCCTCCACCCAATGCAAAACCCTAGATCTGAAACCCTAGAGCTCTAGTACCAATTGTTGTACACCATGCGAAAGCATGCTCGACAACCAAACGAGTCGGTAAGCGATGAGAGAAGAGAACCAAAATCAAACACGAGTGCAATTCACCAAAATACGACACAAATCAAACCAAACACAGAGATTAACGTGGTTCGACGATTGCCTACATCCACGGGGAGAGGATGGGGAGATTTCACTATATGGAAGAGAAATACAATGAGTTACAACTCAAAAAATCACTCAAATATAACCCTAACCAAAGCTCTTAACTTCCTCATAATATCTCCCTCTCAAAGTACTCAAAACAATACTAATTCTCTAGTTCAAACTCTCTCCTTAAACCCTAAGAAACGATGTTGCTATTTATATCAAACAACAATCCAAAACAGGCTGAGAAACTGAATCTGGCCCGTAACCACTTTCTGGTCAACCGGACATGTTGTATTGGTCGACCAGCTAGAGATCCGAATTCTGAACCCTATAATGTGCATGTTTTCGATCGACCGACCATACTCGTTCAGTCGACCGATCAGAGATAAGTTTCAAATCCTGTAATTTAACAATCTGTCGGTCGACCAGGCCTATGCCGTCGGTCGACCGACCCGAAGGATTTCCTGTACTCGTGTTTCCGCATGATTTTCTCAATTCCTTTGCCATTTTCTACAATTCTAACCAACTAGATGTATCTTGAAAGCATCAATAGTTTTAACCCAAAGGAAATCCCTACAAAGTTCATCAATTTTCTCAAGGGCCCTCTAGAGAAACACATAATTGCTCGTCCAATATATTTGGACCCCAAGTATCAAAGTTTTAATCAACTATTATCTCCTAGCATATGACAGATTTTCTTACTTAACCAAACCTTGAAATTATCTTGAAATGTTATTTAAAAGAGGGCTACAATCTAAGAAAGAGTGCTTCTTCCAAACATAGACTTGACTAAAACTTGAAATCCTTATCATAAAGCTTAGTGACAAATGTTATATTTCCTCTTTCAAACATAAGTAGATCGTCAGCAAAGATCAAATGTCTGAGATAGAGAGATACAAATCTGGGGTGGAATTTGAAATCCTTGTAATGTTTGAGAATGTTCCATCTTCTAGATAAGTATTACATTCCATTAACAAGGAGATAGGGGGACAGTGGGTCACCCTGCCTTATACCTCTTTCACCCTTAAAATGGCCATGCAGGGAACTATTTAGAATCTAAAGTATTTAGGAGAAGTAATACATACCATAATCTAACCAATCGTCTTGCAATGAAACCCTAAACCAATGAGCATTGATTTATTAAATCTCCAATTTATCGTATTAAAAGCTTTTCTAAGATCAATGACCCTTCCCCTCATTTGGTACGTGGGGATGAGTGTGAATAGAATACAACTCTAACTTCTTGTTCATGCTTACTATACATAATGTGTTTTTGGATACTAGAAATATTATTTTCACTTATCATCACTTCCCACTCAATGTGGGAATTGCTATTCCCCATGAGTTATCAAGGTGTTGATATTCCCACTTAAAGGTAGAATGAAAATAATAAAATAAATTTTGGATATACCCTTCTTAAAGGTATTCTCACTTAATTCTCTAATTGCATCAAAATGGGAATGAGCATTCCATTCTAACATTCTATTTTTACTTGACTTCATTCCCGCATACCAAGAGAAGCGTTAGAGAAATGTTCTTCCTTCTATAGTATTTAATGAGCTCATGAACAAGTAAAATATTATTAAAAATTAAGCCCCCCTTCCTAAATGCACTTTGAGTTTCATTGATTGAACAATATCCATGATTGATTGTATTCTACTTGTAAAATATTTTGTGATTATTTTACAAAGAAAGTTACAACATGCTATTGGCCTAAAGTCTGCTGCAGATTGAGGACTAAGAACTTTAGGAACTATTAAGGTAAGAGGTGTAGAATTTAACATGCACAAGAGACCTAGATCTTCAGTGGATGGTTAATTGAGTAAGTCTCCTCATTATTCTATAGGATCAAGATGGTTCTTGTGCTAACGAGGTTGAGGTTAAAGATGAAGATGATGTGAATTCTCTTTCTATTGTTCTATTATCACCCCCCCCTCCCTTTTTAATTCTCAATCTAATTTGCACGCAGTTGATATTAATGAGTTGGATAAGACTTTTAATTCAAGTGCAATTAATAATTTATCATTTAAAGCTACTACTGCTGATTTAGATTTGGCTAATGCTAACAAATCTTTGCCTAAATCTTCTGTTGACGCAAAGAATGTCAGTCATGACCTTGAGGCTACTGAAAGTACTCTAGATATCTTCAAAACTATGGGTACTTTTAATAAAACTACTATCAAGGATAGTAATGATTTGTCAAATAAGCCTTGGGTTAGCTTATTTTCTAATAATCGAAAGACTGATTGTGGAATAACATTAAATTTTGTTCCACCTTTCGTGAACAACACTGCCTGTTTTTCAAATGAGGAATGGAAGGAGGATGAATCTCTTTGGAAGAATTCTCTTGTGGGCTATGTTATTGGTTTACATGTGTAATTCAAAGCAACGGAGATATACGTAACCAAGCTATGGAGTAAAGTTTGAATTTCCTCAATTTATTTCATTAAACATGGTGTTTTTCTCTTTCAATTTTAAAATGATGATATCATGAGAGGAGTTATTGAAGCACGGCCATGGTTTTTTGGTGCTAGGCCTCTTATTTTAAGGCTTTAGTCTGTTATTGGGGATTTTGATAGAAAACAAGATTACACATATCCAGTGAGGATACAACTTGCTGGTCTTAAGCTAAATTTGTGGAGTGCAAATGGAAATAGCAAAGTGGCAAACTTTGTTGGTAAACCCATAACTACTGACAAACTAACTGCAACAAGACAAAGGTTGGCTTATGCTTATGTGCTTGTCGAAGTGCAAACCCTCCTCAAAGATCCTCTACAAGATCAAGTTCTATATAGGGTCCTAATGGGATTTGTTATACTCAAAAGGTGGTTTATAAATTCAAACCATGATAGTGTTCATCCTGCAAAGTGATATATAGGGCATTACTACTAATTGTCAAATATTTCTTATGATTAAAAAAATAGATTCCTATTAATAGAAATGCTGCTTCTATGCCTAACACAAATTTCCTCAAGAAATAATGCTACAAATGGAAATATTTCGTCTAACAATCTAATTTTCAACTCTCACTATTATAGTGATGCAAATGTTTCTAAATCAACTCAAGCTCCACAACCCCCCCCCCCAACCCACTTCTACTACGCATCATAATGACTCTACTATTGCTAGTAAATCTGCTCAACCTATTACTACCAAACCTTAGACTCCTATTTCTCTTATGGTGACTATCTTTGGTTTAATGCATTCTATATCCTCTGAATGTAGAGAAGTGGTGATCGAAAAAAACAAGCTAGTTCATATTCCACAATCTAACCAGTTCTCTTCTCTTGAACATCAAGAAGGTGATATGGATCCATCCAGTGTGGATAGGGGCCGACCTTCCCATTCATTAATCTTGCTTTTTGGGACATTAAGGGATCTAATAAATTTCCTAGCACCTCATAGTAAAGCAATTTATTTGCACTTACAAAATTTCTTTCCTGGCTCTATTAGAAGCAAAAGTAGCTAGTAGGAAAATGGCTTCCCTCACAAATAAAGTAGCAAAAGACTGGAAATGAATGTCAAATGAAATCATAGCTAGCAATGGTAAGGTGTAGATATTCTAGGATTCTATGTATGTAGATGTGCAATGTATCTCATCTACTCCCTCAATGTATCTCATGCTTTGTTGCATCTATTGATTGAATGCTTTCCTATTTTATCTCTGATATTTATGCTTTTAATCAAATTGATGGCATTAAAAGTTTTTAGGAGGATCGGATTACTGTCAAGAGTATAGTTTCAATGCCTTGGATTGTATGCAAAGATTTTAATGCAGTTCTTTCAACTGGTGAGAAGAGTAGGAGTGCTCCAGTTACTAATACTGGTAACTTCCGATAATGCATTAATACTTGTCAATTTACTCATCTTAAGCCCACTAGATGCTTCTTTACTTGGTCCAACAAATAAGATGCAAATGATAGAATTTGGAGTAAACTTGGTACAGTTTTTTTGTCAATGAATTAAATTTTCATTCATTTTCCAAATGTAACATTGTGAAGCACATCAAGATACCAGGGAAATGTCTAGTAATCAAGTAAGAAATTACATTTTCTCAAGCATATCTTTCATATGAATATTTATATCATCATTCAAAACTTTTGAATAAATGGAAATTTTTATTGCTCGAAGTAACAGACCTGGCTCCCTAGCTTTGCCTTGAAATATTCTCAAATTTCTCTCTTGCCAGATCATATAAATTGTAGTCGAGAGAGTCATTCTCTTTAATTTCTTTATGAATCCTTTTCCTTTCAAATTGTAGGAATACCAATCTATAATTTGATTCCAATCACATGATCTCCCGTTATATCCCAGCTAATCCATTACTCTGTTTCCAAATATCAGCAAAAATTTGACATTCAAAGAAAATATGTCTACTAGTTTCCATTTGATGACTAGGACACAATACACACTAGTTTTGATTTGCGTCCAATATCCCCATTCAGCATAATCTATCCAGAGTAAGAAGTCTAGATTGACTAACTAACCACAGAACAGAAGAGTGCTTAGGATAATGGAATTCATCCCAAACTATGTCAGACCAAGCAACCATCAATGGCACTTTGCAGCAGAAGATAGCTGGTTGAATTAGAGCTTTGTACACAGAAGATAGCTGGATTTTTCCATTGGTGCAGCAACCATCAATGGCACTTTGCATATTTCCGACATTACCAAATTTATTTAGCACCATATCCCTTACATTGAGGAGTTGTTTCCACATCCATGAGTCATTCAATCTACATTGAACCTACCAGATATTAGAGTTTTGTAGATAATTAACATGTATGTAGGGTGCTCTAATACCAAGAGTAGGATCTGCGTAAGCATACACTAAATACTAGAGGCCGGTGATTAGTGTTATTTAATAAGTTTGCAAGATGAGTTATAAATTACAATAACAATGAACAATGATCACATAAATTAAACAATCTCAAACACAAGGATATATACTGGTTCCACCAGCCCGGTGTACATCCAGTCCCCAAGCAAATCCCGCTTGAGATTTTCACTATGATTTTGAAACCAAGTACAAAATCAAATCAAACCTGACCAATTTGTAAGACCATGTAAATTATAATACCAATTGACAAGACCATGCCAATTACGACCTATCTCTAAACTTAGAGATCTTCTCTCACACCCGAGAGAAACCTTCTTTGATGAAATACTACAAATTCCTATAAGCCTTGAAGTGTTAGTGAAGTACAACAGTGGCTTAGGAACCTTTTAACTCTCTGAATATTGCCTAAACAATCTTTAGTTTGAAGAACAATTGACAAGAGAGTTTTCTATTTTTGTTCTTGACAAAATGTGCACTTTTTAGAGTAAAAAATTCTAAAATATCACTTCTAATGTATATGAATCTTGGTTCATATTTTCTGATGTCTAAACCTATTTATAGTCTCTGAAAAACTTGAATTTTATACCCAATTAATGTTTTAAAATGGCTATAAATAGTCATATATTTAAATTTGGAAAAGCTGGAAAAACTATATTTGTAGTCGACTAAACTGAGTCTAAACAGACTCTATGAAGTTAGAAAATTAGTTAGTAGTCGATTATAAATATCATTGGTCGACTAATCTGTAAGACTAAAGTTTCTGTAATTCTGAACTAACATTGAGTAGTCGACTATAATGCCTAGTAGTCCACTACACTGTAAAAACACAATTTCTATAAAATTTGAACTGACAATGATTAGTCGACTATTAATCCTAGTAGTCGACTAATCTGTAAAAACACAGATTCTGTAAATTTGACTAAGGTTTGAATAGTCGACTACTAAGAGTATTAGTCGACTACTGACACATAGATATGAGATATATGATATGTTTTGAGACTCATTCTTTATCTATAAACTCTAATGGTTAACTTAAGGGATATCTATAGTTAGTCACATACTAAGCATGTGTTAGTGTATTTTAGATACTATGTGTGTGTATGTGTTGTGAGTGATCAAGGCTTGTACATAAATTCTAAGCAAAGAAAATGTAAAAATATAAATTTACGAAGCACATCTTCTTCTTTGCTTGTCTTGTTGCCTTGAACTCATCTTTTGTTTTGAGTATTTATTTGAATATTATTATTGATTTTGCTCTGATACTGCAAAATATATATTAACACATAATACACACAACATATAATATTTGTTATTATCAAAACAAACATATCTTGGGGTCAAGATATCTAACATTCTCCCCCTTTTTGATGATGACAAATATATTATGTTAGCAAATATATATAAAAAATATTTAATCCCCTTGCATCAAAGTATTAGTTAAACTCTTTTACTCCCCCTGAATTAAAGTATTAGTAAAAATAATAATTTTTTATATATCTCACCCTTTGTCGTTAGCAAAAATTATATAGGCATATATTGTATTATTTTCCCTTTTTGAGTATCTAAAATATAAATATATTTCTTGTGGTACCCACTTTTATTTGGGTCCGAAAGGATTACCCTTTGGAGATCCAAATCCACTTTGAATTTGGATTCTTTTTATTAACATAAATACAATCATTTGAATTGTAAACATCATGCATATAGGAAGAAACATAAGCATTCTTATCATGAGTATTTAAATTCTTAGGAATCCATATATATAGATATATATGAACATTCTTATTCCTAGAAAATGAAGAGTATTGATTTTTCTTAGAATAAAAATCATGATTCTTCAAAACATAATCATTCTTTGTAAAAGACTTAGGAATAAATCCAATACCAAAGTGATTTTTTGAAGATTTTTGAAATAAGAGTAAATCTTTCAAATTGTCTTTTCCTATATTAAACTTGTTTACATTTAGAAATAACAACCATATTTTTATCTAAATCTGAAATTCTATTTTTCATGATATCACATTCAGATTTAAGATAAATATTATTTTCAGTCAATAATTTATTTTCAGAAAATAACTCATCATTTAGTTCCTTCAAATTTTCAACTTGTGAGGAATTTGAAGAAACTAATTCTAAGTTAATCTCTCATTTTTATTTTTCAGAATCTTATAATTAGAATTTAAATCCTTAAATCTAATATAAAGTTTATTAAATGCTTCTAATAATTCTTCATTATCAAAAAAATCCACTTACTTCATTTTCTTGTGCCATGAAGCACATGTGAGCAGATTCCTCTTTTTGTTGTTCTTCTTCTTCGGAAGATGATGCATCGCTATCATCCCATGTCACTGTCAAAGCCTTCTTCTTCTTATCTTTTAACTTGTTGAAGTTTGTAGATTTTAACTTTGACTTTAGAAGAGGACAATCATTCTTCATGTGTCCTAGCTTATTACATCCATAACAAAGAATTTGATCAGTATTTTTAAATTTATTTGAATTAAATTTACCTTTCTTTTAGAATCTTTTGAATTTTTGTGTGATCATGTCAATGTCCTCATCATCTTCATTTGATTCTTCGTTGTTGGAGGATACATTGAAGGTAAGAATTTTCTTGTTCTTTGGTTCTTCATCCTTTTTTCTATCCTCGAGTTGAACTTCATAAGCCATAAGATTTCCGATGTGGTCCTCTATGGTGAGAGTTAAAAGATCGTTGGCCTCTTCAATTGCCCTAGTCTTCTTCTCCCATTCTGAAGTTAATGCATGCAAAATCTTTCTCACTATTTCCACTTGAGTATAAGTCTTCCCAAGTGTTATTAAGGAATTGATGATGTCGGTGAACTGTGTGAACATTTTAGAGACTGTCTCATGTTCTTTCATCTTGAATAGTTTAAACCTGTGAACAAGAATAGAAAATTTTAATTCTTTAACTTTGTTAGTTCCTTCATATGTTACCTCAAGAGTATGCCAAATTTGATGTGCAGATATGGAGGTAGACACGCGATTGAACTCATTCTTGTCCAGGGCACAAAACAACATATTCATTGCCTTAGAGTCCAGATTCACATTTGTTCTTTGTGCAAGTGTCCATTCGGTGTATGGAGTGGTTGGCTTTGTGAATTCAATCTCAACAATGTTCCAAAGATCGTAGCCAAGTGATTGGAGGTAGATCTTCATCAAGCATTTCTAGTAGTTGTAATTTGATCCATCGAATAGTGGTGGTCGTTGTGTAGAATGGCCCTCTTTGAATTGTGCTGTATCTGTTGTCATTGTTGTCCTTGCTCCGATACCAATTATAAGGTGCTCTTAGACCAAGAGTAGGATCTGTGGAAGCATACACTAAACACTAGAGGACGGTGATTAGTGTTATTTAATAAGTTTACAAGATGAGTTAAAAATTATAATAACAATGAACAACAATCACAAAAATTTAATAATCACAAATCACAAGGATATATTGGTATAACGTTGTCATGACTCCCCTGGTATAACGTTGTCATCGTCAGATGAATACGTTTCTTTCAGGGGATTTGCCGCTTTATTAGCATTCTTAAGAGTCACGTGTTTAGAACTACGCTTTTGGGAGCGCAGGATCTCAACAGGCTCTTGGTTTTGGATACACACCCCCAGGCGGGTGGAAATTAGAGTTTTCCCTTTATGAGAAGGCTTGAAATTGTTGTGAGGGCATGTGCGACCCCTAGCTCGACGAGTCGCTCGGGGTTCAGTCACCGGACCCAAGCGTCCTTCAATCAGAACTTTGCCTCGATCCTCGTACAAAGGACCCAGGCGATCGACTATCCTCACCTTGAATTGAGACAAATCCACGTTGTCACGGTGCCCCGCCGGAGGTACGGAACTCGAAGGGATCGACGAAACATGTGCATAACGTCTTCTGTCTTTATCCTAGCGCGGGTCAGACTTGAGTGACCCGCGGGTTGGAGGGTCAGATTCAGGTGACCCGCAAAGTGAAGGGTCAGATTTGGGTGACCTGCAAAGTGGAGGGTCGGACCCAAGTGACCCACGATTTGGAGGGTCGGATTTGGGCGAACTACAGATTGGCGGGTTGGATTTGAGTGACCTGTAGATTGGCGGGTCGGATTTGAGTGACCCGCGATTTGGCGGGTCGGATTTGAGTGACCCGC
>NC_033794.1:66142447-66143359 GCF_001876935.1 Asparagus officinalis | reverse complement strand
AGATCCTTCGAATGACTCCTTCTTTATGCCGAAGTTTGTCAGAGTCTATCTAGCCTCCTCTGAAATTTCGTGGCTCCTTGACTCTCTAATCCAGCAGCACTTCGTCCTCTTAATCAAATTTCCGCCCTGCAGAATGGAGCCCCTAGGCTTATATTTATAGGCCTCGGGTGCGGTTATTTGGATAAGAATGGGAGATTTGGCATTATCTTTAATCAATAACAGCCTTCTCTCGTGTAGAGATAATATCAAGTTAGTTGGGAACCTCTCGAATAGATAAATCCTGTGAAAACTACTTAACAACCATCGAAAACGCGTATGAGGATCGACACCGCGTGACAGGCCACGGTGACCCGCGTAGGCGCGGCTCATCTCTTGGTGACCCGCGTGCTCACGGGTCACCCAATAATGACCCACGTGCCTGCGAGTCACCAAGTGGTGACCCGCGCGACCGCGGGTCACCTCTTGGTGACCCGTGTGTGCGCAGGTCACCAAGTGGTGACTCATGTCCGACACAGGTTTTGATCTTTTTGGTGTTTCTCGACTTTCTCGAACTTGCACTTTCTACCGTTCTACGTATTTGGTTGTCTTGTTGACTTGCATGCTTTGATAACTTGCTTCATGTACTCGTCAGCTTCTGTACGGTGCTTGGAGCTGACCAACAAGAGCGGCACTGACAAGCATGACAGCCACGACAAGCGCGGCGGCCATTCGGATAATCCTTCTTGACTCGGATGATGGCGTTCATCGTCTTTTCCTTGTCTCGCGCTGCGTGCGGGAACCTATATGCATTTTTAGATGCCTACAGATACCCCTCCAAAGTGTTTCAGCCTCATGCTTTTATAGAGGAGACTGGAATACTTTGGATATGGTATCACCAATCTTCAATTTTTGGATTTCTTCAGCTCCCAGTCT
>NC_033794.1:66118391-66142436 GCF_001876935.1 Asparagus officinalis | reverse complement strand
AATACGTTTATCGTCTGACCGTTGTCAAAACCTCTAACTGGGATTGATGCATAAATAACTGAATCAGTTCTTATCATTGAATTGACTTCTGAATAGATCATCTTCATCGGGAATTTACGTCTGAATACGATCAAATTTCTTGGAATAATTCTTTCATCTGAAATATCATTTCGAGCCTTGTTTTGGTAGAATTATTAACGTGTCAACCGATGTTGACTTTTGTTGTAGTGTGAACTCCAATAAGCCTCATTTTGGCAAGATTCCCTAATGCACTGACTGACATTTGACTTTCACTATAACGTGTTGACCGGCATTGACTTTCATTGTAACGTGTTGACCAGCATTAACATAATTTGTATTCATACGTTTACTAGAACGGGAAGGACCAGTTTATACTCATATACTCTTGGGAGTTTTGGGAATCAGTTTATCTTTGTGTACCCGTTGGAGGTTGGCGAGTTATCTCTAAGAATATTACACGTAATATTCTCCAGGAACTTCCCGTCAAGGGTGGGAAATAGTTTAGACTCGTATACCTATTGGAGTGTGAATACAGGTGTCGAATACAAGTTTAGACTCGTATACCCATTGGAGTGTGAATACGGGTGTCGAATACATCGAAGACGGGGAAAAGCGGACAAAAATACCGCAAAACTCGATCGCGGGTCAACTCCGTGTGTGGGTCAGCACTTGCTGACCCGCATGAGGGCGGGTTGGTCATTGCTGACCTGCATGAGTGTGGGTTAGTCATTGTTGACCGCATGATAGCTGGTCGGCCCTTAATGACCCGCGTGAGTGCGGGCCATAGAGTGGGGTTTATTAAAAGACCGATTTTTTTAGGTCTCCTTCCTCTTCTTTTCTTCTTATGATTTCAAAGAAACCCTTCTTCTCTAAAACTCTCTAAGTTAGGGAATTCCTCCTCCATGAAAACTCTTGATCTCCTTCCAACTCTTCCGAACTCTTTATAAAAGGGTCCCCAAGCTTCCTTCTCCTTCTCTTCTTCGAATTTTGACAAAAGGGGAAGATTCAAAACTAGGGTTTCGGGCATCACGTAGGCGCCGACTGTCGTGGATTCGGGTCTGCACTATTCGACTCATCCCCCCTTTTGAGCTCTAGGTAAATCCCACTCTCCTTGCTTCAATTTCATTCAATTCTTTTGGTGATTTTTTTTTTGTTCTTGGGGGATATTCGAAACCCTACTTCTCAAGTTTAGGGGGAAATCGAAGCTTCAACTCGTTTTTTTGGTTTGTTCCTTCGTTCTCTTTGTGCACACAACTAAACCACCTCTTCTTTCCTCTTTGACAGGAACCCGAGATTCTTGAGTTGGGTTCTTCCTCCTCCTTCCACGATTTCGTATTCTTGGTTGATGATTCCCTCATAGCCTGGATAAAAGTCTAACCCTAAGACAAAGTTGGGGATTTTTCCTCTTGTGTTCAACAGGGAAGAAGCCAGCCTTTCACATTTTGACACTGTGAAATTAAGACCCTCGAACTCTCTCTCTCTCTTGTGTTTTCCCCCTTGCCAAGCTCAGTTCTTCAACCTCAGGTGAACTCACACTCTCCCTTATTCTCAATT
Organism: Asparagus officinalis; assembly: GCF_001876935.1. NCBI lineage: Eukaryota > Viridiplantae > Streptophyta > Magnoliopsida > Asparagales > Asparagaceae > Asparagus > Asparagus officinalis. Next base: position 66,140,861 of record NC_033794.1, on the reverse strand, counting down.
TTAGTCAGGTTTAATCCTTAAGTTTTTAATTTTGGGGAATGGTTGAAATTTGAGTTTGATTTTGAATGTGAACTGATCTTGAGATGTTTGAGAGCATGAACCAGCGTCGAGTTCTTGAGGAAAACACCAAGGCTGCAGTTATAGTTTTGTACTTGATTTTTGGAGTAAAACTGAACTTCTTGGTTTGCATTTGGTTGAGAATGAGATTCAAGCCCGTTAACTTGTATTTGAGTATAGCCGAGACTTTGCTTGACTTGTGTGGGAATTCTAATATATTATTCTTGGCTCTGAATATAACCCAAAATCTATAGCCTGTATATTGGTTGAGACCTGAACTTGGTCGTGTATGACTTGACTGAATTTTTGACATGCTTGGCTTGTTCTTGGTTTAACCTCAAATTTGGATCTTTGGTTTCAGACTGTAATCAAAACTCTTGACGAGAATTAATCTTTAATTCAATTTCTTGGATCTAAACCTAGTCCTTGAGATGTTTGGTTGTGTATACACCCTCGGCTGAGAGATTTTTTTTTGTTTGGTGTTGACGAAGATCGAGATTTATTTCGATTCATAGTGTGAATCAGACTCTCCTTGTATGATCAATGAGCTCATTGTGGAATCCTTTGGTTTATGTTTGGATAATAATTAGCCTTCACTTGAAGCCTTCGAAGCGAGTAATAATCACGCTCTTGTGTCGATTCTGATTCTTGGGCATGTAGGGAGTGCTGCACTTAAAATCTTGGTTGTATGAACTTGACTTGATTTGTGAGCTCATAAATCTGCATGTTGACCTGGCCGAGACCCTTTGTTTGGCTTTGCGACCCTCGACCTGATTTTGAGAACTTCCTTGTTCCTCAAACTTAGTTTCCTGTTATGATCCTTTAGGTTATAGCCAATATTTCACCTATGGTTTTGAACCTTCAGTCATGCACGAAAACTGACCTTGTATTCGGGCATGGCCAAGACCTAAGCCTCACTTTATCTTTGTGCATATTATACTTTCTCGCTTGGTTTCAATTCATGATCAAACCTATTGCTTATTCGACTTGGACAGAACTTGAAATTCACCCTTTAGCCGTGAACCGAGATATCCAAAGCTTTCAATTTTGAATTGGCGACGTTTTATAGGTTTAATTGGAGTTACAACCGGAAAATCCTATTTCATAGGATTTCGGCTAAAATTCGCAATTTCCCTTTTATTATTGGATTTATGCACCTTGATTCTCGATATAACTGAATTGTCGATATTCATTGCAGATTAGCCATGTCGACGAGGAGAGCACGCTTTCCGAGGAGTTGCTCAGCGACTCGGTCTCCTGAGAGGGAGCTTCTGTCCTTCACTGGTAAACTTTTATACTTTTCTGCTCATGCATTCAATATTTAACATATCATATTGCGTATTGTATCCCCGCTTTATCCTCCTTGGTGAGGCAATTGGGAAGAGTTGATACCCTCCTTTGTGGGGGTTGACGCTTATCAGATACGTTTTGCTTGGTCAAAGCGCATCTTAAAAGCAATATGGGGCGATTTCTTGCCGTATCGCATTCTGTAAGATAGGGTACATCATTGCGCTATTTGCACGACAATGTATATTATCATGTGTGTTCACGATACGATCAAAATCTTCTCGCCAATTATAAGGTAGTGACTCTAACTCACGGATTCCTGAGATGAATTCAACGCCCTGTATCGCCTTACCGTTTTTTTTTTAAAAAACTACATTTGATGAACACGCATTATTCGTTTCAGTTGAATACCCTACAGTGGCATTTTCTCCATTCGAGATAGATGGCCACAGGAGTAGTTATTACACTGCCTTCAACGATCCGATGTCGATTCCACCCACTTCTCAGTTTGCTTTGGACATCCAACATTAACTCTCTCAACTAGTACGGGAAGGGGATCGCCGCACTATGTGCTAACTAATTACTAATGTGTCGTTCGTGGATGATACAGATCATGTTCTTCCTCTAAGGAAGACAAATTATATGTTCGGCAACTCCGTGACAGATCTAACCGCCACAACTCTCGGAGATGAGCGGTGGTTATATAGCGATGGTACAGCTTGTTTACACCTCCCTCCATTCCCTCGTCATTGCTCACTGACAGAATTACGGAGGCAAGCGGTGACGCAACAAATGTGGACTCTGACATAGGAGCACACTAACGTTCACTGTGGATACGTCACCAATCGCTCACTCCCGGGCTCAAGTGGTAGAAACCATATCATAGGGTTACACCCCGGCATGATGGGATTGGCGGATCCGCCTAAAGGGGAGTTATTTACAGTGGCTCGCACAGTAAAGAATCACCTTGCTACGCTAGGGAGAGAGTTACCTGTCGAGAATTATAAATGTCATGGCTGGTCTCATTCTTCAGATAAATTATGGTGGGGCAGAAGGACAGATTATGTCCTCAATCGATGGGGTGCTGAATTGAAGGCGATGGGGTTATATAAAGCTATTCGTACTACCCAATATGGATTACCTATGAGCGTTATCCACTTCACCGGATTAATAGAGCTGTACAATCTGGACACCAACACTTTTTTGACCAGGAATGGAGAGTTAGGACTACATCTCCACGAGATGCAGAAGGTTTCTGGATTACCGATGGGAGACCTACCATACCAGTAGTATTTTCCCTCCAACCAGGAGTTACTTCACTTGAAAACCCATAAGCCTGCTTAGTATGACACATTATGGGAACTTACGTGTCATTATCAGATAGCCCTAGCTGGAACCAGTCCAATTGTAAGGAAGAAGTCTCCTCAAATAAGCCTGAAGCAATTCTCAGATAGCCCTAGCTGGAACCAGTCCAATTGTAAGGAAGAAGTCTCCTCAAATAAGCCTGAAGCAATTCTTGGGTTATTTATTCAAGAATTTAGAAAAATTTGACGAGGCAATTTGCGAGCTAAAACCGCTAACTTCTTCAGAGATCAATGGACTGATTGAGAAGTATGGTGTCCGATCCTACACCATTGTATGTGCCCAAGGTAGATTCCATGCGTAGACTAAGTTTAAGACTTTCTTATGGTGCGCCCATAACTCCATTCACCCTAAGACTTTGTTGGCTGGTTACATCGCACTTTGGTTGAAGAAGTGCATGGTGCCATACCAGACCTCCGATGCTTTGCCGATAGAGGTGTTATTCCCTGTTGTTCAGCTTGCCAATAGAAAAAGCTTATCTCTTCTGCCAGCGATGGTCGCCGACATTCATCATGGGCTCTGTCAAGTGGTCACAGCTTTTACTCAAGAGGAGGATGCTCCATCCGATAAGATCCCTATGGCGAAAGTGGAGCTCCCTTACACCTATTTGATGGGGTGGCTAGTTCTTCATCGCCCGGATCTGATGTCAGCCCCAACTAATGCATCCACTCCTTTGTTACAATTACTCGAGACATGCAAATGGAAAGCTCGTGACCTTTCAGAAGTCAAGAGGAGTTTGCATATCCACCAGGGTTGGGTGTTCAATCCATGTTTCCCTTGATTTGCCAGTCGATATAGTGGGTTACTAGCCGACGTGGAGGCACTAGGAACAAGTCGGACTTCTCTCGATATAAGCTACTTTAGATGGCTGATGAACATAAGGCCAGGCCATCTCGTCTTCCGAGTGAAGGATCGCTGCTACTTGGAGCCTTATCTACCGTGTCGGTTCTGCCGTTAACTTGGATACGACCAGTTATTCATTGGGAACCCGAACCAACAGTTTCATACTCATGGTGGATTGATAGACGGTGCTCGAGCTTGGCTGTGGAATTTGACGGGCTATACCGGTGCTAAGTTTAGTCTTCCAAATGCTGAACGTCGCTTAGAGCTGATGTATTTATATTGCAGATGGCTTATGGCAGCTAATGAGCCCGTCCCTCTAAGGCCACTCACGGAGTTGATGGCCGAAGCTGCATCACGGATTGCTGAGAGGATGGTCCGTGAAAATGTACAGCAACAAAAGAGACGCGACAAGAAGCTTGTTAGTCCCTCAGGCAAAGGGAAGCGAAAAATGGAGGAAGTAGAAGAAGAGTCGTTCGCTTCTGACGAGGAGACCTCTGAAGAGGAAGAAGTCGTTGCTAGTGGAGGTATAGAAGTTGACAGCGATTTTGAGGAACATACGACAGGTTTGTCTGAGTCTTTTTATAAAGAGCTATGGGATCTATCGATCGCTGATCGGGCTCACCGACTTAATGCTCGAAAGAAGTGGAAAATTTTGCCCACTTATAATAGAATGATGGTTGAACTTTCAGATGTAGGTTCTGAGGAAGAAGAGGGGAGAAGTAACCTTGTTACCCATGCCCGATCTCAAACCATAACTCAAACTGGATTACAAATCGAGCTGCGTACTACATCAACATAGGATAAACCTGTGGATCTTGAAGAGGCTCGACCTACCAAACGAATGAAAATGATTATCTAGCGACGCGCTAAACCCCAGGCTTCTCAAACAGGAGTGGCCAACAATGTGCCCATTGGTGTGGAAGGTACTGTTTCAACCCCTGTTATCTTTCAATCTTTTCATCTATTAGGTCTTAGACTTAGTGAACTTTGTATTTTAGAGGGTCATGAAGAAGATGCAACGACATACAACCCTCCTTCTCCCGACTTAGATTTTTTTAGGGGGATCCAGCTTCATGCCACAAACGGATGAAGTTGTGGCTCAGGATCCAGTGGGTGTTGAAACAGGTATGGCCATTAAGACCGGCGAAGGTACCGTTGCAGAACCTCGTTTGTCCACGATGGTCGCTAGCCCATGTACATCTATTACCGGTAGTACCTCTTTCAGATGGCAATATCAGGCATTAAACGACTCAGAGTCCGTACCTCCTCTAATTGTTTACATGCTTCTGGCTCTTTTAGAAAAGTTACAGGAGGTAAGTGCTAATATTGGGATTGAAGAGCCTGCCGTTGCCACCGAAGGTAAGTTCTAATCCCTATTCATTGTTAATTTTCAACTTCTCTTTTCATGTCTTAACACTTAGATTTTTCTGCAGATCTTCCGATGAAAGGCCCAAGCGACAAAGAAACTTTTCACAACACAGCCCTCGTGGAGTCGGATGTATCTTTATTTGATCTGGTACAAGACCCTTTGGGATCTAGTAACAGACTGTTCGAAGACATGTTGTCAAAACAAGATCATCGTGAGGCTGTCAAACCAATCATCATGGCTAGTTCCTCTGTCGGTATGATTCCTATATCTTGCAAAGGTTATTCACTTATTGGTTTTACTTAACCGTAGGGGAGTTTTATTTGTAGGACCAGTCATTGAGACTGATGCAGCTACTATTGTTAGGATATCTGATGATCTTGAGGATCTTGATTTCTTACTGTTGGGAGGAACTATCATAGAAGCTCAGTCGTCAGTTGCTCAAACTCAGCTCACAATCCCAACGAATGAGATGACTTCTACAGCTACGGGGACTAGCCCTATTGAGTAAGCCGTGAGACCAACTAATAAGGTTGGTATGTCAATGGCTACAACATTGGCAACAACCTTAATAGTTCGTGAGGCTGTGCAGGCGGAACCAGGTGTGGGGCGTTAACTTGAGGAAACATCACTCAACTTTGGTAAATTTTTACGCTGATACTGATTTAGAACTTTGGCTCACATTTTAGAATATTTATATCCCCTTTTTTGTAGGGCCATCTTCATAGCCTAATGATATAGTCAAGGGTCTGCTATCTGCTAATGACCCAGATCAAACCTTGCTCTGCATGGAAGTCAGTTCTCTCTTCTTCTTTGTGAACGTGATGATTGATAAGCTTCTCGTTAGGGGACTTTCCTTCCATCAATTCAGACCAGCGTTGGCCACCAAAATAAATGCCAAAGAGAAAGCGGGATCTCTAGATCTGGCGCAAGCTATATCTGATGATTTGGACCGACTGGAGTGTGAACTTCAATGGTTACAAGAATTAAAACTTGGTGGTACTCCATCATACATAGCCGCCCAGATGGAATCTCGTCTATAGATATGGCGTGATACTCGGGCCTCAGCTGGACTAGAAATTCAAACACAATGAAATTAGGTGGTTCAAATGAAAGCTGCCCTTGCTGAGAAACAAGCAGGTTTGTGCCAACTTAAATCCTCTATTACGTCGAGCGAGGCCAGGATAGAGCGGCTTAAGGAGGATCTCAAGGCAGAAGAGGATGCCCTGATTATCTTGGAGATGACGAAGGTCGACCTAGAGCATTCACAGGTTGTGATATCCGGGAAGTTGGAGCACTCAGAACAGAAGCTAGCCAAGATGGATGAAGAGGCCGCGAAAACATTATCCGTCACCGAAGAATTCTTCAAGGTTGAACTGTAATGTGAGCTTGAGCGAGCTTATGTAGAGGAATCAACTAAACTTGAACAGCAAGTCCGTAGTCACAAACTTCATGTAGATTGATTGTAACTCTTTTATGCAAACTCAATTTTTATTAATAGAAGACATTTTCTTTTTTTGCTCTTCATATTTTGTTATGATTTCTCATTCTGTTTTGAATAATCGACCATAATATTTATAAGATTTTTGGCAAACCCTCAGCCATCAATGGATTTGATATGCCTTTACCGACTACCGTTTGAGTCAGGCTAGCATGCAAATTGTCTAAGACCATTCTGCATGTAACGTTATGCTAAAAAAAGTTAACTCTTTTAGTGCTATGATGTTGAATACGTAGACTTTGTCTTTCTCACAGGAATAGACTATCCGGCAACGCGTGTTAAGCACTGACTTATCCCTACTTAGGCTTCAGGATAGAATTCCCTAGATATGTATTCTGATGTCTTTTTTCATTCGGTGAAAGACTAAACCGACAACGTGTGTTAGTCGTAGACTTATCTCTAGTTAGCGGTCGAGATAGAATTCTCCAGACTTGTATTCTGGTATCTTTTTCATTCGGTGAAAGACTAAACCGGCAATGTTTGTAAGACGTAGACTTATCTCTAGTTAGGGGTTAAGATAAAATCCCCCGTGTATGAAGTGCACGATGTTGAAGTCAAGAATTGTGTCTTTTCTTAGGGTAAAGATTGACCTGATGCTGGAGAAGAAGAATTTTATATTCTGTCTCTAGGTCTTCTTTAAGTTGAAGACGAACCCAAAACGGGAGAGGAAGAATTTTATACTCTATCTCCCAAAACTAAAGAGGAAGAATCTTATATTCTATCTTTAGTTGCAAAGGTAAACTCAAAGTGGGATCTCCACTCCGAGAATCCGAAAAGGTGAAACTAAGAGTAAGATCTCCACTCCAAGAATCGAGAAGATTCAAGCAACCCTAACGTTTATAGGATTGATTACTTAATCCTTAAAAAAGGTTCGTCATTTATCGAGGTGAAATTCCAACCTCGGCCCTAACTTTTATTGGTTTGGCCAAATAGGAAAAGGTGGAAGCCTTTTGTTTATCGAAAAGGACATTTTCAATTTTGATCCTAACAGTTTGCAGGTTTGACCAAGTGGGGTTGGAGGCAATCCTAGCTTTCATAGGTTTGATTGCTCAATTTGAAGGTGGACCTCTCATTCATGGAAGGAATTGAGAGGGGATTCTGAATTTGGCCCTAACTTTTATAGGTTTGACCAAGCAAGTAGTGGAAATGGAGTACAAATGGCAATGAGAACGCTGATTCGTACTAGCCAATCGATAGGGGAGTTTGCTGTTAAGTGATCAGGACTTAACACACAATGTTTGAAAATTGCCAAAGATTAGCGAATAGAATTTTTTGAGTGTCGTGTTAGTGTTTTACCAACATGAGTGTTAATTGCACAAACACGATGAGAATTTGAACGGATTTAACCGATAGGGATTCTGGTGGACCCACCATCAATTAATTTGAACAGTGGGGGATTTTGTGGTGGAAGATTATGAATTGTCAAACACCAGTGAGGGTTTTGTGAGGAAAGATTGATCTATCACAGTGATCAAATCTCGTCTCAGTAAAAAAATGTTCATTTGATCTTGACAGTAAGACACGTTTTAATCTTGAGGACATTCAGAGTCCAAATGGGGATTTCTTATTTCTCACTTTTGTAGTAACTGGGTTATCCCTAAGAATACCACACGTAGTATTCTTCCGGGAACTTCCCGATACATAGGTTATCCTGAATGTACTAAGGGTAGTACTTTTTTAGGAACTTCCTATTTATCGACATCATAAGTCGGGCCCCTTCCTTAGTAATAAAGCGATATGCGCCATTTTAATAGACTATTTTTACTATAAACGGTCCTTCCCATTTGGGTTTGAACTTACCTTTCTTTTTTGGAATTAAGTATCATTGGCCGTCGGACGGCTAAGACCAAGTCTCCTTCTTTAAAACACTATTGTCGAACCTTTTTATCAAAAGCTCGAGAAATTCTGGCTTGGTAGAACTCAATGTGTTGTTGGGCTTCCAAGCGCTTTTCATCAAGCATCTTGAGTTCTTCGAGACCTTTCTGATGCTATTCTTCAATTGTCATCTCCGTTGCTAGAGCGATCCGAAGAGATGGAATTTGGATCTCCAATGGAAGAACGGCTTCACACCCGTATACCAGAGAGTACGGGGTCACTTCGGTAGGCGTATAAACTGTGGTGCGATAGACCCATAGAGCTTCGCCTAGTTTATTATCCCCATCTTGTTTATTAGTCTTCATGAGTTTTGACAAGAGTTTTATGATAGTCTTGTTAAAGGCTTCAGTCAATCCAATTGCTGTGAGATTGTAAGCTGTCGATGAGACATCTTGAATTTTAAACTTCTCACAAAACTTGATGAAGATATTGATGACAAACTGAGGACCATTGTCATGTATAATTTACCTTGGGACACCATATCGGTAGATAATATAGTGTTTGATGAATGCAATAACATTGCTTGTCTTCACTTCTTTAAGCGGAATCGCTTCTGCCCATTTGGAAAAGTAATCAGTAATTGCTAGAATGAATTGGTCATCTTTTGTTGATGGAGGAAAAATAGGACCAACAACGTCTATTCTCCAAGTCTTAAAAGGCCATGACATAGCCAAAGGGTGTAGATACTTCGGGGGTTGGTGCATATAATTCGCTTGTACTTGACACGCATGGCACTTTCAGGCGTATGCGACTGTGTCGTTGGTCATGGTGGGCTAGAAATACTTCATCCTTCTGATGCGGTCATAAAGTTTGGGGCCGGGTTAGTGTGCACCATAAACTCCTTATTGTGTCTCCCTAAGGACCTCTTCCGCTTCTTTAGTCGATAGGTAACGTAGTAGTAAACTATCATACCCCCTACGATATAGCGTTTGACTCTCTGTGCTAGAGTAGAACATCGGTGCTCTCTGTCAGATTGAGTCTCTTTCCTTCGCATCTTTCGGTAAAATCCCATGCAGGACATAGTCTATGATAAGGAAACACCAGTCTCGGGGTTCGAACTCAACTTGGGGTTAATGCACTTCTTTAATATCCTCCTCTCTGTTGTTTATATCGTGGATTAGTACAAAGAGCTGGTGAGTTCTTACCGTAACAAACTATTATGTTTCGGGAGGCTGTGCTAGAACATCCAGGAGTACTTGCTACATTAGTCGCTCGAGAAGCACCGTCAAAGTACAGATGCCACACTTGTAGGTGGGAAGTTACATTGACTTCATGTGTTTCAACTGGCAGATCATCGTATATCTCAGCGGTATCCGTAGTTAGGTTTGCCGCTAGAAGATCACAAATAGCATGTCCTTTGACCGACTTCTGTTGTTTATAGTGCAGATCGTTTGAGATAAAAGTAGGGCCTATTTTGCTAACCGCCAATTCATGAAAGCCGGCTGCGTCATGAACACCCGGACTAGGTTAACATTAAAGATGACGTAAATAGTCTGTCCGACCAAATAGTGCCGCATCTTTTGAATAACGAACACCAAGGCGAGGCACTCCCTCTCAATCATTGGATACCGAGAATCTGCACCTACAAGGGTCCGACTCAGATAATATACAGCCTGTTCATGACCATTGTCGTCATCTTCTGCAAGTAATGTACTTAACGAGTGGCTTGTCACATTGACATAAATCAAGAACGGTTTGCCCAACTTCGGTGCAACGAGCACAGGGGGTTTTGAGAGATATTCTTTAATATCTTCAAACACTTTTTGACAAGCGTCATCTCATATGAATGATACGCCCTTCTTTGTGAGCCTGGAGAATGGTTGACATTTTCCTAAAAGGTTCGAGATGAATGAACGGATATAAGCCAACCGTCCTTGTAATCCTCTGAGTTTCTTAAGGTTTCTCGGAGGTTGTAACTCATTAATTGCCTTCACTTTATCAGGATTAATATGAATACCCTTGGTGGTGACGACGAATCCAAGGAATTTGCCGCTGGACATTATAAGGAAAGATTTGGTAGGATTCATCTTCAATTGATGAGTCCACATTAGGTCAAACATCATTTTCAAGTCTTCGATGTGATCATTCTTGTCACGGCTTTTCATGACTAGATCATCCACATAACATTCAACAGTATTCCGGAGATGCTTCTAAAAAATCTTTAACATGGCTCTTTGATATGTTGCACCTGCATTCTTTAAGCCAAAGGGCATAACCGTGTAGTAGAAAATGCCGAGTGGTGTTCTGAATGCAGTATGCTTTTCGTCATCTAGATGCATCTTTATTTGATTATAACTAGAAAATCCGTCCATGAAGGACATTCTCTCGAATCCACATGTATTGTCGATGATAACATCCATGATGGGAAGAGGAAAATCATCCTTCGGGCAAGCGGTTTTAAGATCTCTAAAGTCGATACAGATCCTGATTTTTCCGTCCTTCTTAAGGACCGGGACAATGTTGGCAAGCCATTCAGGATGTTGCTCCACCATGATAAAACCCGAGTCAATAAGCTTTTTAACTTCAGATTCGATCGCCTCCATGATTTGCGGACGAAACCATCTTTGATGTTGTTTGACAGGTTTGACATCTAGCTTAATGTTGAGGCGATGCATTGCCACATTTGGATCGAGTCCTGGTATATCCTCATAGTTCCAGGGGAAAACATCGATGTATTCCCAAATGAGGGCAACTAATTCTTCTTTCTCGTTTGGCGAAAGACTATTAATAATGAATATGGGCTTCGGGTTATCTTCGTTACCCATGTTTGCCTAGGTTACTTGGTCCTCAGTAGAGGGTTCCCTTTATTCAAACCTTTCACCGTACTGCATATTCAGGTGATGAATCCAAGGGTCTTCCTAAGTTGGCATTTGATCGTCTTCCTCCATTGTGACGCGGTCGATCGTGGCCATGTTCGACATTAGTCCTTTGAACATTTATCCAAGAATAGTATCAGAGTCCCAGGCTGAAGAATCGAAAGAATATCCATTTTTATCCTTATTAGCTATTTGATCGATGACTTGCCAACAACATTCTTCATCAGACGAGGAGACATAGCCTAAACCTCTTTTGTAGCTATAATAGTTATCAGGTTTTCCTTTTGGTACGTAGGCCATGCGTGGTGGAACTCGTGGACCTCGACCAAAACAAAGACCTTCCCTAAGTGCGAAGTCATATCCGCATTTTTCCTTGAGATTACGCGCTTTTGAGCCATATCTGAATAAATGAGGAGCAAGTTTATCATCATCGTCATCTTTTCTCAAGAAGTGGTCTGGTACCGAAAACTCCTTCTCTTTACCGTAGACAACTTCCTTTTCACCCCCTGCCTTTGCAAGAATGACACATGTCGTTCCAAACGAATCTTGAGCGTGCTTCTTCGTCATGCAAGATGATTGAAGTGGCATATACAAGTCAGGGTCATCGTATAACCCCTTCATGATGTTATCAAAACACAACGATGTCACGCCCCGCTTCCCAAAATACACGGGAACCGGAACGTGAACAAGCCCACGACGTATTAGATCAAGGAGAATAAATAAAAATAAAATTTTCTCCTCAACCTAATACGCTAAGCGTCTGGAAATAAGTACAATGCGAAGTCACAGGTCCCCGATCACAATCAGCAAGAATATAATAGACAAACTCAGAATGAAGAAATACATATCACAATGAATAACATCCGAGACATAATATTCAGGTCAAACGTGCCCTTATACAAATCTGAACAAATGAATACTGAAGAGATACAAAATACAACGATCAGGCGAAAATAGAAAGAACTACAAAAGTAAGCTAAGACCATCGAACGACTGGAGGGAAATAACTAAACTTCGGCTTCTTCTTCTGCTCCGTCTCCAAGGCACTCCTGCTGAGAATCCTCTGGCTCCTATTGAACCTGTTCTTCTCCTAAGTCTGACGTACACCAGAGAAAATAGGTGTACGTCAGGTGCATGGCGCACGGCAAGACCCGACCCCACAAAGAAAATAGAACGAACGTAAATCTAATGCGAAAAACGATATGATAACAGAAACAACAAAAGAATGTACAACTAAAATCCACAAATCAACATGAAAACACTACTAAATCATGATAACATAAAGCATCCAAAATCGATCAGGTAACGAGATCATGTAGCTAGCGATCAGACTAATCATCCAAGTAACATGGGCATACGCTAGATGGAATTAATACCTAAAAACCTACAACTCGAGACGTAGTACGTCGAATGATAGTCACATTTTATTATAATTTTATACCCTCATTATCTATTTTACATGAATAAATATACCATTAATAATTGTTGTTAGCTTAGTTTCCACATAATTGAATAAAAATATAAATAAATATTATTAAATGTAAAAACCCCTCAAAATCTCTCTTCTCTATTTTTGTAGCATTTTAGAAGCCCATGAAGCAAAAGCTTAAAAGAGGAAAATGATTGAAGCCCAAATAGCAAAGCCCATTAAAAAAAATATATACACCAAAGAGTTAGAATGGACTTGGATGTAAAGAGTGGAATGAAATGGACTTGGATGCAAAAGAGTTTTAAGACCGAACTAATGCATAGTTGGACAAAAAAATCAAGCAAATGATGGCCCATCAACAAATAATTTACTCATGGGCCGGAGACTTACCTGCTGATTAAAATGGAGAAAGGACCATGAAATCATTTCTTTGAAGACCAGACTTGGTGGATTTTCACAAAAAATCACTGCTGCAGACTTGGACCAGACATTCATTTGAGTTGGGCCGGATTGTTGTGGTTGATTTCCATTAACTAGCTCTTCAATTTGGATGCTTTGATTTTGAAGAAATGGCCAGACAAGTTGCTGCAGCTGGGTTTTGAATGGACTTGAGTTTGGAAAATGAGAAACAAAACTTGGGCCGAACTTCTTTTACTTTGTGCTGCAGATTTTCAAAAATCAAAATGGGCCGGACTTGTTTGTTTTTTCTTTTGGAAAATCAATGAAATGAAGGACCGGACATGGGCTTTAATCTAATGGATGTGGACCTTGCTGCAGTTTTCTTTTGAAAATCAATGAAATCAAGAACCGGACTTTGGACTTGAAAATCAAATGCCTGACTTTGCTTTTAATTTGCTGCAGACTTGGGATTTAATGCTATGGGCCGGACTTGGAGTTTTTTTGAAACTCACATGTGCACAAGAGGACATGGGCTGCAGTTGATTTTAATCAAGTAAATGAGGATATGGGCCGGACTTGTTGATTCTTTTAAAAATCAAATGAAGCTGAATAGGCCGGACATTCTTTGGCTGCTGGAAATTGCTTCATGATCGGACTGGGCTTGATTTTTATTTTCAAAAATCAAATGTGGACCTTGGACTGCTGCATTTAATCAAATGCCATTGGATGCAAGGGATCAATTGGGCCTCCTATATTTGGGCTAGAAAAGAACAAAAAGCAAATTCAAAGGTGGAGATTATTGCTTGGGGCTCAAGACAAATCCAATGGCTCATATTCATTGAAGATTACTATAAATAGGGGTAGAGAGTGAGGGGTTGGGGGTGTGAGAAGGCCTTCCAAAATTGTAACTTTTTGTTGCAATTAATAATAATAATTTTTTCACCACTTTAAATTTTTCTCTTCTTCTCTTTATTGGATGATGAAGATGAAGATGAAGATGGAGAATTATTTGAAGGTCTGCATTTTTTTTCTTTTTCTCTTTTATTGCTTATTAGTTTAGATTTATTTCTATGCTTGTAGTTAGATTTTATTTTCTTGTTAAATAGCCAAGAGGCTATAACCCTCTTGCCTTAGATTTATTTTATGCTTATAGAGTAGATTTATTTTCTTGCATTTAATTCTTACAATTTTATTTTTTAGTTTAGATTTTACAATTTATTTTGTAGTTAGATTTTAATTTCTTGCACTATTCACCTTGAGGCTAGAACCCTCTTGGGTTTAGTTTTTCTTTTTATTTATTTTTATTTTGTTTGATTCGCCTTTAGGCTAGAACCCTCTAGGGAATCACCATTTTCTAAGAAGTGGGTTCAATTTTAGATTACCCATATCTATAATTGAATCCACCATCTTTAATTTCTTGCATTTTCTTTTATTCTTGAATTTTGTTCTTCATTCTTGATTTTTTTTTTATTTTTGTTTCTTGATTTTTTCCTTCTCACCTTATTGATCATACTCATTCTTTTTCAAATCCACTCTCACTTACACTTTGCACCTATTCACACACCATTTTCACTCTCTCAATCTCTTCACAATCACATTCACTTATCACTCCTACTTGTCACGCACACAACATAAGAACCGAAGTCATATTTTCTCCTACAAAATACCTTCCTCGTGGGATCGATATCTTAAATACTATAACTTGACACGGTTGTGCACTTGCAACCTTTTTGGTACATGTTTATGCCGCATCAAGTTTTTGGCGCCGTTGCCGGGGAAGGTGCTTAAGTAGGTTTTAATTATTTTGGTTCTTTAACTTGTGTGTTTTTTGTGAAGGAAACGCTTGGAGCTTGAAGATCGCGGATTGGAGAGCTAGGATTTGAAGATTTGCTTTCAGGTAAGTCCTCTTTCTAGTTTTTAATTCCACCCTTTAGCTACTTCTTCACAATTAGAGACAATTAGGACTTAAAAAAGAAGAAGAGATTTTATTTTTTGTTGACCATAATAAAATTCATCCTCCACTTTGACATTTACTAACAAGATAATAAATTCAAACAAATCCCCCCTTCTCATTTGTTTGATTGTTAACCCTAATTAAAAAAAAAGATTTTTCTTTTCCATCCTTTTTAGTTGCTTTTAATTCATAGGGTTGCATTTCATATAGTGTAGGAATTCACCAAGTGATTTGAGCATCTTGATTTGACACACACTTAAAAATATTTTTAAGGGCAAAACCCCATAATCAAGATAAGGTGAGGGATTTCATCACCCTTTCCTTAGCCCAAAAATCACTAATTCCTCACTACACCACCCAAGCCTAATAAAACTCATTAGACGTTGGCCCCTAAGGATTCGAGCTCAATAAGGAACAAGAAATCCTTAAGTGAACCGGTTTAAGTTTTCTCAGATTAGTTGGTGTCTAAGGCAAGGTTTAGGGGTTGCGTAAAGCGCTCCGCAAGGAAAGAGGTACTTAATTGATCTTTGATCACCCTCTAGTACTATCCTTACCTGGCTAACTACCTGGGTAAAACTTTGATCTTTTCACTGTAGGAGTTTTTGGTTAGGAGCTGGTCTAGTTGAGTTAGGCTAAACCCTAGAATTAGAGTTGATTGAAAAGTGATTGTTTTGATTTGTTTCAGTTAGGATTTTTCTTTTTCTTTATCTTCTAAAAAAAAACTAATTTTCTTTCTTTTTTTGAAAAAAAATAAAAAATAAAAAAAATAATAAAAAGAAATATTTTGGTGTATGCAACAGTGGATTAGGGATAATACACATCGATTAATTCGCTTTGAACCAATCATAGAAATGGAGCATCCTAATCCACCCGTTCTTCATGATATGTGCTATCCCATTAGGAATGCAATCCCCTCATGCATTAGGCTCCCCGAAACAAATGGAATAAGTTTTGAGCTTAGACCGCAATACATAAACATGCTTCCCAAATTCCTTGGTAATGAAACAGAAGACGCATATATTTTTATTTCGGAATTTGAGGAAGTGTGTATTATGATTAAAATGAGAGAATTAAATGAAGATGCGGTTAAGCTTAGATTTATTCCATTTGCTCTTAAGGATAAAGCTAAAAAATGGCTGTACAGCTTACCAACAAATTCCATCTCAACTTGGGATGAATTTGTCACCGTTTTTCTTAAGAAATTTTTTCCTATTCATAAAACGGTAAAGCTTAGGAACAGCATTCAAAACTTTAAAATTATCCCGGGAGAACCTTTTTGGAAGTATTTTGACCGATTTAAAGATCTTCTCATCCAATGTCCTCATCACGGTTTAGAGAAATGGCGATTGTGCCAAATAATTTATGAGGGATTAGATTATTCTGCAAAAACTTCCTTAGAATCAATGTGCCACGGGGATTTTATGAGGAAAAATGCTGATGAAGCTTGGGAGTTTTTGGAGAGTCTTTCTGAAAAAACAATGCAATGGGAACAGTGCGATGACAGGGTTTCATCAGTTCCCCATTCTAAGTCTAGTGGTCTTTCCTTGGAGTCAAACATTGCTTCTGAAGCGAAGATGGCGACAATTCTGCGGAGGTTAGAAGCCTTAGAAATTAAGGAACGAGCTCCAGCTCAACTCAATCATGTTTCTTTCCCAGGATGTCACAATTGTCAGTCTCCTACCCACGTTTCAGAGGAATGCCCTCTCTTAGGAAACAATCATTCATTAGAACAGATGAACGCTGCATTCCAGCACCCTAGAAATGATCCATTTTCTCCAACCTATAATCCAGGTTGGAGAAATCATCCCAACTTTGCATGGAATCAAGGAAATTCTCCCGGAACTCAAAACTTCACTCCCGCTTCGACCCAACATTTTCCTAGGGGAAACACAGTTCCATTCAATTCTCATTCACAATTTCAACAACCCAATCTGCCGTATCAAAATCAGTCTCCTCTTCATCAAGCTGTAATTCAGACTCCTCACAATCCAGATCAGGATAAACGTCTCAATGTCTTGGAAAGGGGTTTAGAAACCATAATTAAGGCCTCTACTCAAACCACGAATATGTTGACTCAAACATCTAGCACGTTGAATTCCTTCATGCAATCAACCGGACAAATGCTCAACTCCAACACTCAAGCTATAGCTAGATTAGAATCCCAACTTGGTCAACTAGCTAGTGCCGTGAGTGAAAGAGAGAAAGGAAAATTTCCGAGTCAACCCGTGGTCAACCCTAATAACACAGGATGCAGTTCATCCTATGAAGCTCAAGTGAATGCAATCCATTCACTTCGGTCAGGTAGACAGGTCGATAATCAAGTGAGAACTCCTCCAAGTCAAACTCTTGATCCTGTACAAATTCCTTCTCCTTCTCCTTCTGATGAATCTATTCAACAATCACTCCCCTCAGATGACCAAGAACCTGAACCCGAACCTGAGCCTGCTTTTGATAGATTTAGACCGGTTGCTCCCTTTCCAGATAGACTCAGGTCTAGGAAACACTCTCCTCAGGAGGAGAAAATCCTAGAGACATTCAAGCAGGTTAAGGTCAACATTCCTCTCTTAGATGTAATTGAACAAATTCCATCTTATGCTAAATTTTTAAAAGAATTGTGCACTAAGAAGAGGCGAATAAATGTTCCAAAGAAAGTCTTTTTAGCCGCCAATATCAGTGAAATGCTGTCAAATCCTATACCTTTGAAACGTAAAGATCCAGGTTCCCCCATCATTTCATGTATCATTGGTAATACTCACATTGATAAGGCGCTTTTAGACTTAGGGGCCAGTGTCAATTTGCTTCCATATTCAGTCTATCAGCAATTGGGTCTAGGTGTACTGAACCCAACCAAATGCACCTTACAGTTGGCTGATAGATCTGTTAAGGTCCCTATTGGTGAGTTAGAGGATGTTCTGATTAAGGTTGGAGATTTTATTTTCTAGTAGATTTTATAGTCTTGGAAACACAGCCTGTTTCCAATCCCAAAGGACAGACACCTGTCATCTTAGGACGACCGTTCTTAGCCACTTCTAATGCTCTCATTAACTGTAGAACTGGTCAAATAAAACTGTCCTTTGGGAATTTGACTGCTGATTGACACCAATAATACCTACCTTCCATTGCCACAAAAATCATTGAACACCCCGGAATGCTTAGAATTTCAGCACATTGTTGATTATATCATGTTGAATTTATTTAAAATCCGTGGGAGAATTTTCAGCAATAAGGTAGGAGTCAATGTAGAACAGGAACTCTTCATGTTGAATATTTCATTCTACATTGTTTATTTTGTTTATTTCAGAATAATAAAAAGAATTTATTCTTCTCTCATGTGAGAGTTTCTTGTTCAGTTTTCAAAAAAAAAAGGGGGGAAAAGAAAAAAAAGAAGAAGAAAAAAAAGAAAAAAAAAGAGAAAAATAGAAAAAAAAGAAAAAAAAAATAAATTTTTGTTTTCATCCTCCTCAGACCAAAGGTAATTGCAGATTTTTATCAGCCGACCAAATATAAGTGCTTCACTTCTTATCTGCTTTACTTTATGTATCATAGAGTTTGCATTGAGGACAATACAAAATTTAGGTGTGGGGGTGGGAATTAGTTATTTTTTTCTCTTTATTTTACATTTTTAGTTACATTTTTGTTTTTTTCCCCTTTTTCTTAAAAAAAGATTATAAAAATATCGTCACTTGCCAAATTAATAGAGTTATGTAATAATTGATTTATTTGATAAATTTGAAATTTTCTAATCCCTAGTTTGTTATTTACTTAAGTTCACTTTTTATGATAACTCTAAATAAATTTCTTAAGAAATGATTTTCAAAGTAGTATACTTTACTTAAGCCTTAACTTGGACTTTTATTTAAAATAATGAAATTTTTGTATGCTTAACTTAGAGTTGAAAATAATTTTTCAAAGTGTCTTGATTTACATATTTTTTTCAAAATATATATACATACAAAAAAAAATTGCAAAAGAAGAGTGCGAAAAATGGGCACCAAAAAGAAAAAAAAACTCTTTAATTCAAGGTGATTCTATCTTATAAAGCCTAAGCTGGCCGAGTAATTAAGCCCAAGGAGTATTTCCATACTTAATGACCTAAGCCCATTTGGGTTGGGATCCATTGGCCCAAAACTCGTTAAATGGTCACTTAGAAAGCCCGTTAAAGTAGAAAAAAATCACCAAGCATGAAAGAGTTAAAAAAATAAATAAAAAAATAAAAAAACTAAAAAAACTAATAAATGTTTTATAGTTGTATATATGGTCTTGGAAAATATTTTAAATCAAGCAACTTGAAAATTATTTAAAACAAAGAGTTAGCATGTTCTTTTCAAAACTTTTAAATTAAATTTCTAAGTTTGGCTTGGTTTTGTATTGCTACAATGAGAAGATTTTCTTGAAAATATACCTTAGAGTTATATATAAAAATGTTTTCTTGAGTGATAACTGGCTCCAATTAGATTATCTAAAAGTTATCAAGTGAATTTAGTTATTTACTGACTTCTTTAATTTGGCAAGTTGACTGAATTTTGTGGGTATATTCACTGCAAACCCTCACGAGACTACAACTCGTCCACTAGGGTAACCTAGGGGTTTAAAGGCTTGTTGTATGCGCTAAATACAACCGCGATTCCTGCGAAAGTGAGTTAGGATTTTCTTTTTATTTTCTTTGCTAGGGGACTAGCAAAAGTTTAGGTGTGGGGGTATTTGATAGTCATATTTTTATTATAATTTTATACCCTCATTATCTATTTTACATGAATAAATATACCATTAATAATTGTTGTTAGCTTAGTTTCCACATAATTGAATAAAAATATAAATAAATATTATTAAATGTAAAAACCCCTCAAAATCTCTCTTCTCTATTTTTGTAGCATTTTAGAAGCCGATGAAGCAAAAGCTTAAAAGAGGAAAATGATTAAAGCCCAAAGAGCAAAGCCCATTAAAAAAAAGATATACACCAAAGAGTTGGAATGGACTTGGATGCAAAGAGTGGAATGAAATGGACTTGGATGCAAAAGAGTTTTAAGACCGAACTAATGCATAGTTGGACAAAAAAATCAAGCAAATGATGGCACATCAACAAATAATTCACTCATGGGCCGGAGACTTACCTGCTGATTAAAATGGAGAAAGGACCATGAAATCATTTCTTTGAAGACCAGACTTGGTGGATTTTCACAAAAAAATCACTGCTGCAGACTTGGACCGGACATTCATTTGAGTTGGGCCGGATTGTTGTGGTTGATTTCCATTAACTAGCTCTTCAATTTGGATGCTTTGATTTTGAAGGAAAGGCCGGACAATTTGCTGCAGCTGGGTTTTGAATGGACTTGAGTTTGGAAAATGAGAAACAAAACTTGAGCCGGACTTCTTTTACTTTGTGCTGCAGATTTTCAAAAATCAAAATGGGCCGGACTTGTTTGTTTCTTCTTTTGGAAAATCAATGAAATGAAGGACCGGACATGGGCTTTAATCAAATGGATGTGGACCTTGCTGCAGTTTTCTTTTGAAAATCAATGAAATCAAGAACCAGACTTTGGACTTGAAAATCAAATGCCTGACTTTGCTTTTAATTTGCTGCAGACTTGGGATTTAATGCTATGGGTCGGACTTGGAGTTGTTTTGAAACTCACATGTGCACAAGAGGACATGGGCTGCAGTTGATTTTAATCAAGTAAATGAGGATATGGGCCAGACTTGTTGATTCTTTTAAAAATCAAATGAAGCTGAATAGGCCGGACCTTCTTTGGCTGCTGGAAATTGCTTCATGACCGGACTGGGCTTGATTTTTATTTTCAAAAATCAAATGTGGACCTTGGAATGCTGCATTTAATCAAATGCCATTGGATGCAAGGGATCAATTGGGCCTCCTATATTTGGGCTAGAAAAGAACAAAAAAGCAAATTCAAAGGTGGAGATTGTTTCTTGGGGCTCAAGACAAATCCAATGGCTCATATTCATTGAAGATTACTATAAATAGGGGTAGAGAGTGAGGGGTTGGGGGTGTGAAAATTTTTGTAACTCTTTTTGGAGAGGAGGGCTACTCTTAATTGAGAAGGTCTTCCAAAATTGTAACTTTTATTGCAATTAATAATAATAATTTTTTCACCACTTTAAATTTTTCTCTTCTTCTCTTTATTGGATGATGAAGATGAAGATGAAGATGGAGAATTATTTGAAGGTTTGCATTTCTTTTCTTTTTCTCTTTTATTGCTTATTAGTTTATATTTATTTTTATGCTTGTAGTTAGATTTTATTTTCTTGTTAAATAGCCAAGAGGCTAGAACCCTCTTGCCTTAGATTTATTTTATGCTTATAGAGTAGATTTATTTTCGTGCATTTAATTCTTGCAATTTTATTTTGTAGTTTAGATTTTACAATTTATTTTATAGTTAGATTTTAATTTCTTATACTATTCACCTTGAGGCTAGAACCCTCTTGGGTTTAGTTTTTCTTTTTGTTTATTTTTATTTTGTTTGATTCGCCTTTAGGCTAGAACCCTCTAGGGAATCACCCTTTTCTAAGAAGTGGGTTCAATTGTAGATTACCCATATCTATAATTGAATCCACCATCTTTAATTTCTTGCATTTTCTTTTATTCTAGAATTTTGTTCTTCATTCTTGATTTTTTATTTGTTTCTTGATTTTATTCATTTTTCCTTCTCACCTTATTGTTCATACTCACTCTCATTTACACTTTGCACCTATTGACACACCACTTTCACTCTCTCAATCTCTTGAGATGTAGTACGTCGAGCGAAATAATCCAAACAAGGAAACCCTCATGTATATACCATATGTCTCAAATTGCAGATAATTAAATATTAATCTCGATCTATGTATGAAAAGAACAATACTGATCTACATCTCAACAAAACTAACAAAGTGCACCATAAAACACACAAGCAGATTATTCTTGTTTTACATGTTATTTGAATTGGGGAAGAATATTTTGATGTATATAATCGGGTCCCCGTAAAGTCGTCCGGGGGCCGCCTTCAAGTCAAGTATTGGCCCTCTGGCCCATGTACATAACACTCACGATATCACGATAACAAGAAAGCGCTGTGCCCATTTATATACATGCTATATTCTCCGTCCAATCCCCCTTTATAACCCCATGTTATCAAATTAATTAAGCAACTGTACATGAAATATTATGCACTAGCCACGGAGTTACCGTGGAACGACTTCTGTAAAACTATGAACATAACCGTGACCCCACAACACGTTCGATCAAGAGTGCATCATCTAGTCAATGCTATAATAATAATAATAATCAAGGAAACCACATACCGGGATATCGATATCGAGGGAACTCGGGACTCCTCACATCGGGATATCGATGTCGAGCGAGTATAGCCATGCTTTGAAACACGCTTATAAATCATACTTTTAACAGAAGTCGTCTTCATGTACAGTCTCTCCTATTGAGTAACAACTAAGTGATAACACAACAAGCTTTCACACAGCTATTCATGTCAAGCAATCCCACGCAGGTAATAATATATCACAGACTAAATTAATTAACTAATTACTAACAGATATAAATATTGAAATGGCAAGTCACATAATAATTTA
>NC_033794.1:66100711-66117883 GCF_001876935.1 Asparagus officinalis | reverse complement strand
ATATATAGATATATATATACATATATATATGTACATATACGTATATATGTACATATATATATCTACATATATATACATACATATATATATATATATGTACATATACATATACATATACATTACAACATATATATATATATATATATATATTATATGGATATTTAGGGTTAGGGTTAGGGATAAAATAATTAAAATAAATACTTTTGGGTACTTAAAAATTAAACTAATTGCATAATAATTATCTATAATTAAAAACGTACATGTTGAGCTAATACAACAGTTGATACGAAATAGTCGAAATATACCCATATTGTATAATTAAACAGAAATAATTAATAAATAAAATATATTTACTTACATTTAAAATTAAACAATTATGGGATAATTATATACACAGTAAAACGTACAAGTTATACTAATACGACAGATAATATGTAACAATAGAAATAATACAGCAAATTATACAAATAATACGTAATTAATAATACAACGTATTATACGAAAATATACGTAATAATAAAAATAACACAACGTATTATTTAAAATGACATGTAACAACATCGATAACGCAACAGATAAATTCCATAAATTTTTCACCGCATAAAAATTAATTTATAAAAATTAATATCATTTAAATAAATATAAAACTTAAACTTTAAATCATAGAAAATTATAGGAATTCAAGAAAAATACAAATACTCTTTTAAAAATCATAATTAAATATTTTAATATACTAGAAAATTATTTTAACTAGCATCAAAATTCATGGTCCTTACATTCTACCCCCCTTAAAATAAATTCCACCATCGGAATTAAACCCAAGGACAGAGATATGGAAAGGGAGGCTCAACCCAACGCATATAGAGAAGAATTCAAAATAAATTACATGTCCATAAGCAAAGGGTAATGTAAGACAAGAACAATACAAGATGAGATACAAGTTGTGACAACTAAAATATCGCTACCGCATCTCAGACTCGCAACAAAATCCAAGCAAATACTATAATACAAACATATTTAACTGTGTGAACTTGTTACACAGTACTTGTAAATATATAAGAAATCTAATCGGTATAAGGTATAAGATAAGCAATAACATAGAATCAAAACAATAGGTATAATATAAATAAACAATCATATAGAGTGAACCATGCAAATAATATACAAGCTTTCATAGAACAAAGCAGAAACATATTAAGTAAGAATAAGGTCAAGTAAGAACAATAAATCTAAAACAAACACAAAAGTAAGTCAATTACAATCGAAACATAAATATAAACAACATAATAAGAAAAGTCAAAAAGTCTAAAATACATACAGTTTAAACAAAACATAATAGCAGGATATAACAATGGTTAATAAAAACAAAAGAAATTTAATTATGAAAAACACAATCAATACAGGTTCAAACTAATGATATTAAAAACACCATGTAAGATACAAAATCAATAAAAAAACGAGTAAACGAGCGAAAAACGAACATCAACAGGATCATATAACAAAATAGAATGATATAATAATAAGTATAAATAAAAGATAATAGGAAAAGCAATCATAAAGCAATTAGAATAATAACATAAAAAAAGATACAAAGACAGTCAAATATAAAAAGCTAAACACAACTATTAAAACAATTATACAATCCAATAATTATGTAAAACAGTATACAAAATTTAGCAGATAAATAATTCATTACACAAATATTAGGAATTACAAATTGTATACACAGAAATTTGAATGCGATAAACAATATAAATATGTAAAAATAAGCAGCACAATGCAAGTGGAATATTAGAAGGTAATTGAACATAACCCAAAAAGATATGCTATACAAAACAATATAAAGTAGATAATCATGGAAGAACAATGTGATATGACACAACAACGTATAAGAAATGAATTATATGTAATATATCATATCAAAACAAAATAAATAATTATAGTCGTATATCACAGCAATAATTATCGAAAACACATACTTTATATAAATATTATGACTAAATAAATGGAGCAGACTAACATGAACAAAGAACAAAATAAAAGTAAGTATTAGAATGAATAAGAAACTGTATATAGAAAATAAGTAAGCAAAACATAAACAAAACTAAGAAAGATAAAATGATTGTTAAATTAGATCAAACAATGATGATACGTGTAATTGGAAGTAAAGAATGAAAGGAAATATACTAAATAAAACTACTTCATATGTAATAAAACAAGGTAGCAAGTTAATAATACACTTATAATATCATATACAATAGCAGACAATGTAAAATAACTGAAATATACTAAAACACGAGAATAACACAATATTACTAGAAAAGCACCAGATATAAGGCAAGAATGCAGAACAAATTAGGCAGAAGTGTAATAAATATTATAATAAAGTATACAGAACATACATAATCATAATTGAAAATAACATTAAGAAATAAACATAGATAGAAACACATCAATACATATAGACAAACAAGTAGAAGCAAATCATAATAATAATCAATAGCAGAATGAAACGATACACAATAATTATTAGCATACAAACAATTTTTTAAAACAAAGTAAATAATACAAAATCATAGTTAGGTTCAAAGAAACATAAATAAAATTAAAGTATAAAAATAAAAGATATAAAAGCAAAAGGAATAAACAAGATTCAGAAACATATGATGTACATAACAATTATAACCATTATGTATAATAAGAGTTAAAATAAAAACACTTATATAATAATAAGCATATAAAAAGTATGAATACTAATGGTACTAATCATGCTAACAAAAATAATTTTGATGGAAAGAGTCACAAAATATGATATGATTAAAATAGACATAAGAGTAAACACGTGATTCAAAATAAACATATTATATAAAATATAATAAGAAGAACATAATTATATATTCGACAAACAATATGATAAATTAGAAGTATTAATAATATTCATAAATATAAACAAGATACAACAATAATAATCATCACTATATAAAATCAATTTAGACATAATAGTATATTGTATAATAGTCAAAAATCATATAAATACAATCAGTGTAATATACATAAATAGAATGTATAATGCATAAAACATGAACTATGGAAGATAAAATAGATTTATAAACAAATGAAAACATACAATATAATACTGTATTTGATACATAAAAAAATAATAATACAATAAATAATACAAAAATCAATTCACTTAAACGATACATAAGTCAAAATCAAAGAAAATATAGTTGTAAAATAATAACATATAAAATAATGACAGACACGAGGATAGAGGAGTTATATCAAAGAAAATATAGTTGTAAAATAATAACATATAAAATAATGACAGACACGAGGATAGAGGAGTTATAAGAGAGGATAATCACGAAGCGATGAGACAAGAACGATGGAAAACTCCGGAGTCAAAGAGTGATAAGATAGGGACGAAACGAAACCTATCAAGAAAATAGGATAAAGGCTCAAAAATAGTCTCATGGATGAAATATGATATGTATCTAAATTGTCCACTATATTCTTACTAGTGAGGACTCGGGACCGTAACCTGCATGGGCCACCACTAAAACCAGTCACGCCCCGCTTCCCAAAATACACGGGAACCGGAACGTGAACAAGCCCGCGACGTATTAGATCAAGGAGAATAAATAAAAATAAAATTTTCTCCTCAACCTAATACGCAAAGCGTCTGGAAATAAGTACAATGCGAAGTCACAGGTCCCTGATCACAATCAGCAAGAATATAATAGACAAACTCAGAATGAAGAAATACATATCACAATGAATAACATCCGAGACATAATATTCGGGTCAAACGTGCCCTTATACAAATCTGAACAAATGAATACTGAAGAGATACAAAATACAACGATCAGGCGAAAATAGAAAGAACTACAAAAGTAAGCTAAGATCATCGAACGACTGAGGGAAATAACTAAACTTCGGCTTCTTCTTCTGCTCCGTCTCCAAGGCACTCCTGCTGAGAATCCTCTGGCTCCTGTTGAACCTGTTCTTCTCCTAAGTCTGACGTACACCAGAGAAAATAGGTGTACGTCAGGTGCATGGCGCACGGCAAGCAATGCGAAAAACGATATGATAACAGAAACAACAAAAGAATGTACAACTAAAATCCACAAATCAACATGAAAACACTACTAAATCATGATAACATAAAGCATCCAAAATCGATCAGGTAACGAGATCATGTAGCTAGCGATCAGACTAATCATCCAAGTAACATGGGCATACGCTAGATGGAATTAATACCTAAAAACCTACAACTCGAGATGTAGTACGTCGAGCGAAATATGTTGGACCCTAGAGGGGGGGTGATTAGGGTCAAGAGGCTCTAATATGCAATAAAAAACAAACACAAGCAAACCACAAAACAGTAAAGCAATTAAAGTAAGAGAGATAGGTTAGGAGTTCGTTATCCTTGACGCGCGATGTGTTAACGAGGTTCGGCCCGCTGACCTACGTCCCCGCTCCCCACTCTCGAGGAGAAATCCACTACACACCCGGTTTGGAAGCCGTAACTTCGTCTACACAGCGATCCCACACGATCTCTCTCACTACACAGTTTGATCTCAACAGATCACACTCCCTCACAGTTGATCTACACAAGATCTCACTCACACAGCAGAAGAAAAGATGCAAGACTCTCTCTTTACACAGCCCCTATAGCAAAGAGAAAAAGTACTGAAGCTGGGAAGTGAATCACACTTAAAAACAGAGAGAAAACACAGAAACCAGACTTTGAAAATTTTTCTCAGGAAACAGCAGACTCTCTGGTTTTTGCAAACGTTAGGGCTAAGGAGGAAGAAGAAGACTGGGGTTTTTATAGAAGAGATTAAATCAATTTAAAACAAAACCCAATCTTCCCAAATAGGATAATAATCTCCTTTACAGACCCTTATCTCAGACTTTGCCAAACACAGTTAAGTGTAAGCGCAGTTTACTAGGAAAATGACCGTTTGAAAAAGTCACGGCTGACCGAAGAGAAATTCGGTCGCCCGACGTAAACGTTCGGTCGACCGAAAAACTACGTCGGTCGACCGACCGAAAAATCCGGTCGACCGCTAGCCGCTTTGAAAAATTAGAAAACGAGCAGAGACTTTATCGGTCGATCGGCACGGTCGACCGACCAAAATTTTGAGATTTCGGTCGACCGCGCCGGTCGACCAATGAACTCTCTGGAAACTTCTGACGAAAGATCATAGGAGCGGTCGACCGGACCGGTCGACCGCTTTCTGATATATTGTAGAAAATAGATTTTGACTCAACTTGAATTATTTGCAAAATATTTATTTGACCTCTGAAAATTCTGAAACTTTGTAAAAAGTTTTTAATACTAAAAACAAACTGCTTGGAAAAGGAATTTTGTAGATAGGTCTGCATACTTGTGAAAAATAGTATTTTGTGAAAACGCTTAAAAACACAAGTATGAAAACGTGTGTGTGATTCCCAATAGCTTCAAGTAAACTCAGTAACTCTTTGCCTACATTCTAGCACTAGAGAGAAAAACAAAAGAAAGATAATATCCTCATATAGAGAGCAATACTTGAGCTTTGATATAGCTTGAATCGGATGAAGCTTTTATTCGAATTTGTCGTTCTTGAAATAACGTTGCTTCATCTCTTGGCCTCCTCCTCCTTTGGGTATCATCGTTATAGCATATATTCCATCCATCCTCCATTAATGGCACTAACGAGCTTGATAAAAGAATTTACTACATTTGCACTCAATAAGCCATTAGTACCGATAATGGTGGTTGTAAAACATCATCAAAACATAAGGGCTAACAATCTCCCCCTATTTTATGATGACAACCAACCATTATAAGAGCAAAAATAAAATAGCTTATAGATAGGTGCTCCCCCTATCTATGAGCTCCCCCTAAATATATGCAACAAATGAGGAGATTTCTCTCCCCCTTTGTCACCATCAAAAATGGGGTAAAGAGAAATACTAAATGCAAAATACAACTAGTCAAGCAAGCAATGTAGAACTTTCACATAGTGCATAAGCCCAAACCATTTCTTATGCGACAAAAATCATCCTCTCCAAGAGGCTTAGTAAATATATCCGCTAGTTGAGATTTTGTGTCAACAAACACTAGGGATACATCTTGTCGCTCTACATGATCGCGTAAGAAATGATGGCGTACGTCAATATGCTTAGTTCTAGAATGCAAAACCGAATTTTTGGAAATATTTATAGCACTTGTGTTATCACAAAAGATTTTAATATTTTGAAAATTCAAATCATAGTCAACTAAACTTTGTTTCATCCATAAAACTTGAGCACAACATAGGCCGGCGGCAATGTATTCCGCTTCCGTAGTGGACAATGCAACGCAATTTTGTTTCTTGGAAGCCCAAGAAACAAGTGAATTTCCTAAGAATTGGCATGTTCCACTAGTACTCTTGCGATCTACCTTACATCCGGCAAAGTCGGCATAAAAAAAAACCATATAAATCAAAAGAAGTGCTTCTTGGATAAAATAAGCCAAGATTAAAAGTACCATTAACATATTAAATGATCATTTTAACCGCAATTAAATGAGATGCTTTAGGAGATGCTTGAAAACGTGCACATGCACACACACTAAACATGATATCGGGTCTACTAGCGGTAAGGTAATGAAGACTATCTATCATACCTCGATATAATTTTTGGTCCACGTCTTCACCACTCTCATCCGCATCAAGCTTAACACTAGTACTCATGGGAGTAGGCGCATGCTTGGAATTCTCCAAATTGAATTTCTTCACTAATTCCTTCGCATACTTGCTTTGTGAAATGAAGATCCCATCCTTAGTTTGCTTGACTTGGAGCCCGAGAAAGAAAGTAAGCTCTCCCATCATACTCATCTCAAAGTGATCCTGCATAACTTTAGAAAATTCCTTGCACAAGGATTCATTAGTAGCACCGAAAATAATGTCATCCACATATATTTGAACTAAAATGAAATCATTTTTCCTTTTTCTCACAAAAAGTGTGTTATCAATTGTTCCTTTTGAAAAACCATTTTCAATAAGAAAACTAGAGAGGCGAGCATACCAAGCCCTAGGAGCTTGTTTCAACCCATATAAAGCTTTTTGTACCCGGTAAACATGATTAGGAAAAGCATGATCTATAAAACCGGGGGGTTGCTCAACATACACTTCCTCTTCTATAAAACCATTTAAAAAAGGCACTTTTAACATCCATTTGAAATATTTTGAAATTTTTAAAGCTTGCAAATGCCAAAAACATCCTAATAGATTCCAACCTTGCAACCGGTGCAAATTGAAATTTTTAAAGCTTGCAAATGCCAAAAACATCCTAATAGATTCCAACCTTGCAACCGGTGCAAATATTTCATCATAGTCTATGCCCTCTTCTTGATTGTATCCTTGGGCAACCAAACGAGCTTTATTTCTAGTAATAATGCCATGTTCATCAAGTTTGTTTCTAAAAACCCATTTAGTACCAATAACACTAGCATTGTTAGGTCTAGGAACTAACTTCCAAACTTTATTTCTTTGAAAATTGTTTAATTCTTCATGCATAGCCAAAACCCAAAACTCATCATTTAAAGCATCATTAACCTTTTTAGGTTCTAGTTGAGATAGAAATGCAACATTACCACATTCACTCAAGAAGGACTCCCAATGATTTGTTCATTTGGATGGTTTGATGTGAATTTCCAAACTTTAGGTGGTTCAACTTGTTCTTGAGCATTGGTGCTATCTACATCCTTTTGAGCTTCTATAGAGGGAGTATCATTGATTTGAAATAAGTCCAATCCTCCCTCAATATCATCATCATCATCTTTCCTAGGCAAAACAACTTGAGAACCAATATTAGTCTCATCAAAAGTAACGTTTATAGATTCTTCAACAACGAGGCTTCGTTTATTGAAGACCCTATAAGCCTTACTTCGAGGGGCATAACCCAAGAAAATACCAACATCAATTTTGGAATCAAACTTATCATGGTGATCTTTTGTATTTAAAATGAAACATTTACAACCAAAGATACGAAAATAACCAATAAAAGGAGTTTTTCCATAAAAAAGTTTATATGGAGTTTTCTTAAGCTTTGGTCTAATCAAAACACGATTTAAAACATGGCAAGCCGTATTGACAGCTTCCGCCCAAAAGTATTTTGGTAAATCAAATGAGTTTAACATAGTGCGTGCCATCTCTTGTATGGTACGATTTTTCCGTTCAACAACACCATTTTGTTGTGGTGTTCTAGGAGCGGAAAACATATGAGTTATACCATGATGAGCACAAAAATCATAGAAAAATTCATTTTGAAATTCACCACCATGATCACTTCTTATTTTAACAACTTTCAAATCCTTTTCATTTTCAATTCTTTTAACATGATTAGCAAATTCTTCAAAACAATCATTTTTCTTTGCAAGAAATATTGTCCATGTAAAACGAGAAAAATCATCAATAATCACAAAAACATAGTGTTTGCCTCCAAGAGAGGTAACACGCATAGGACCAAATAAATCAAGATGAAGTAATTGCAAGGGTTTAGAAGTCGATACCTCATGGATGGATTTGAAAGAAGACTTTGTTTGTTTACCTTTGGCACAATCCTCACAAATTGTATCTTTTATGAAGTGCAAGCTAGGTAGCCCTTTCACAAGATTCTTCTTAGACAATTTTGATATTAACTCCATATTTGCATGTCCAAGTCTCTTGTGCCAAATCCAAGGATTTTCATCAATTGCCGCAAGACACTTCACATCTTGATTCACTAACTCATTCATCTCAAAAATGTAAACATTAGACTTGCGATTTGCAATAAAAACAATTTTTCCATCCATACTAATGATGCATTTATCCGGTTTAAAAGAAATATCAAAACCTTTATCACTTAATTGGCTAATGCTAAGAAGATTATGATTCAAGCCATTTACTAAGTAAACATCTTCTATTATGGGTGAGGGTTTCTTACCAATAGAACCGATACCAATGATTTTACCTTTCTCACCACCACCGAAGGAGACATTGCCTCCTTCAATCCTTGATAGGGTTGCAAATAACTCTTTGTTGCCCGTCATATGATGTGAGCAACCACTATCAAGGTACCACATCTCCTTACGTCGTTGCCGTGACGTTCCCTACAAAAGAAGAAGATGAAGGTGTAGTAGCTTTAGGTACCCATGTCTTGGGTCCTTGGTGGTTAGTAGTTTTGGTACCTTTGGGTACCCATATCAAACCATAAAAATCTTCATTGTCTTTAATTCTACAATGAGTAGAAATGTGTCCATGTCTCATACAATAAGTGCATACAAAATTTCTTTTGTATGTACGGATGTTGGAACCATGAAACCTATTTCTACCATGATGATTGTAGTTGGCATAAGCATGAGTGGGTCTAGTCCTACGACCCTTAATTTTTAATCTTTCAATCTTTGATCTTAATTGCTTATTCTCGAAATCGAGATCTCCTAGCAATTCATCTTTAAGAGCAAGAGAGGTTGTTAGTTGTTCTAGCTTAATATCACAAGAGGCATGCAAATTTTTGAAAGAAGAGTATTCTTTAGACATTCTTTTAAATTCAAAGTTCAACTCTTCTAAAGCCATAGCTATGTCACATTGCATATAGAAAGATTCACTTTCGGCCTCGGATATTACCTCATGTTCATTTGTCATGAAACAAACATTTGGGTCATGAAGAGCAAGTTTGGCTCCTTCTTCATCACTATCCGAGTCACTTGGTTCGGATTCTTCCCATCCGGCATACATAGCCTTCTTCTTCTTGTACTTCATGTACTTTTCTTTGAGCTTGGGGCAATCCTTAGCGATGTGACCCGGTTCATTGCATTCAAAACATTTACCTACACGAGAGGAAAACTTGTTGTTAGATCGGGGGTTAAATTTTTTGTTCATCTTTATGAGTCTAGAGATTCTTCTAGAGAGATGAGCCACTTCTCTAGAAAAATCGACTTCACTATCCGACGACGAAGATGAGTTGTCACTAGCTCCTTTGAGAGCTATGGTCTTCAACTTTGGTGACGGCTCCTCACTTTGAGCTTCTTCTCATGCACTTTGAGCTTTCCGATGAGACTTTCAAGAGCTAAGGTAGTGAGGTCATGAGCTTCCTCAATTGCCGTAGCTTTGGGCTCCCATGCCGGGGTCAAGGAGCGAAGTATCTTGTAGTTCATCTCTTGAATGGATAATTGCTTATCTAGACCATGTAATTCATTGATGATATTAGTAAAACGGGAAAACATAGCATCAATGGATTCATTAGGAAGCATTTTGAATAGCTCATAATCATGCATAAGCCCACTAATCTTAGAGGAAAGACCACAGATTAAGGCGTTCATGGCCTTAGCATTGAGATTGGCAAGGTGCCTTTCATCATCGGACATGTTCTCGACTTTGGACTTCTCTACATATTTCTTTTCTATGAGCCCTAGGATGTCAAGATCAATGCAACGAAGGTAAATTCTCATCCTAGCTTAAGGCGTTCATGGCCTTAGCATTGAGATTGGCAAGGTGCCTTTCATCATCGGACATATTCTCGACTTTGGACTTCTCTACATATTTCTTTTCTATGAGCCCTAGGATGTCAAAATCAATGCAACGAAGGTAAATTCTCATCCTAACCTTCCAATAACCAAAGTTGGTTCCGGTGAAGAGTGGTGGTCTAGTGGTGGATTGTCCTTCTAACATATGCATATTCAACGAAGCCTCCATTGGATCTTTTCTCTAAGGTTGTTAAACCAAAAACTGATATAGAGACCAAGCTCTGATACCAATTGTTGGACCCTAGAGGGGGGGTGATTAGGGTCAAGAGGCTCTAATATGCAATAAAAAACAAACACAAGCAAACCACAAAACAGTAAATCAATTAAAGTAAGAGAGATAGGATTAGGAGTTCGTTATTCTTGACGCGCGATGTGTTAACGAGGTTCGGCCCTCTGGCCTACGTCCCCGCTCCCCACTCTCGAGGAGAAATCCACTACACACCCGGTTTGGAAGCCGTAACTTCGTCTACACAGCGATCCCACACGATCTCTCTCACTACACAGTTTGATCTCAACAGATCACACTCCCTCACAGTTGATCTCTACACAAGATCTCACTCACACAGCAGAAGAAAAGATGCAAGACTCTCTCTTTACACAGCCCCTATAGCGAAGAGAAAAAAATACTGAAGCTGGGAAGTGAATCACACTTAAAAACAGAGAGAAAACACAGAAACCAGACTTTGAAAATTTTTCTCAGGAAACAGCAGACTCTCTGGTTTTTGCAAACGTTAGGGCTAAGGAGGAAGAAGAAGACTGGGGTTTTTATAGAAGAGATTAAATCAATTTAAAACAAAACCCAATCTTCCCAAATAGGATAATAATCTCCTTTACAGACCCTTATCTCAGACTGTGCCAAACACAGTTAAGTGTAAGCGCAGTTTACTAGGCAAATGACCGTTTGAAAAAGTCGTGGCTGGCCGAAGAGAAATTCGGTCACCCGAAGTAAACGTTCGGTCGACCGAAAAACTACGTCGGTCGACCGACCGAAAATCCGGTCGACCGCTAGCCGCTTTGAAAAATTAGAAAACGAGCAGAGACTTTATCGGTCGACCGGCTAGCCGCTTTGAAAAATTAGAAAACGAGCAGAGACTTTATCGGTCGACCGGCACGGTCGACCGACCAAAATTTTGAGCTTTCGGTCGACCGCGCCGGTCAACCGATGAACTCTCTAGAAACTTCTGACGAAAGATCATAGGAGCGGTCGACCGGACAGGTCGACCGCTTTCTGATATATTACAGAAAACAGATTTTGACTCAACTTGAATTATTTGCAAAATATTTATTTGACCTCTGAAAATTCTGAAACTTTGTAAAAAGTTTTTAATACTAAAAACAAACTGCTTGGAAAAGGAATTTTGCAGATAGGTCCTCATACTTGTGAAAAATAATATTTTGTGAAAAACGCTTAAAAACACAAGTATGAAAACGTGTGTGTGATTCCCAATAGCTTCAAGTAAACTCAGTAACTCTTTGCCTACATTCTAGCACTAGAGAGAAAAACAAAAGAAAGCTAATATCCTCATATAGAGAGCAATACTTGAGCTTTGATATAGCTTGAATCGGATGAAGCTTTTATTCGAATTTGTCGTTCTTGAAATAACGTTGCTTCATCTCTTGGCCTCCTCCTCCTTTGGATATCATCGTTGTAGCATATATTCCATCCATCCTCCATTAATGGCACTAACGAGCTTGATAAAAGAATTTACTACATTTGCACTCAATAAGCCATTAGTACCGATAATGGTGGTTGTAAAACATCATCAAAACATAAGGGCTAACAAAATAATCCAAATAAGGAAACCCTCATATATATACCATATGTCTCAAATTGCAGATAATTAAATATTAATCCCGATCTATGTATGAAAAGAACAACACTGATCTACATCTCAACAAAACTAATAAAGTCCACCATAAAGCACACAAGCAGATTATTCTTGTTTTACTTGTTATTTGAATTGGGGAAGAATATTTTGATGTATATAACCGGGTCCCCGTAAAGTCGTCTGGGGGCCGCCTTCAAGTCAAGTATTGGCCCTCTGGCCCATGTACATAACACTCACGATATCACGATAACAAGAAAGCGCTGTGCCCGTTTATATACATGCTATATTCTTCGTCCAATCCCCCTTTATAATCCCATGTTATCAAATTAATTAAGCAACTGTACATGAAATATTATGCACTAGCCACGGAGTTACCGTGGAACGACTTCTGTAAAACTATGAACATAACCGTGACCCATAACACGTCCGATCAAGAGTGCATCGTCTAGTCAATGCTATAATAATAATAATAACAATCAAGGAAACCTCATACCGAGATATCGATATCGAGGGAACTCGGGACTCCTCACATCGAGATATCGATGTCGAGCGAGTATAGACATGCTTTGAAACACGCTTATAAATCATACTTTTAACAGAAGTCGTCTTCATGTACAGTCTCTCCTATTGGATAACAACTAAGTGATAACACAACAACTTCCACTTAGCTATTCATGTCAAGCAATCCCACGCATGTAATAATATATCTCAGACAAATTTAATTAACCAATTACTAACAGATATAAATATTGAAATGACAAGTCAATAAGTAACGGGATCTTGCCTCGGGTTTTCGTCGAATGAATCGACGCTGACGGCGCGAATCGGATCTGACGCGGAGGAGCACGGCGTTGGAAGGAATTCTGGCGAGGGCTGCGGCGGACTCTCATTTGGGTGGTCCACGTAGTCGGGATGGCATTAATATTCCTCCCAGAACACGGAACGCGGACCTCTTACCCTTAATTAGGCAGCAGCATTCTTTCGATTCCCCCTTCATGTTTTACATTACGCACGCGCTCGCGCGGCGCTGATGTCGTGGCTGGCAAACGCGGGCTCGCGGTGTGGTAAAATCAGCTCAAGGGGAGGGGGTCCAGGGAGTGAGGCGAGGTGGGTGGTCAGTGGCACGGGAGTGGTCGAAGGTTCATCTCGGGCGTCGCCGTTCTGGTTGGCCACCCCGCTGGGTGACTGGCACGCGGTAGGCGACCGAAGGGTCCGCGACACGGGGTGTAGGCGTTCGGATGAAGGCCCGGAGCCGGCGGCTCGCTAACGCTCGCTTGCTCAACACGGTGATCTCGCGCGCACGCGCGCTCCTCGCGCGCCGTCCGTCGGCTGGGGTGATCGAGGTCGTGTCAGCGGAGGTGGCCTGCGTCGAAGAGAGGCAGGTCACCAGCGCGGTAGGCGGTGGTCTGCAGGCTCACGCGCGCGGGCGAATCTGGGCAGCCAGGCGGTCAGGTCGCGACAGCTTCTGGACGGAGGGTGACTAGTCGTCTTATATATAGAATCAGTACGAAGCAATACTATGTCAATGAATAATACTCCAGATATAAGACACTGTCGGAGATCAGTAGCTTCTTCGGCGACTGCGGGTGGCCGTGCGGTTGGGCGCTATATTGAGCGGTTGCCGAGAACAGGTGCGCGGCCGCGAGTTTGGGGACGCACCGAGAAAGAAAGATGGGTACGAAGGCGGTCGCGTGAGTTTGGGGGATAAGAAGAGAAGAGGAGAGAAACATTAAGAATAAATAAAAACTATATATTACTATATATATATAGTATCGTATATATATCAATTCATAGTTATACTATATATATATATAGTATAATTAATATTAAATAATATATATAATATATATATATATATATATGGATATTTAGGGTTAGGGTTAGGGATAAAATAATTAAAATAAATACTTTTGGGTACTTAAAAATTAAACTAATTACATAATAATTATCTACAATTAAAAACGTACATGTTGAACTAATACAACAGTTGATACGAAATAGTCGAAATATACCCATATTGTACAATTAAACAGAAATAATTAATAAATAAAATATATTTACTTACATTTAAAATTAAACAATTATGGGATAATTATATACACAGTAAAACGTACAAGTTATACTAATACGATAGATAATATGTAACAATAGAAATAATACAGCAAATTATACAAATAATACGTAATTAATAATACAACGTATTATACGAAAATATACGTAATAATAAAAATAACACAACGTATTATTTAAAATGACATGTAACAACATCGATAACGCAACAGATAAATTCCATAAAATTTTCACCGCATAAAAATTAATTTATAAAAATTAATATCATTTAAATAAATATAAAACTTAAACTTTAAATCATAGAAAATTATAGGAATTCAAGAAAAATACAAATACTCTTTTAAAAATCATAATTAAATATTTTAATATACTAGAAAATTATTTTAACTAGTATCAAAATTCATGGTCCTTACAAACGAGTACTCTAAATTATCATTTATTACTTCTTCTTCGGCAAGTTGCTAATTATAACTACTGTCTGATGACTCTCCATCGTCAAGATCGATTACAATGGGTACAATGTCATTAAGTACAAAACCACCATCGTAATCAAACCCCACCTCGGTATCAGTTTCTTCTCTGTTGTCCATACTTTGGGCTGATGGTTTAGTATCAGATTCTGCATCGTAGAGAAGAGAGTCAGTAAAATAATTTTCCAACCCCTTAAACGGTTGCTTATCCGTGACCACCATCTTGACCTTATTATTAGTGTCTACATATTTAAGACACTGATGGAGGGTAGAAGGGACTATAACATTACCATGGATCCATGGACGACCCAACAGTAAGTTATAGGAAGTCTCTGCGTCGATCACATAACACGTGACTTCTGACTTCAAATCTCCAATCTGGCACTTTACTCGAATTTTACCCAATAGTCGGACCCACTGGTGTTGAACCCGTAGATCATAGTACCTATGGAGGCCAGCTTATTAGCCGGTATTCCGAGACTGTACATCAATCGGAGTGGCATGATGGTAACAACAGAACCCGGATCGACTTGGATTCGGTTGACAACGCTGGAGCCAATGTGCCCGGTGAAATACAGGGGCCAGTCATGTTTTGAATTCTTTATCTGCATGTCCTCCTTATTGAAAGTAATGCAGGAAAAGTGGTTCGCCGCGAGGTTGCAGTGTTGGACTGACGGCTCTGACTCTTCAGGGGATGGCTTGATTTTAGTCAGGAAAACGTCAGAATTAGCTTAGGCTTCTTGCAACGCTTCCCTTGTGTCTTTTGAAAGATGCAACAGCTCATATAAAGTCAATCTAGCCGATATATTAGCTAATTGTGTCATAATATAGAAGCGATGTGGAGTGTTCGAGCTCCCCAGTTTATCTCTTCCAATCGGTTGATTGAATCGAGACTGCTTCGGGTTCTGAACCTCCTGGTATAAGGGTTCTTTCTCCTTTTGCTTTTGTTGAGTCTTCTCAACAGGTGTGGGGGGAATAGTGACCACTCCCATTTCAGCTAATGTCTTAGAAGGAACAATTTTGGTCACCCCCTGTTCGCGGGGAAAACTGTTGTCTTTTTCATTGAAATAATTGTCATCTTGGATTACAAAGATCCGGTCTTTTATAGATCCGGTTACAACTAAATCAAAGAAAATAAAGAAAAATTACAACTTTCCTTCTGTGAACAAATCACGAGCTCCTGTTTTGCGGTCGCTCGCTTTGGTGGGTTCTTTGCCTGCACCGGGGTTAATCCGTGGACCACCGCGCGATCTAGATCCGGTCGGATCTACACGATTATACGGGTATTATTCCACGAAGGGAATAATAGCCGGGAGGGATTAGTCCACCAAGGGAATAATCACTCGGATCTCGAGATCTAAGACCAAGCTTAGATCTGGAGTGTGGTCTCGTGTAGATCTCAAATCTGTTCTTTCTTCCTCTCGAAATCCTGCCTTTTCTGACGTGGATGCTCGCCGAGGATCAGATCTGAATGTCAAGTCTTCAGGTCTTCAAAGCTCGCGAGTTCACTCTGCAACCGGCATGATGTTTTCGGCTCGTCCTCGAAAGTTCGAACCTCTGAAAATGAACATCTTTCTTAGGGCCTATTTATACGGCTCTCAGACTTGTGCCCGGCACAGAAAGAATGTCGGCCACCCATAGTGGCCGACACTACAACGGGGCGAGCCACCTATGGGTGGATCGGATCTGGCCGAGCCACCCATAACCGGAAGTGGCTCGGGCCACCGAGCCACCCATGGGTGGCTCGGTTTTGGCCGAGCACCCATCAGGTGGTTCTGCTTTGGCCGAGCCACCTATCGGGTGGGCTCGCCACCGAAGCCACCCATGGTGGGCTCGCCACCCGAGGCCACCCTTAGTGTATGGATGCTTTCGGCCTTGGCCGAGCCACGCTATGGGGTGCTCGCCACCCGAGCCACCATGGTGCTCGGCTTTGGCCGAGCCACTATGGGTGCTCGGGCTTAAGCCGAGCCGCCGCTTAGGTGTGGGTTTTTCTAATTTTGTCTGTGATCGTTGATTGAGAACTCTGATTGGTTGAATCTGTTTGCAGTAAGTTTCGAATTCCAGATTTGGCAGTAGCTCGGATTCCTGATTTGGCAGTAAATCTGCTTCTGAGTTCGCAGTCCGAAACTGATCTTTGATTCGATGCGTGATCGTCCCGAGTCGTTCTCGGTGGATGACTCGTTGATTCCTTAAACACTTGGCTTGATCGCGAACGCGTTTAGGGAATGCATTCGGCGTCGGCTTCCGTGTGATTCCGTACGAT
>NC_033794.1:66094925-66099711 GCF_001876935.1 Asparagus officinalis | reverse complement strand
GTTGGCTCCCACTGTGGTCGCCAGCTTGTTTTCGGAAAAAGTTGCCTTCATCATTGATTCCATTAAACTTTGATCGTTACAAATGAAATTCAAATGACAAAGAAATAAAAATTACAACTTTTCGAAAATAAACACGAGATCCCATTTTGGTGCGGCCTCGCTTTGCGTGGGTCTTTGGCCTGTGACGGGGACGTCAATATCCGTGGACCACCGGGGCAATCAGATCTCTACACTCCAGATCTAAGCTTGGTCTTAGATCTCGAGATCTGAGCGATTATTCCCTTGGTGGATTAATCCCTCCCGGCTATTATTCCCTTCGTGGAATAATACCCGCATAATCGTGTAGATCCGACCGGATCTAGATCGCGCGGTGGTCCACGGATTAACCCCGGCGTTGGCAAAGAACCCACACAAGCAAGCAACCGCAAAACAGGAGCTTGCGATTTGTTCACAAGAGGAAAGTTGTAATTTTTTATTTTTTTCTTTGATTTAGTTGTAACCGGATCTATAAAAGACCGGATCTTTGTAACCCAAGATGACAATCATATCAATGAAAAAGAATACAGTTTTCCACGCGAACACCCCTGGGGTGTCTCGGAAATTCCGAGACACCCTAGGGTCCTAGGGGTGTCTCGGAAAATCCGAGACACCCCTAGGGTGTCTCGGATTTTCCGAGACACCCCTGGGGTGTCTCGGAAATTCCGAGACACCCTAGGGTGTCTCAGAATTTCCGAGACACCCCTGGGGTGTCTCGGAACTTCTGAGACACCCTTGGGGGTGTTTCGGAACTCTGAGACGTCCGTAGGTGTATTTGGTTGCTTCGCTGTAGATTCTTCGTCCGAACTCGGATTTGAGTGATTCCGGGTGCGTTGGATGCTCGACGAAGAGTTCGATCCGCTCTGGTGGTTAGATTATCTGTAGAGTGGTCGAGGCACAAAGGGCGTTGTCCTTTTTGTGAACACCGCCGGGTTCCCGATTGGTCCGGGTCTTCGTTGTTCCGAAATCCTATCCGCTTACGTGGCTCGTCGATTCACTTCAATCGTTCATCGACGTCGATTGGACTCCTGTGGGTCGGATAATGGCGTTCGTTGTTCCGAAATCCTATCCGCTCACGTGGCTCGTCGATTCACTTCAATCGTTCATCGACGTCGATTGGACTCCTGTGGATCGGATAGTGACGTTCATCGTCGTTCTTTAACACTGAACCGTTTGTGGAGACCTATAGGCAATTTTCGATGCCTACAACGTAAAAGATCAAATACTGGTCATGTGTATTTATAAATTTTAACTTATGACAAAAGTGTGTTAATTTAACACAAACTAAGCATAAGTGCACATATCTCGGTGTACGTGTCCACATCTGAAGTTCACCATCATCACAGGTGTTTAACAAGTTTTAACATTGTAGTTAATCATCACACGTTCGAGAGAAACGCTCGACAAATAGAAATCAAACCAAAACCATGTACAAGCCAACATCAGACTGGTGGTCGACTGTGATGGTCGACCGCGATGGGCTCCAGAGACTACCCAGGTCTCTGCCCTGCACGCGGTCGACCGTAGCGGTCGACCGTGTGCCCAAAATCCAGTTTTTCCAGGATTTTTGTGTGTGTCATGTTCACGTCGTGTTTTTTATAATTTAAACATGGTAAAAACTTCATGAATCTTGCATACAAACATGTTACAGCAGATAGAAATATCTGGAAACAAAATCAATATATATAACCATGATTTTATGCATTATATTTATATTCAAAACCCTAAAACATGCATAAAAGCTCAAACGATGAATCAAACTTCTTTCTTTAGATTAACCATGTTTTAAAATCATCTTGAGATCTTAAGTACATCTGTAAAATTCATTCTCAAAATTTTTTGCATGAAAAGACCTAATCTTTATACATATCATACAAACGAGTTGTCTTTTATTCATAATCTTGTCATTTAGGCTCTGTAAAACATGTTTAAATCTCTTTAAATCGTTTTGAAAACTGGGAGGGTGATTAGAAGAGATGATACTCTCCTGAGATTGTCAGAAAATGTTTTAGAAGCAAGGTTGAAAGAAATCTCCACTCCAAAAGCCAAAAACTAAGAAAATCCCGCTCGAAAG
Source organism: Asparagus officinalis (assembly GCF_001876935.1). NCBI lineage: Eukaryota > Viridiplantae > Streptophyta > Magnoliopsida > Asparagales > Asparagaceae > Asparagus > Asparagus officinalis. The sequence goes on along the minus strand of NC_033794.1, from coordinate 66,097,601 downwards.
CCTCCAATCTTCTCCAAGAAATCAAACTAGGGTTTTGAGGTTTTGGTGGCTGTTAGGGTTCTTAGGAAAACTGAGAAAAATGTGAAAAACTCATATATATATCAGGGAAAATGAATATGTGTTTAGAAATTTGAAACCAACTCGAAACATTATTCAAAAATACTGTGCAGGTTTCGCGGTCGACCGCGGCGATCGACCGGTTGTGGTCGACCGTGGTGGTCAATCGGACTGGGTATTTCTAGTTTTTCAAGGGTTTGGCCATTGTGCATGTTTCGACTCTTTTCTCTCTCATGTATGAACTCGTTCATACTCAAAACACATGGTATTATACTCATATACCATTTAATGATATTTATCATACTAAATATCCATATATCATAATTAATCTCATATTAATATATCATTAAAAAATTATCGGGGTTTTACAGATTTTATCCTCGAAATTCAGCAGTCGCATCACAAAGCTTAATAAATGGGAAAACTTATTAAGAAGGTGTATTCCATACATAGAAAACCTTCTTCACCCATCTCATAATATTAGCACAATGATATTTAAAGTTAACAACTTAGAATGCAAACATTCTCACCTAAATACCTAACTACACGAAATTGATATGTCGAGCGAAATAATCTAAACAAGAAAACCCTCATGTATATACCATATGTTTTAAATGATTAAGGATCAGGTGACAATATCCCCTTTCTAGTGTTAAACCCTCATGTATATACCATATGTTTTAAATGATTAAGGATCAGGTGACAATATCCCCTTTCTAGTGTTAAAGGTAAGTATAACTGTGTCTAAACAAATCAGGTGACAATATCCCCTTTCTAGTGTTAAAGGTAAGTATAACTGTGTCTAAACAACATAGATAATGGCAATTATCAAAGCATCAACATCATACCTGTCCAAACAGGTGCGGATAGTCGCAACAAACATCCTCCTTGTGCTCCCAAGAAATATCTTCGGCTCCTTGCCGGTTCCACTGAACTTTCACTAATGGAATGACTTTATTTCTAAGCTTCTTATTCTCTCTAGCAAGTATGCATACCGGAATCTCTGTGGTAGTCAAGTCATCCTGAATCTCAATCTCTGGTGAGTCAATCACTCTCTGCTGCTCATCATCTCGTAGATGCTTCTTAAGCATCAAAATATGAAAAACATCGTGTACACTCGACATCGATGCTGGTAGGTCTAACCTGTAAGAAACAGCTCTAATGCGCTCGATGATCCTAAAAGGACCAACATATCTTGGGGAAAGCTTCTCCCGTCTACCAAAATGCTGGACGCCCTTCATCGGTGATACTTTTAACATAACTAAGTCTCCGACCTGAAACTCTAAAGGTCGTCTTTGCTGATATACATAGCTCTTTTGCCGACTCTAGACTGTAAGAATGCGCTCTCGAATCAATGCTACCTTTTTCATGGTCTATCTAACTAACTCCGGACCAATCAATAGACTATCCTTTGGCTCTGGCCAACATATGGGTGATCTGCAAGGTCTCCTGTACAAAGTTTCATACGGTGCCATCCCGATGGTAGCTTGATAACTGTTAATATATGCAAATTCAATCAGTGGGATGTGATCATCCTAGCTACCCTGAAAATCCATAATGCATGCTCTCAGCATGTCCTCTAAGATCCGATTCACCCTCTCAGTCTGACCATCTGTCTGGGGGTGAAAAACACTGCTAAATGACAACTGACTGCCAAAAGCATCCTAAAAACTCCTCTAAAAATGAGATGTGAAGATTGAGCCCCGATCTGATACAATCGTCTCTGGGACTCTATACAATCAAACAATCTCCCGAATGAAGATCCTTGCATACATATCTGCCGTATAAGTCGTCCTCCTTGGTAAAAAATATGCAGACTTAGTCAATCTGTCCACTATAACCCAAATAGAATCATTTCCTTTCTTTGACTTAGGCAACCCCACTATGAAATCCATGAAAATATCTGCCCACTTCCACTCGGGAATGGGTAAAGGCTGTAGGGTTCCTGCAGGTCTCTGATGTTCTGCCTTAATCTGCTGATATGTAAAACACTTAGCTAAATACTCTAAAATCTCTTTGCGCATACCGCTCCACCAGAAATACCTCTTCATTTCCTTGTACATTTTAGTCGTGCCTGGTGTTCGCGGGAAAAATTGTTGCTTTCTTCATTAATGATTCCATTGTACACTCTTGTAATAGTTTATCGATTACAAAGATCCAGTCTTTTTATAAGATCCGGTTACAATGAAAATCAAATTGAAAAGAAATGAAAATTACAACTTTGTTTCCTTGTTTGTCGAACGAATCACGAGCTCCTGTTTTGCGGTCGCTCGCTTTGTGGGTTCTTTGCCTGCGCCGGGGTTGTTTGCCGTGGACCACCGCGCGATCTAGATCCGGTCGGATCTACGCAGTACAACGGGTATTATTTCACCAAGGAAATAATAGCCGGGGAGGATTGTTTCACCAAGGAAACAATCTTCCAAGTCTCGGGATCTAAGACCAAGCTTAGATCCAGAGTGTAGCAATGTAGATCTGAGATCCGATCCTCTCGAACATCTGCCTTATTTGACGTTGATGATCGCTGAGCACCAGATCTGGATGAGCAAGTCCTCGAAGTCCCAAAGCTTGAATCTTGTTAAGTTCTGAGTCTTGAGTTCAGCAGGGCTTCGCCTCTCCAAA
>NC_033794.1:66070985-66094815 GCF_001876935.1 Asparagus officinalis | reverse complement strand
GGGTGGCTCGGCCATGGCCGAGCCACCCCTTGGTGGCTCGGCTTTAGCCGAGCCACTCGGGTGGTTTTGGCTTTGGCCGATTTATCCGGGTGTGGCGCCGTTGTGTTCGTTGTCCAGTTCTGTGCTTCGTTGTTGATCTGGACTTGATTTGGTTGATCTGATTTGGCAGTAAATCAGATTCCTGATTTGGCAGTAAATCCGCTTCTGAGTTCGAGTCCGAAACTGATCTTGATTCGATCGTGATTCGTCCGAGTCTGTTCTCGGTTGGATGACTCGTTGATTCCTTACTCGTTAGCTTGATTCTGCACGCGGGTGGATTCATTCCGTTGTTCGCGTGCGATTTGTCGATCTCGTCGCCTCGTTGGTTCGTCGGTTTGTGCCGAGCTGAGCTAAGGGACCTATAAGCAATTTTATATGCCTACACCTGGATGCACTGTATATCTGCTACGATGCGCCTCATCAAAAAGTTCCTTCTTTAGTTGTAAATTGTTCGGCATAACAATTCTGCCCTTCATCCTAAGGCCTTCATCTATCCCTATAGTCCAATCATCCTTGGACTCTTTAAAAATCTCCCTCTTACGGGTTTGAATCCAAGAATCCTCTATCTGAGCTTTGACCACTCTATCTCTCCAAGATGGCTGTACAAGTAAAGCTCATAAAAACACACGGCTCACGCCAATCTTTGGCCTGAAATCAAAGTGACTGAGGATATTAAGATCTTGATGAAGTGAACACCTCAAAGCTGCTAGCCCACGACGACGTTTCCTGCTTAATGCATCTGCTACCACATTCGTCTTTTCTGGATGATACTGAATAGCAAATTCATAATCCTTAATAAATTCCATCCATCGACGCTGTCTCTGATTAAGTTCTTTCTGATAAAAGAGGTATTTTAAACTCTGGTGATTCGTGAATAGCTCAAACTGTACTCCATACAAGTAATGTCTCCACGCCTTCAGTGCAAATACCACTGCTGCTAGCTCCAAGTCATGCGTAGGGTAGTTTTGCTCATGAGTTCTCAACTGCCTCGAAACATAAGCTACAACTCTCTAGGTCTGCATCAATACACCTCCAAGACATAATAGGGATGCATCAGTGTAGACAACAAAAGTCTTATCACTGCTAGGAATAACCAAAACTGGTGCTGAAGTCAATTTAGTCTTCAAAGTATCAAATGCCTTCTGGCACTCTATGATCCAAATAAACTATACACCTTTCTTAGTAAGGTGTGTAAGCGGTGTGGCAATCCTCAACAAGTCCTGAATGAATTTTCTATAATAGCCTACTAGGCCTAAGAAGCTACGAATCTCGGTAACTGACTTCGGTGGCTCCCAATCAAGTACGACTTCTACCTTAGCCGGATCTACTGCAATGCCCTCCCGGCTGATGACGTTGCCCAAAAATCTAACATCTGATAACCAGAATTCATACTTGCTAAATTTAGCATACAACTGGTGCTCTCTCAATAATTGCAATGCTAACCTCAAACGCTGCTCGTGCTCGGCCTCCGACCTTGAATAGATAAAAATATCGTCGATGAAAACTATCACGAACTGGTCCAAATAAGGATGAAAAACCCGATTCATCAAATCCATGAATACTGTGGGTGTATTGGTCAGCCCAAATGGCATGACAAGAAACTCGAAAGACCCATATCGAGTCAAGAAAGCGGTCTTTCTATCTAGATCTGTAGCTCCCTCATCTCAGTAGGCGTCATAGGATAAGGAGCTCGGGAAATCGGTGCGGTGCCTGGCTGCAATTCTATGCAAAACTCGACCTCTCTCACTGGAGGTAATCCTGGTATGTCCTGGAAGACATCCTGGTACTCTGAGACTACTCGCATCTCACTCCAATTTGTGCCCCGATCCCGCAATATCACATCCTCTATGTATGCCAGAAATGACTCCGAAAACTGGTTGCCTCTGGAGTTAGCTATCACTAATTCAGACCCATTAAATGCCCGCGAACAGTCGATACTCACATGGTAGAAAGATAGCCGATCCATACCAAGAATCACATCGAATTCAGACATATGCAACACGATCAAATCAATCGTGAACTCAGAATAATCCAAGCTAATGATGCATCTCCTACAAACGTTCTCTAACAGAGACATCTCTCCTAACGGAGTGGATACAGATAAAGGAAAATCTAATGGCTGAGATATAAGATGAAGTCTAACCGTAAAATCATAGGAGATAAAAGAATGTGAAGTGCCAGAATAAAAAAGAATACGTGCTGGAAAGGAGTTCACGCGGAACGTACCTTTCACCACAGCTCCGCTCGTTCCATGATCGTGAGGAACAACTGCATACACTCTATCGGTCTGCTGCTCTGCATCATCTAGAGTGAATGGTGCCATCTATGTCCAATCTTGTTACAATTATAACAAGTTCCCTAAAATTGGCACTGCTGCTATGCTCTATGGTCCTGCTAATGGCCCTTCTTAAGGGGACCCTGCTGATGCGGACCCTTACCCTGCTGATGGGGTCCTTCTGAGCCTCCAAATGGTCTTTTACCCTTTCCTTTGTCCTCGGACTGTCCTGACTTACCATTGTCCTTGCCCTTGATGAATATCGCTGTATCTGTCTCCTGAGCCATGGCAGCATCTGCCACCTTTCACACTGAACGAAACTTCTGAGCCCGACGCTCCTCTGTGTGCCACAAACCGATGAACCTAAGCAATGAAATGAACTTACTCTCAAAGTCCATGACAGACATATCCCCCTACTCTAATCGAGCAAGCTCTAACTCTTTTCCGGCTTTCGCTGTAGCCGAAACTTACTGTTCATCAAAAAGATATATAAAAGTCTCCTACAAGACCGACATCCTCCGCTCTGGGGTGAAACGAAGTCTTTACCATCCCCCTACATCGCCTTTTAGGATGAAAGCCGCTAGCCTCTTCTTCTGTACAGAATTAACATTCAGAATATCTTAGATGTTACTCACATCTTCCTTCCATTTGTGTGCCGCAATGGAGTCCGTCGAACCATGAAACTCTGGAGCCTTTAACTTCTGCTACTTCTCTACCAAACGAAGCTAAGCCTCCTGCTCAGCCACTCCATCATCAACTAGAGGTGGTGGCGCAACTACTGGTGTCCTCTCTGGTATCTCTTCCTGATTAGGAGTTCCCTATCGAGCCTGATCTGCTAATTGCTCCTCAATAGCCGCCAAACAAGTTACCAAGGACGCTATGAGATCCACTAAGTACTGCGGAGCCAGCTGTGGCTCAGGCCCCCTATCATCCTGCTCAACTCCCTGAGCACGAGTAACATGGCGTCCATGACCTCTTCCTGACATCTATAAATCCAAAATAAAGCTTATTACACAGTAAATAGGATCTCAAGCATAAAGGATATAACATATACCAATAAGCAAATCATTTCACATATACCTCATCATATCATGCTTTATTATTCAAAGCAAATAGATCATAAAAAAAATTTAGATTTTCGTGTACACATATAGTACATCCTCACTCATACTAAGGATTCCTAGTAGACTGTACACATGATCCCTAGTAAACTCTATCCTAACACCATAATATGACACATGGATGATCCTAAGGATATTGGAACTAGAGCTCTGATATGAACTGTGACGCCCCAGAGTTCACACAAGGTTGCAGTCCCCGATGAAACCCGAATTGTCAAACCTGCCAAGCACCAACCATCATACTACGACATGTTTCACCGTCACAATCACTATCTCTCTAGTGGAAACAATAAATAGGTAAAGGTACAGACAAACAAAATAAAAATAGGGAATATTGGATATACACAGAAGAAGCATAAGAAATATCAAGAATGAGCCCAACTGAAATAGAATAGAAATATTTCTAGATGTAAACTAGATCTCAAATACAATGAGTCAAATAAACAAAGTCTCACAAGAGTTCTCAACTCTAAAATAAAGTACCAATCTAGAGTCTGAAAATAATCAACTACATGTGGAGTTCTGCAATAACTACAAAGTATAATAAATAGTTAAATGGACAACTAAGAAGTCCCATCAACCTGCGACTCTCCATGCGCCGAACTCGCTGCCTGAAAGAGGGAAAACAACGAGCGTCAAAGCACTAGCGAGATCATCATTACCACTCCCTAGGGGAAGGGGTAGGAGTATATAAGAAAATAGAGTCAATACTTACATATATCAAATCATTCATATAGCTCTCTATGAAAAATAAATAGTCAAGGAAACATACTCAAATCTCCAACATAAAGAATAAATACATCGTCTCGAATTACATCCGAGTAGCCTGCTCTAATATAAAAGGATGTCAACCAAACCAAAACAAATATAACTACCATCCATAACGGGTGTGCCAAAATCTCAAAAGAAATACCCTACTCGCAGATAATCTATCATGGAAGTAAAACTTACAACTGATCAAATATCTATGTGTGCATCATGTTATGCTATAGCGATACTCATGTAATGTTCTTACTTAATCGCTCTGCGGCAATAGGATTTATTATCTTCCTATTCCAGATACATGTAATAACGATACTATTGTATTACTCTTACTCAATCGTTCTGCGATAATAGGTTTTATCTTCCTATTTTTGGATACGTGAAAGATCAAATACTAGTCATATGTATTCATAAATTTTAACTTGTGACAAAAGTTTGTTAATTTAACAAAAACTAAGCATAAGTGCATATATCTCGGTGTACGTGCCACATCTGAAGTTCACCATCATCCCAGGTGTTTAACAAGTTTTAACATTGTAGTTAATCATCACATGGTCGAGAGAAACGCTCGACAAACAGAAATCAAACAAAAACCATGTACAAGCCAACATCAGACTGGTGGTTGACCGTGGCGGTCGACCGCAATGGGCTCCAGAGACTACCTAGGTCTCTGCCCTACACGCGGTCGATCGTAGCGGTCGACCGTGTGCCCAAAATCTAGTTTTTCCAGGATTTTTGTGTGTGTCATGTTCACGTCATGTTTTTGTGATTTAAACATGGTAAAAACTCCATGAATCTTGCATACAAACATGTTACAGCAGATAGAAATATCTGGAAACAAAATCAATATATATAATCATGATTTTATGCATTATATTTATATTCAAAATCCTAAAACATGCATAAAAGCTCAAAACGATGGATCAAACTTCTTTCTTTAGATTAACCATGTTTTAAAATAATCTTCTGATCTTAAGTACATCTGTAAAATTCATTCTCAACCTTTTTAGTATGAAAAGACCTAGTCTTTATACATATCATACAAACAGGTTGTCTTTTATTAATAATCTAGTCATTTAGGCTTTGCAAAACATGTTTAAATCTCTTTAAAAGCATTTTGAAAATTGGGAGGGGGATTAGCAGAGATGATACTCACTTGATATTGTCAAAAAACATTTTAGAAGCAACGTTGAAAGAAATCTCCACTCCAAAAGCCAAAAACTAAGAAAATCCCGCTCGAAAGCCTCCAATCTTCTCCGAGAAATCAAACTAGGGTTTGGGGGTTTTGGTGGTTGTTAGGGTTCTTAGGAAAACTAGGAAAAATGTGAAAAACTCATATATATATCAGAGAAAGTCAATACGGGTTTAGAAATCCAAAAACCAACTCGAAATAGGGTGAGTAACATCTCGCCCAGCTCTCACCCACTATTTTTATAGTTTTCTTTGGTTTTATTTCGGATTTTTGAGCCTAAATCACTATTTGCATATAAAAATAGACCTTTATAGCATATGATGCTAAAATCGAATATTTTTAGTTTTTAAAAGCTCATAAATGAATTTGTAAATTAAGATCCAGATTTGGAAATTTGTTTAAACATGAGTTTTAATGTGTTCTACTATTTTTAATACGTTTTTAAACATGTTTATATGTCTAGGGTTTTAATGTAAGTGATTGCATGTAAAATCATTCGTTTCTGTTGATACACATGTGTTAGAATCAGAAATATGTTGCTTGACATGACAAAAAAGAACTTTAGTTTAACATTTTTGCAGATAATCATCGTAAGCAGAAAACTGGGGATTTTCTGCTCAGTCGACCAATGAGTCGACTCATGAGTCGACTCAAGAGTCAACTGATTAGCCAACCAATGAGTCAACTGACGAGAAAATTTGTAGTTTTTGTGTCTTTTTCTGGTCGATCAATGAGTCGACCAATCCCAGTCGACTCATGAGTCGACTGATGAGGAATTTTTCCAGTTTCCTCGGTTTTGGATCTGTTTGGGTTGTTTCTGTTTAACTGAAATTGTTTATGCTTGTTTATTGATGTTGCGTGCTTTAATATGAATGAGGAGTTGCCTTGAATAATGGGTATTAGAAATTATTGTTTAATTTGTATCTTTACATATGAGATTACATGCGGACACGAGTTAAAGTTTACACACCGAGGTACGTGTGAATTTCGTATAGGTATATCTTTCCACCTATCTCATCGATACTTGCACAGTTTGTTTAATTCTCGTGTTGAACTATAATGCATTGAAGTCCTCGTATTGGACTATAATCTATTTCAGTTCTCGTGTTGGACATTTACCTATTTGTCCATGTGTTGGACATCAGTTTAGACCTTGAGTTGAAACTTATACTTGTATTAACTGGACATGACACTTATATGAGTTGTGACACGACACCGTAATTAATTTCTGGGATGATTTTGCCTTCTTTTATTATTATTCTTGTATTAGATTTTGGGTTTGGTATTTAGAGATTTACAATTTGAGATACAAGGTATATACATGAGGGTTTCCTTGTTTGGATTATTTCGTTCGACGTACCTATGCTCGTATTGTAATTTCCTAAATACTAAAATCGTCTTATACGTAGGTAAATTACACTTTGAGCTACATGGTATATACATGAGGGTTTCCTTGTTTGGATTATTTTGCTCGACGTACTTATGCTCACGTTGTAATGACCTAAATAGGATCAGTGATTTCATATATATATATATATATATATATATATATATATATATATATATATATATATATATATATATATATATTATATTATATATATATATTTATATATATATAATATTTATATATATATATATATCTATATCTTTTTTCTGTATACAACGAGCCCTTTCCCTTGGGTTGTTGTGATTGTTGCTCGCTAGCATTTGACGCTCGTTGTCCCTCCCCCTTTCAGGTAATGAGCAGGAGCCGCGGAGAGTTGCAGGTTGATGGCGATGCATTTTAGCTTCAGCTATCTATTTAGTTTATATTTTCTTTTGAGCCTCCACTGTAGACTTTTGTTTAGACATTGAGAGTTTATTCTAGAAGTTGTAAAGGCTGTGTGCCTTATTTCCTCTTGTTCAGATATTTTATATTTGAGACTTGTTGAGTACTTCAGTTTATTTATTTCAGACATTGACTTGTACTTCAGTATGCTAGATGATGAAATATTAATTTGATCTCTATTATTTTATCTGTTGATTTCTGTATTATCTCTTACTTGCTTTTGTACCTACACCTTTTATTGACTCTACTAGAGAGATAATAATTATGATGGTGAAACATGTTATTGTACGATGTGGTGCATGGCAGGTTTGGAATTCTTGGTTTTACCTTGGACTGCAGCCTTCTGTGAACCCAGGGGCGACACAGATAGCTGATCCCCATAAAGTATTGATGATGAAAGTTATAATCTGACAACTTTCACAATACAAATGAGAGGTAAAAACTGACGACTCTCACATCTTAAAGGGCCAAATGCCAGGATCACAAGATAACAATCCTAGCAATGCTCTAATAGAAGAGATTACAAGTTGATGATCTCTTCAAAGAAAAACACGGAGTTCATCACCGCATTCCAAGTTCAAGATGTGGATCTCATAGCTGTGATTCAAGATCAAGATATGGAGCTCATCGCTGCGTTCAGAGATTAAGACGCGGAGCACATCGTTGTGCGGAGTTCATCACCGTGTTCTATGATCAAGACGTGGAGCTAACTACCGTGTTTTTAGCCCAATATGCAGAGCTCGCTACCGCGTTTTTAGTTCTAAATGTGAGGGTTGATTCCTGACCGCGAATCTCGCGTTTGACTAATTCAAACATGTTTTAAATGGTTCTAAAACCATTTTCCATGAATTAAGAGCATTAAACCCTCATTAAGGAGTGATTTAGGGGGGTGGTGGGGTGGTTACACCCCTTAAACACCTAAAAATAGCCGAGAAGTCAGCTACAAATGGATCCTTTTTGGATAATCTTGAATTAGCTTTGGTTGAAGCTTTTGGAGAACATTTGGCTTGGCTTCTTGAACGCATTTCGCTTATCACTTAAGATTGGTTTTTTGGGCTAAAAAGGATTAATTTTCTTTCTCAAATCAACTCTTCCCAAGAGTTCATTACTCCGCTAGAGTTTAAAACTTGCTCGGTAAGTTCTTCTAAAACTCGTTTAGAGTTCTGTACTTGCTTCTCCGCTAGAGTTTAAAACTTGCTCGGTAAGTTCTTCTAAAACTCGTTTAGAGTTCTGTACTTGCTTTGCGAGTTCTTCCCGACGTTAAAGTCTCGGTAAGTTCTTCTAAAACTCGTTTAGAGTTCTGTACTTGCTTTGCGAGTTCTTCCCGACGTTAAAGTTAAGAGACGAAGACCGAAGTTCCACGAAGTGAGGTGTTCAGATCTTCAATAGGATATAAGATTCAAAAGCCCATCGACACCATGAAGAACCCAGTATTAAACAAAGGGAAGGATCTCCATCAATCCCTTCTCTCTTTTGTAAATTAGGAGATCGTTAAGAGAAAATTGTAATTTCTTTTTCCAAGTCAGTTAGAGAGAGGTTACATCGAGAGATTGTACTCATTCTTTTCTTAAGTCAGTTAAGGAGAATTAATAACATTTCCTCTCAACATTCTCGCAAATTTTCTGACCAACACTTACAATGCAATATCCTAACAATATGACATACATAAGAATATAAGCAAGGATATGCAAAGATAAACAATATAACACAATAGGCGATATAAACATGTACAAGATATAACAATGATAATAGTTCACCAAGATAATCACAAACACAAAGGAAATAATTACGGAGTTCGGTCAACCCTTGACCTACGTCTCTGCTCCTCACCTTGAGGAGATTCTCCACTATCTCAAATAACTACATAATCGATTTTCAAAGCTCACCAAAAAAATTTATAATACACACATTAACAATCACACAATATGATACTTTAAGTGTTGGCCTACCCGTAGCACCTTCCTCAAGTGCTTAGAATTATTACATCTCCCTAGGCTTTTACAACCAAGCCACTCCTCTTGGAATTAACCCCGGTCTCTCCCAACCACTCCTCTAAGTGTCCTTGTGTATTATAACGTGTTATCACAATTAAGTGCAAATAAAAAGGATTTGCTCTCTAAACAAGGATGAGAACAAATTTTAAGCACACTCTCAAAGATACACTCTCACAACCCAAGTATACTATATGTGACATACTTAAGCTCAAGTGGTTGTGTGGGTAAGGAATGAGTATAATGAAATATAAACTCAAATCAATCTAGCATAAATATATGAGAATCAAAATATCAAATAGCTAGAAGATGAGTTTAGAAAAACTTCTCTAAAACAAGCAAGAGAGAGGTAGAGATTTGAGGTTGAGATCCTTAATAATGATGTTGCAATCCTTCTCTTGTGAAACTCTCTTCATATAAAACAAACTTGATTTTTCTTCAAAACACTTTTAACAAAACTACCAAAACTCTTTTTTAAACATTCTTAGTTAAAACAAATTAGTCATGAGGCATATATATAGCCTCTCTAAAGAATCAGTCAAACTAGCCATTACAGTCAAAAACTAGCCAATCGGTCGACTGGTCAAATGAATCGGTCGACCGGTTAGTCCACAGTTGGCCTATACTGAAAAACAGAAGAGACCATCGGTCGACTAGTTAACATTATCGGTCAACTGACATACACTGATCGGTCAACTGATAATAGAGATGGGTTGACTAATAAGTTGACATTCCAGAAACTGAAAACTGCTAAAAACTTATTTTTGTAAATTCTATTTAAAATAACAAAACAACTCCAAAATTAATAAAACTTGGGGAAATATTTATATATATGAAAATAAATATGTTAGAGAAGAAATTTTTTCATTTCTCATTTGTAAAAACACAAGTATTTTGCCAAAAACATCAAAAATATGAAATCGTCAAAACTTGATTTTTGATAAAAATCATTCCAAATAAGCTTTAAAACACTTTTCAACAGATTAATAGACTTGAGGAAAGATATAAAATAGTATCGTTAAGTCTATAATCCGAAAATAGCGATAAAACGAATATGTATGTGTAGTTTGAGCCTTAAATATAACACATAAAGTAAAGCCTAAACTTTAAAACTATATACTCAAGCAATTTGATTTTCAATATAGCTTGATCTTGGTAGCGGATGAAGCGATATAATATCTTGACTTGAATATGCGACGACTTCACTTCAATATCCCTAAAACTCTAAGAATATCATTGTTATGCTCAAATCCAAATTGAATGCATGTTAGATGAAAACACAAATACTAGAAATCACGATTAGAAATTATTTGTAAATCATCAAAATAAAATTAGGCAATAGGCTCATAAATATGAGACCTAACATAACTGTGTGGTTAAAAAAATTAATTCTATAAGATATAATAATTTTTTTTTCTATCTTCTAGAATGCAAATTATATCTTGGTTTCTCCACCCATGAGTTTAAATGAAAATGTTATACAATTCAATCTTCCCTATGATGGTCGCCAAAAAACATGTCTTCTACTTGCTTGATAATAGTTCCAGTGTCAATTTTCATCTCGCCTATAACATTATTGATATCATTATTGTTGTTTGCAGTTGGTCCTACGGAAATGAAGCTAGTTTTGATTTCTTTAGCATCAAAACAACTATGCAGAAGCATAGATGAAACTAATGGTAAAAGAAGTACAAAGAAAATTTGGTTTGAAGGTTTCATATTTTGGTACTGTGTTGAGTGTAGATTGAATTTTATGTTTGAAGTTAGCTCCTTTTATAGGCATCATAAAGAACATTAAGGGTCCTTATATTCAATTAATACATCTAATTGAATAACATATTATTTATTAATTTTTTAAACTAGTAAGCCTACAACTACAATAAAATACGCTATTTAATATGTTAAAGTTGTCTTAATGTTACATTCACTGTAATCTAATTTTGCATCCGATCTGTCACCCATTAATTATATAAAAAAACCTTCTTTTAGACATAACCTGCATATTAATTGTTGGTATTATTACATTAAAATGTATGTCTACATTAAAAATACATTATAACTAAACATTTAAGAAGAATTTGTTATCTACTTGTAGCCATTTAGTAGCCATTTCATTATAGAGTTTGTAGAGGCAATATAACAACCCAAACTTTAAGAGATATTGTGAAATTTACCTTTCTTTTTGTGTTATATGATCAAACAAAGTTTTTTCTATATATATAGAAACAAGTATGCATGTACGCTAGCATGGTTCTTTAAGATTGACTCTACAGTTAATTAGCCTTTTGAACTTTTGGAAGCTTTCCACATAACCTCCTTAAACTTTATTTAGCTCAATTAACACATCTAAACATTAGAATGTCTTAGAAACTCTTTGAACTTTAATATTGACATTTTTCCATTGGACTCCGTATATGTAACTAGAAAAATGAAATGTTCCTAGAGGAAAAGACTTTTACTATTTATTATTTACGAGCAGCATGCACACGTCCCTAGATTGTAGGTTTTTTGGTAAGTAAGATTTTCTCATTACCAGTAATGAAATGAAGCATAAACTATTCATTTGTTTTTTCCTTTTTTTTAGAAGAGAAAAAAATGAAGCACATCCTATTCATATATACAAAACCTGAGCTATATGGACATAAATCTCATCCAAAACTCACCATATATAATACTAGGGTCTCTCTGTGAACTAACAGACTACAAGCCACCCCTACAAAAAAGCACCCAAAAACATAGCTTTTGCTCAAAACTTGAGTATTTGAGATTGAGCTCTTCTCCTCAAAAGTTTAGTTTCAATTCTCATAGCATTGCACCAGAATCAATTGAATCCGGTATCTTTAAACTTCACCATCCTGCTGCACATAATTTTCACATCAAATATGATAAACTGCAGACACTCCTCCCCGTATTCTTATGTAAGCTAAAAAACTAGCATTCCGTACATGGTATAAAAAACCACGATAATAGTCTTTTGGATAAGTAAATCGTAGAGTTTCCTCTCATAATTTTCTCAATCTATTCGAGAATTTAACTCCAGACACAAGGAGCATGACTGGTTTGTACAAATGCCATAATTCTTTTCCAGATATGAGAGTAGAAATCACATGTGAAAAGAAGGTGATCTCTTGCCCTCTTATGAGTGTAGAATAGACTACAAAATATTCTCAACATGAATATCAGAATGTTCAAGTTTATGTTTAGTAGGAAGCCTATTCAAGCAAGTAATCCAAAATATAAAAGAGTGACTTGGAATAGTAGATTTAGTCCATTCTAGTGAAGTCCTTCTCTTTTTCTCTCCAACATTAGATTGAAGCTTCAGAAGTGCCAAATTCAGGCTTGTTCCCCTTCTAAATGCATCTAGAGCTATTAATATCAACACATTTCAATACCTCATCCCTTAATCTTTAAAGTGTGCTAAATTACCATGAGAATATGGGCCAAAAAATCAATTTCTTTTAAATAGAACCCATGTGTCAACTTCAATCGTAGAGAACCATGCTTTAAAGTGCTTGCCCATATATGTTTTATCATCAGCACAATATTAAAAAGTCCCATAGAGTGGAGACCAAGACCACCAGGAATTTTAGAAGAACGTATATTATTCTATGCAACTTTAGCTTTTTCATGATTGTTTAACATATCGGCTCTCCGCTTATCTGTTCTGCACACTTGATGACTTTCTCTAGTAAGATGAATATCAATTTCTCTAGTAAGATGAATATAAAACTTTAGAAATTTTGCATGAGATATATGTGATGCCCCAGGTTTCACGCAAGGCTGCAGTACAAGGCGAAACCCGAAATGTCAAACTTGCTAAGCATCAAACACCATGCTATAACATGTTTTACCATCACAGTCACTATCTATCTAGTGGAAACAACAAATAGGTGAAAGTATCGACAGACAAATAATAGAGATAGAACAAATCAGATGTATGCAGAAGTAATAAGAGAATAATCATTAGTGAGCCTTACTAAAATAGAAATATCTATGAGTCTGAAATAAACCTCAAGTACAATGAGTCAAATAAAGTATCACTATGGCTCTCAGCCTCTACAAAATAAAATACAAGTCTAGAGTCTGAACATAAATAACTAACTATGGAGTTCTGTAATAACTACTAAAATAATAAATAGCTAGATAGAATCTATGAAGAAATCCCATCAACCTACGACTCTCCGTGCGTCAGACTCGCTGCCTGAAAGGGGGGGGGGAACAACGAGCGTCAAAGCGCTATAGCAAGATCATCTCCACCTCTACACAGGGAAAGGGGTAAGAGTATATAGAAAATATAGACAATATATAAGTATAAAATCATTCATATAAATCTAACTAGAGATTAGTATTTAGGAATCCATAACACGAGAGTTTGTACGTCGAGCGAAATAATCAAAACAAGGAAACCCTCATGTATATACCATGTCTCAAATTGTGACTCCCTAAATACCAATTCCAAACTCTATGAATGAAAAAGAACAATAAACAAAAGGTAACACGCCAAACCTCAAACCTGTAGAACAAATATCCCATCCCGATCTACACTCGGGTAGACGAATCTAACATAAGAGAAACTCATCCATAACAAAGATTAATCACAAGCCTTGTCGTGTAAGCCACGGTCTCAGAGAAAACACCCTACTTACGGGTATTCCAAATGGAATAAAAACTACAATTTATAATACTTATAAGTGTGCATCTCATGTGCATTAGCGATACTCTTGTAATATTCTTACTCAATCACTCTGTGGCAATAGGTTTTATCTCCCTATCCCGGATACATAAAATGACGATACTTTTGTAATGTTTTTACTCAATCGCCCTACAAAAATGGGTTTTATTTCCCCAATCCGGATACATAATATGATGATACTTTTGTAATATTCTTACTCAATCGCTATGCGAAAATAGGTTTCATCTCCCTATTAAGGAAACATGAAATTTTGCATACTCTTCATATTTATTTATCGAATTAAATTATGAAAAAAAAACATGTTAACACAACATATTCTAAACATACGCGCACATATCTCGGTATGCATGTCCATATCTGCTGTTCACTGACATCTCAGGTGTTAAACAACTCATAAACATTGTATCATAATAGTACAAGGTCGAGAGACTCGTTCGAAAACCAAAAAATCGAACAAAACATGCACAGTCCGATATACAGTTTGGCGGTCGATCTCAATTATGTGATGGTCGATCGCGATGGGTTCCAGGGCCTACCCAGGCCTCTGCCCTACATGCGGTCAACCGCCACTATGGCGCGGTCGACCATAGGCTAAAATTCTAGATTCTAAATCTGGTTGTGTGTGTTGTGTTCACGCCGTGTTTAGGTGATTCAAATATGATTAAAACAATATGAATCTTACATGAAAACATGTCAACAACAGATAAAAACTTCTGGGAGAAACACAATATATAATACATGATTATGTGCATAAAAATTCATATTTAAAACCCTAAAACATGCATAAGAACTTGAAACAAAAAACAATTCATCTTTCTTTAGATTAAACAACTTTTAAATCATTTTCAGATCTTAAATATCTTCTGTAAATTCGTTCTCAAACCTTTTCACATAGAAAGACCTAGTCTTTATACATATAATACAAAAGAATTGAATTTTATTCATAAACTAGTTAATTTGGCTTTATAAAACATGTTAAAAACTCTTTAAAAATATTTTAAAAACTAGGAGGGGGATTAGCAGAGATGAACTTGCCTGAGATTTGTAGAAAAGCGTTTAATATGCCAAACCAAAGAAGATCTCCACTCCAAAAGCCAAAAACCACACGAAATCCTGCTCAAAAGCCTCCAATCTTCTCCAAGAATCAAGTTGGGGTTTATGGGGGTTTGGTGGCTGTTAGGGTTCTTAGGAAAACTAAGAAATTAGTGAAAGATTGATATATAAACCAAGGAAAATGAATATGGGCTTTAGAAATCCGTAACCAACTCCAAAGAGGAGAAAAGCTTGTGCAGGTCTCGCGGTCGACCACGGCGGTCGACCGGATTGGAATTTTCCAGCTCATCATATATTTGGCCATTGTGCATATTTTGTGCATTTGCACTCATATTTTCACAAATATACATTGAATTGATCTCAAATAAATCCTTATCATACTCAAACATCAAGATAAGTTATTTTTTTACTATATAACATATTTATCTTTATTTATCATAAAATATTTAAATTTACAGGGTTTTACATTCTTCTCCCCATAAAAAAATTTTGTCCTCGAAATTCTGTAATCGTATCTTAGGAATTAATAATATGAGAAAACACTAAGAGGAGATAATCCAGACAAGAAAACCCTCCCATACACATCTCGTACCATTAATCCTTAGATATGAATAACTAGCAATATCTATGCTTAACAATCTTAAATGTGAATACTCCCATTTAACCCCTAACTAAACGAAACTAGTACGTCAGGCGAAAAATCCAAACAAAGAACCCGCCATATATATACAATGTGTTCCTAATGATTAGGAGCTAAGTGTTAATACCCCCATTCTAGCTTTAAATATAAATATGACCATATAGAAAATCAAAAATCATAAATATCAAAAAGCTATAACCAAATCATTTTACGCACTCGAATAGGTGCGGGCAGTCGCGACGTATATCCTCCTCGCGCTCCCAAGAAGCCTCCTCAGCTCTTTTCTATCTCTATTGAACTTTAACTTAAGGTATTACTTCCTTTCTAAGCCTCTCATCCTCTCTAGTAAGAATATAACCCGTGATCTCCATGGTAGTTAAATCTATCTAAAACTCAAATTTTGGTGCATCAATCACTCTCTGCTGCTCCTCATCGCGCAATTACTTCTAAATTATCAAAACATGGAAAACATCGTTTATACTCGACATTGATGCTAGAAGATCTAGTCCATACAAAACGGCTCCAAAAATGTTCAAAACGAAACAAAACGACATTTTGAAATAATGTTGGTCTACTTGAAATATTTTGCGATTTAGAAACTTTTCGCAAATCAAAACAAAACTTGGCTAAGTGACCAACTCTACCACAAAAATCACAATGATACACATTAGCATGCTTATGATGAACAATGGGTGCATGTGTGTGTACATGTGATGAAGAAGAAGCCTTATGAGATGCACAAGAAGAATTAATATTCTTATATTTTTGTGCATCATAGCAAAACTTAGCTAAATGGTCTTTTCGACCACAAATGGAGCATTTATAAGTTTTACTATACAAGTGTGCAAAGTGTACGGGTTTAGAAGTTGTAGTACTAGACTTTGCACCCAAGTCCATAAGTTTCTTATTATTTACAATGCATGTTTTAAGGGTTGAATCTAAAGATGATATTCGGTTTTTCACAAGATTCAATTCATCATTATGCATACAAGCATTGGAAATAGAAGTAGATGAAACATGATCATTTCTAAAAGAATTAAACTTATTTCTAATAGTTTCTACTTCTATCAAGGCATTATTATTAGCATGAGTTAAGCTAGCAAAAGATGAAGACATGTTATTATTTTCCAAACTTAATAACTCATTGTTTTCTTTTAAAATAGCATTCTCTTTAACAACAATATCAAGTTTGGAAGCTAGCGACTCATGATCGGATTTTAAACTAATATGCTTGCTTTTAAGATCAATAAAATTGTTTTGCAATTTTGTATAGGCATGAGATAATCTATCATATGCACAAGCGAGTTCATTGATGGATATATCACTATCGGATTCCGAATCGCTTACCACACTAGGGCTATCGCCTAGTGGCCGTGTGCATGATGATGCTCCACACTCACTTGAAGAACAATCCTCCAAACTACGTCGGATTTCCTCCAAGTTGCCTTGATGTGCTTCTATGAATTTCCATAAATTGTAAGCACTATCAAAATGAACAAATTTGTTAGAAAATGATGAGTCAAAGGCATTAAGCAAATATTCTAACAAAAGCTTGTTCATATTAAACATTTTATTATCATGATTGCTCCACGGTCTTATGCTAATCTAATCCGTTTTAAATGCCAATCAAAATATTAACAAGTTATATTCTTGCAAGATAGATATACAAAGAGTTAAGTGCAAGAATATGCAATATACACAAGGTGATATATCCTAGCAAAGGGATATACTATGAGATATATGAGCAAGGATATATGAACTAACACAAGGGTAAAATAAACAATCTACACAAGTGATAGGGTAATATGATGAGCAATACACAAAAGGCGATATAAGATATGAAAACAAGAATAAGAACGCCAATGCAATCACAAACAAAACGATATGTTTACGAGGTTCGGTCCCCACGACCTACGTCCCCGCTCCTCACCTCGAGGAGATCTCCACTATCACAACCGGGTTTTCTACGTTCACCCGAACAACGTTTACACCTCACAATACAATCACTATGTAATCACACCTCACACACTAAGTGTTGGTCCTAGCTCGTGTCCTCCTCCTCAAGTGCTCGGTTACAACCTCTCCCTAGGCACGTCAACCGACGCCACTCCTCTTGGATTCGACCCCGTCTCTCACCACACACTTCTCTCGGTGTACAAGTGTATTACAAGTGAACCCTCATAATAAGCACAATATAAATCAAATGATTTGTTCTCTAAACAAGGTGAGAACTCAATTAAGCTCAACTATAAGTCACTAATCTCACAACCCAAAATTATACTATGAATGTAAATACAATAAGCTCAAAAGGTTGTGTGTGAACAAAGAGATATAAATCAAAACTAAACTCAATGTAGTTCTAGCTTAATAACAATGATAATCAAATATATATAAAAAGCTAGAAATAGAGTTTAGAAAACTTCTCAATATATCAAGAGTGGAGGGAGAAGAGTTGGATGCCCAAACACCAATAGATGATCTCCTCAAGCTCTTGTTGAATTGAATCACAAAAACAAACTTTCAATTTGCTTAAAATCTTTTTAAACACACTTAAACCAAACTAAAACCCTTGTTAAAAACTTTATTAAACTTGATTAAAAACTCTTCTTAAAAATAAAATTGAAAAGACATCAGCAATGGGGTATATATACCCACTAGAAATCTCAGCAAAAACCCCCAAAACAAATGACAAAACAGCCCCCAGAGAAACAGCTCATAAATAGCCGTTAGTAGCCAACGGCTATATTGTCGGTCGACCGAAATTTTCCGTTGGTCGACCGATGAGAGCAAAAACACGAAGAAAACGTTTTGGACCATCGTCGGTCGACCGGAAATTCTGTCGGTCGACCGATTTGAGCTCTCGGTCGACCGGACCGGTCAACCAACGACTCTCTGGAAAAATACTGACGAATGGTAAATTGACCGGTCGACCGTACCGGTCGACCGAAAACTGACATTCAAGAAAAATCGGTTTTAGAGCTGATTTTAAAACCCTGTTTAAAAATATCAAATAAATTCAGAAAAATGTAAAACTTTGGGGAATGATTGTAGACATGATAATACACATGCTACAATGATTGGTTATCAAAAAGGACT
Organism: Asparagus officinalis; assembly: GCF_001876935.1. Classification (NCBI taxonomy): domain Eukaryota; kingdom Viridiplantae; phylum Streptophyta; class Magnoliopsida; order Asparagales; family Asparagaceae; genus Asparagus; species Asparagus officinalis. Next base: position 66,076,122 of record NC_033794.1, on the reverse strand, counting down.
TCCCAAATAAAAAATATCATCATTTTACAAACTAGTCCAAAACATGAAAATATGAGATACTTGAATTTTGATGTTTTGACATAAACCAACTTTTGAAACCTTATGAAATGATTGTATAGACCTGATAAAAGATATAACATGTTATTATGAAGTCTATAACCTAGAAATATAATATTTTCATAAAATTGCATATTCTATGCAATATATTCAAAACACTAAATATGATTTCATTAAATATAAGCTTAAATGAAAAATATCATCATTTTACAAAATAGTCCAAAACATGAAAACCTGAAAATTGATATTTTGATATTTTGACTTAAACAACATTTTGAAACCTTATGAAATGATTGTATAGACTTGATAAAAGATATAACATGTTGTTATGAAGTCTATAATCTAGAAATACAATATTTTCATAAAATTGCATATTCTATGCAATATATTCAAAACACTAAATATGATTTCATTAAATATAAGCTTGTTAAAGGTGAAATCATATATATGCATATAAACATGAAACAAAATAGTATTTTCCAATTCTATTCATTTGTTTCATAGTAAAACTTGAAAACTATCAAACCAAAACATATATGTATATATATAACTATATATATACAAAAACCAAAACGTGTATGTGTGTATATGATTGAGCTTAAAGTACTAACACACATAATATAAATTCCTAAACTAAATTACCCAAGCAATGATCTTGATCTTCAATAAGCTTGACTTGGTAATCTCGCGGATGAAGCTTGAACTTGGATCTTGAACTTTGAATAGCAAGGCTTCACCGACATTCCGCCAACCTCCTTTGGATATGATCGTTGAAGCTCTATTCCATCCATCCTCCAACAACGTTGTTTGTCTACAAAACATAGGAATGCACAAACACTAGACAAACAACATTAGTAATAAATTGTTTGTTAAACATCATCAAAACAAGAAGGCCAACAATCTCCCCCTTTTTGATGATGACAAACAATTTACAAAAAAAGGAATATGCATGAAGGAAATGAACATATACAAGATAATAACTCACATGCATATAAACAAACAAGATAGATATACTCACAATATTTCTCCCCCTTTGACAACATCAAAAAGGGGACAAAAGAATTAAGAGAGCGAAAGCTCCCCCTACAAATAAGCATGGGTGAGTATGAAGCAAGTATAGTTTAACAATCCGGGTTTCACCTTGGACTACAACCTTGTGTTAACCCTGGGGCGTCACAATATAGGATAGATCTGATAAGTTATGGTCTCCTTCAAATGAGAAAAGCTTAGAAGTCTAGCAGTTAACTTTCTTAATCATCGTGTGATGCGCCTGGTTCACACATGGCTGAAGTCCAAGCTGAACCCAAAGATATTAAACATGTCATGCACCGAAACCATGCATAAACATGTTTCACAATCACCATTGTAATTACCATGAATTTTTGATACTAGTTAAAATAATTTTTTGGTATTTAAAATATTCAATTATTATTTTTAAAAGAGTATTTGTATTTTCTTAATTTTTTAGAATATTCTATGATTTAAAAATCTAATTTTATATTTATTTAAATGATTTTGATAATTATAAATTAACTTGATGCAGAACTTTTGTATTAATATCTATTGTGTTATTATTATTATTACGTATTATTGATAAATAATTTTTTCTTATTATTCAATTTTAATCCTTAATTAAATTCTTAATTATAAACTCTAACCCTAACCTATATATATACCCTCACCCTCTCTCCTCTCTCTCACGTACCCTCAAGCCCGTTACCACCCTCTCTCTTCCTCTCTCGTTCTCTCTCTTCCAACCCCGACCGCACCCAACTCCGCCGTTCACCTCCTCATCTTCCTCATCTCTTCCTATAGCTCTAGCTCCATCCTCCTCTCACAACCACACCTCACGCCGTCGTTCTCTCCTCTCGCTGTTCTCCACCACCACGACCAGCCTGAGCACCACCCGTCGACCCCTCCTCCCCGAGCCCCGCCTCTGACATCGCCCTCCCCTCTTCAGATCCTCGCCCACCTCAGCCCCTCCTCACTGTCGCTCCCCCTCCCTTCATCATCGAACCGCCTCCTCCACACCTGCCAACACCCCACGCCCTTTGCCCTCCTCCCAAACCTCCGACAGCCTCCTCCTTGCTAGCCTCTTCCCCTCGAATAGCCCCCATCCCGCACCAGGCTGCCACAGCCGCCTCCCCTTTCTTGCTCCTCCTTAACCTCCTCCTACCCGTAGCCCCTCCCCTACGCTGAGACTCGCCCCACACCCCTTAACCTACGCAGTCTCCCAGATCCTCGCCAAGCCCGCTGCTCCTCTCGCGCCGCCCAATCATAAGCTGCCCCAGCTTGCTCCATCGCTCGCTGTGCCAAGCTCCTCCCCCGTCGTCGACCATCACCCAACCGCATCCTCAACCATCAGATCTGTCACCATCATCTCCTCTTGCTGATGATCACTGCCATCTTACGTCGCCACCTCACCTGCAGACTCGTACATTAGCATCGATTCGTTTGACGAAACCCCGAGGTAAGATCACCAACATCGTTTGTTTTATTTTAAATTTTCATTTGATTATCATAAAACTTATTAGGCATAAGATCCCGATTCTCGTTTAGTTTCATGTTAATTATTGTGCTTGTCATAAATTAATTATGTACAAAATCCTCATTCTGCTATTTTATTTCGTATAATTTTTTGATCTATTAATAATTATCTGTGTGTGTTTGATGAATAATATTAAATGAACTATATGATAAATAGTATTTTTGGAATAATTATAATAAATTAAAGAATTTATTTAACAACAGGATTATTTTAGAATAATTATAATTTTTTAAGAATTTATTTTGTAGAAGGAAATTATTTTAGAATGATAAATATTTTTAAAAGAATTTATTTTGTGAAAATAGACTATTTTGAATTAATAAGAATTTATCTTATAAAAAGATTATTTTGAATTTATGAATTTATTATTTTAAGTGATTATTTTTAGAATAATTATGGTGAAAGACAATTTGAAAGGAACATATTTTGCAAAAGAATTATTTATTTTAAATTAATTTGGTTTATGAACGTGATATAGATGGTTGTTGACCGCGACATTTTATGTGTAAAATATCCGTTGATTCCATGATTCTTATTTTAACTACGTGACATATAATGTTTTAATTGCAAAGAATTACCTGTATTTATTTTTTTTCTTGTGATTGAGAACCATTAGTAGTTCATGACATAGTGGTCTTATGCGTCATGAACAAGACTTAGTGACATGTGTGTGTGTGTGTTGACTAAATCAGGAGGTGAACCAGAACTCTATTATAGGTCATGTTTGTTGACTTAGAAAAACAAGAGATGTTGGGATGGGAAAGTTTTGGTTCGCATGATCGAATGTGGTTGTTAATTTATCTTCCAGAATCGCACCAGTGACCTGTTTTGTCCTGGGGTTGGTTTGTTGGACAAAGTGGCCTTTTTCGTCACTTTGATCAGTGACCTGTTTCATCACCTGAGATTTACCTGAGTTCAGATCAGGCCGAGATCGGATTACGTGTAGTCCTCTCACTGACTATTTCCTGGGATTGGATGTACGTAGGGGATTGTGAACATTTAGTTTTTCGGTAATGCGAACCTTGACCTATTTGGATGTGGGCCAGTGAGTTTTTTTTAGGATGGCTAGTACTCGACCCTGTTATTGTATGCAGTTGGCCTTATGATTATCATGATTTAGTAGTGAATCGCATTTTGATTTTGTTAGATTTTTAGTTGCACATACCATTTGTCATTTCTGTTGTATCATCGATTATCGCATTGGTCACTCGATCGTTCTATTTTTTTCTTTTGTGGGGTCTTGTCGTGTGCCATGCACACTGACGTACACCTATTTACTGTGGTGTACATCAGATTTAGAGGATGGACAGGTCCAGTATGGAGACGCCTCGTAGTCAGAGTGTATTCCAGATGTAGCAAAAGATCAAGCTAGAGTCTAGTCTTTTCTTATGTAGTTGGCGAGAGATATTAGATTTCTTATGTAGTATTTTCTCTTTTAGTCTTCGAGGGATTTAGTTATTCCACAGTACTTATTTTTATACTATTGCACTATATATTTTTATATTTTGTTGGACTGTTTTGTAATAAGGGCACGTTTGACCCAAATTTTGTGTCTCGAATGTTATCTCATTTGTGATATGACCTTTTTATTCTGAGTTGTTCATTATATTCTTAGTAATTATGATCGAGGACTTGTGACTTCGTATTGTATATTACTTGACGCTAAGCATATTAGGTTGAGAAGAAACAGTCTTTTATTTATTCTCCTCAATCTAATATGTCGTGGGCTTGTTCACGTTTCGATTCCCCGGTATTTTGGGAAGCGGGGCGTGACAGGTTTTTATAGTGGCCTATGCAGGTCACAGTCCTGAGTTTCCACTAGTAAGAATATAATGGATAATTTAGACACATATCATATTTTATCTATAAGACTATATTTAGCCCTTATCCTATCATCACGAGGAATTATGTCTTAGTCCCTACCTTATAACTTTTGACTCTGGAACTTCTCACTATTTCTTATCTCATCACTTCCCAACTACACTCTCTTCCTATAACTTCTCTTTCCTCGTACAGGTTATTATTTTATGTGTTATTATTTTTACAACTATGTTTTCCTTGATTTGACTTATATATCGTTTAATTGTATTAAATTTTGTATTATTTTTTATATTATTTTATGTATCACATAGTGTTATATTGTATGTTTTCATTAAAACTATATAAGTAACATAGTCTAAGAAAAATTATTACTTATATATTTTTAATTGTTCAAATCATGTTCATTAAGTGTTTTATATTACTTTCGATTTCACATATACATCGCATATTATATCTGATATTTAGATTATTTTATTGTGTTTAATTATACTTTTACATATCTACATTATGTATGTGTGCATTTTTTGTCATACTATCTATCATTTACTTATGTACTAGATTATTTTATAGTGTTTGTGTTTTGTGATATACTTTAATAAGTTCATGATTTTAGTATTCTATATATGCATTACATTCTTACTCTATTTATTCAACTCACATTATTTCCAGTACATGGTTTTCTTATCAGTCAGTTTTATCTTGTTTAGTTTA
>NC_033794.1:66068895-66069985 GCF_001876935.1 Asparagus officinalis | reverse complement strand
CCCCCCCCCCCCCCACCCACCCACCCACCCAAACCCCCAAAAAAATGACCATGTTCTTTAGTTGCAGCAAAAGTAAAAAGGAAATGGCCAATGATATCTCATTAACCAGAAGAAACAAGGCTATGTGGAGCATCAAGAGACAAGTACCAATAAATAGTTCAGAGGGTGTGTAGTTGCATACACCCTCATAGAACAGGGGTGTATCTGTAATTAACAGTAGATAAAACCTATATATATGTCCATTTAGACTGACCTGTTTCCACGGTTTCTGCTTCATTTTGCTTTCCAACGTATCATCTGGGTTTGGGGCACTAGGCAGTGCAACACCGATGAAATAAAATATTATTTAGCTCAGTATTGCTTTGTAACTGTTGCCAATAACGACTACAAGATAACTACAACATGAGCATTCAGCAAGTAATCAATATTACCAAAAATCATAGAAGTCAATGGCAGCAATGTGGGATTTCCTGTAACTAGTTTTACAGGGTAGTGTGCGATATAGCAGATAAAAGTACAAAAAAATAAAGAATAAAAATAAATTTAACACTTATTTGAGCATTAGTCATGTATTAACACTCTTTGATAACATTTACCGGACAAATTAGGAAAACACTGCAAGACCCAGATGCATTAAACAATTCACATTTAACTTGAGACTGTGGAAACTTGTTCGGGAGCAAGAAAAACATGTATTAAATACAAAGCATAAACGGTAGCAAGAAAAACGTATAACCTCAATAGGACTGTTGGAATCTGGAGAGCAGGGCTACATTCGTCCTTCAGAATATCAAGGCAAATTCGACCAAGCTGCATCATGTTAGAACTTTGCTTTTCAGGGGGAAAAATGATACAAAGTTGAATACCAAGAACAAAAACTGAATGACTGCTTACCTTGTCTATATTACGATGGTATATTTTAGTGAGAAAGCGCATTGTAAAGATATACAGCAGAAAATATGTAAATGTTAATGAGAAATTGTACAAGTGCGAAGCCCACTTTTTATTTCTTCTTTATTTTTTATTTTTTATTTTTATTTTTAATTTTATTTTTATTTTTGTGATATCTTTTTCCTCGCTCACCTTTATT
>NC_033794.1:66051670-66067895 GCF_001876935.1 Asparagus officinalis | reverse complement strand
AGAGAAATTTTTATATGAAGATTTTTGAAGGATTTTTCAGTCTAAGATCAAAAGGAAGGATAGATCTAAGACAAATATGAAGATTTGGGGGAGAAAGGATGCATGAGGGAAGAGAAAATCCAAAAAGAGGGACAAGGGGGGGCCGGCCCTAGGAGGAGGAAAAGAAAGAAGAAAAGAACCCCTTTTATAAAATGAACCAGCCCTGAACCAGACCGGACCAGGTTGAACCAGACCAGACCAGTCCAAATCAGTTCAAAAGAGGCTAAACCAGGCTGAACCAGGCCAAACCAGACTGAACCAGACAGACCAGAATGAACCAGTCTGAACCAGTCTCGAACCAGTCCTGAACCAGTCTTGAACCAGGTTGAACCAGGTTGAACCAGTTTGAACCAGATTTGAACCAGATTCAAACCAGAATTCAAATTGAAGCTGAACCGAGCATCGAAACAACTTCAAATCGACCGAGGGTTCAGTCCTTTGTTTATTCTTTCCTCTCCCATACATTCGAAAGGGTCGGAAGATTTTTTTGAGCCTAATTACTGCCTTTTTTGGGTCATTATTAGGCCGGTTCGGCTTATTCGGACATAAAAAAATACTCCAATAAGGTATACGAGTATAAACTATTTCTTATTTTTGGTTGAGAAGTTTCTGGAGGATAATTTTCTAAAATATTCTTAAGGATAACTCAACAACACTTCGCCGGACAACGCGTCACAAATGAGAACTCAACGCCAACAATCGATGGTCAGTTCTATGTTGAACCAACAAACACGAGCTAAAGATCAGAAAATCAGGAATCGACTTCAAGTTCAAAATTCCGACAACGGTTAGACAATAAATGCAGCACCAGAAACCTTACAGACATTCGACAAAGCACCGAATAGCCTGAAGGATTGAAGGAATCAAGAATAGAAGCCATTCAAAAGTCCCGTTACACCGACTGAAGGTTGGAACAATCATATCCAAAGCATTCCAGACTCTTCTATAAAAGAACGAGGCTGAATACTTTGGAGGGGGTATCTGTAGGCGTATAAAACTGCCTATAGGTCCCTTAACACAGCTCGGCACGGTGATTCGACAAATCAACGAACCATCTGGTGACGTATCTAAACACGATCGTTAGTCCACAATACTGAAGCCAAGTGACACGCGACGAAGTGGATTTACGAGACGACGAGGCTAACAAACCGCACACAAACAATGGAATGCATCCACTCGCGTGCGGAATCAAGCTAACGGTTCGGTGAATCAACGAGTCATCCAACTGTAGAACGGATTCGAACTCGAACACCAAAGCGGATTTACTACCATATTAGGATCCGGACTGCCAAATCAGAGTCCAGATCAACAATAAAACTCGGATAAACCGGCCGAGCCACCTCTAGGTGGCTCGGCGGCCACCAAGGTGGCTCGGCCACCACCGAGCCACCAAAAGGTGGCTCGGTGGCCGAGCCACCAAGGTGGCCGGCCGAGCCACGCTCAGATCTGGGCCCAGATCTGGGCCCAGATCCGATCTGTTTTGCCTATAAATAGAGGGGCATGGCTCATTTGTCTGGGGGTTGGAATTTTGAGAGCCAAAACTCTGTCGGATTGAGAATTGGACTTAAACTTTTGAAGCTTTAAAGACTCGACTTCCAGATCTGGTTCTCAGCGATCATCCACGCCAAATAAGGCAGGAGTTCGAGAGAGATCAGATCTGAGATCTACACGGTTTCACTCCGGATCAAAACTTGGTTTTTGATTCCGAGAAGGCTATTATTTCCTTGGTGAAATAGTACCCTCGGCTGTTATTTCCTTCGTGAGATAACACCCGCTATACCGTTTAGATCCGACCGGATCTAGATCGCGCGGTGGTCCACGGATTAACACCGGCGCAGGCAAAGAACCCACAAAAGTGAGTGACCACAAAACAGGAGCTTGTGATTCGTTCGACAAGCAAGGAAGATTGTAACTTTTTCTTTTTCTTTTGATCTCGTTGTAACCGGATCTGTGATTCGTTCGACAAGCAAGGAAGATTGTAACTTTTTCTTTTTCTTTTGATCTCGTTGTAACCGGATCTTATAAAAAGACCGGATCTTTGTAATCGATAAACAATTACTAAAGAGTGTGCAATGACGTCAATGAAAGCTACGATTTTTCCCGCGAACACATCTATCTAGTAGAATCAACAACAGGTGTATGTACGAAAGCAAGTGAAAGATAACACAAGAAATACTGATGAAAGGAAATCACATAAATATCTCATCATCCAACATACAGAAATACATAGTCAATATCTGAATAGATAACTAGAATACTCAATAAGTCTCAAATACAAATATCTGACAAGAAGGAAATAAGGCACACAACCTTTACATCTTCTAGATCAAGACTCTCAAATGTCTAAACACAAGTCTACTGTGGAACTCCAAAAGAAAACATATAACTAGCTAGACAGCTGATGCTAAAATGCATCGCCGTCAACCTGCGACTCTCCGGGCTCCTGGCTCGTTACCTAAAAGGGGGAGGGACGACTCTCCGGGCTCCTGGCTCGTTACCTAAAAGGGGGAGGGACAACGAGCGTCAAAGCGCTAGCGAGTAGCATCACAACCAACCCCAAGAGAACAGGGCTCGTTGTATAAGAAAATACAGATAATACATAATAGATCTAAAATCATTGATCTTACTAAAGAGGGTTTTAGTATTTAGAAATTTACAACACGAGAATAGGTACGTCGAGCGAAATAATCCCAACAAGGAAACCCTCATGTATATACCTTACATCTCAAAATGTAAACCCCTAATTACCAAACCCGATGTTCTAGTACAGGAATAATAATAAAAGAAATACACTAATCTCAGAACAACAGTGCAGTGCCATATCATAGCCTACCTGAATATCATGTTAAAATTTACATAAGTGTCATGTCAAAATCTACATAAGCATCATGTCATGACCTCCCGTGAAAAGTCATATGCAGGGTTAAGTACTATGTCCGATACAGGGAATATATATTGTAGTTTCCACACTTATGGAATAAGTGGCAAATGTCCAACACGAGGACTGAAATGGATTATAGTCCAACACGAGGACTTCTATGGATTATAGTCCAACACGAGGACTGTAAAAAGGTGAAAAATATCACTGTAACATATACTGAAATCTACTTATATCAATTTCCACTCAAATCAGTGTGTATGCCCCCAAATTTACACCCTCAGGTCATCCAGCATGCCTGGGTACATAGTAAGACTAAAAACCAAAGTCAAATAATCCAGTCAAACACTCGAACATGAGTAAAATACTCAAAAATACACAAAACAGAAATTTGCAACAGACAGTGCGGCGGTCGACCGCACCGGTTGACCGCGCTCTGATACGCGTTTTAACAAACTGTAAAAATGATTTAACTCTTGTTTAGGAAATTTTCAGATCTAGATCTTTATAAAACAGAACGTTGATGAATTTTTATAAACTGAAACCTCTTATTCTTGTTAACCATATTATAGAGAGTTCATTGTTATACAAAAATACCATTTTGGCTCATCAAAACTCATAAAAATCCAAAAGAAAATCATAGAAAACAGGGGTGAGGGATTGGACGAGATGATACTCGCCTTAGATGCTGACAACTGCCCTGAAGATGATCCTCCTTCGATCTAATCTGCGAAAATCCCCTGAAAATCCTCCGAACTCCTCAAATCGCCAGATCCAGGTAGGGTTTTGAGAGAAGAGAGATGGGGGCTAGGGTTTTAAGTCTGAGATGAAGAGAGGCTCTCCTGGGTTGAATTAGTATATATACTAATTCCCTAACCCGACCCGAAACCCAATAAGACCAAAACAAAACCCGTGAAAGAAAAACCAAACCTGGAAACTCTCTGACCGCTGTACGGTCGACCGATGCGTTCGACCACCACGGTCGACCGCGTCGGTCGACTGCACAGCACAAAAATGCCTGCTGCTAGGCATTTCACATGCTGGCCATAACACTCGATTTTCTCTCACTTATAGCAGCACAAAAATGCCTGCTGCTAGGCATTTCACATGCTGGCCATAACACTCGATTTTCTCTCACTTATAAACACCTGTTGGGTTCTCAAACACAGATAATTATATACATCTTATATATATATATGGTTATTTATCACAAAAGAAAGATTTATTACTATTTATTCACACAATTTCATTATAAAATTTTAGGGTTTTACATCAATTTGACAAACCAGAGTTTTGTTTTACTGAGAGCTAAAATTTTTAATCCTGTTTTCTTTGTTTTCAAGTTCACTTCCCAAGCTTCAAGTGTGATCTTTCTCCTTGCCATAGAGACACTGTAAAGAGAGAGATTTTACACCATTTACTACTGTTGTAAGCTTGATCTTGTGGAGATCAACTGTGAGGGAGTGAGATCTTATGGTGATCAACTATGTAGTTGTGAAATCTTGTAGAGATCGTTGTGCAGAAGAAGTTCCGGCTTCCAAACCGGGTTGTGTAGTGGATTCTTCTCGAGAGTGGGGAGTGTTGGATATCATGTCCCCATGATATAATTTTGATGATAACAATTTATTCATATTAAAGAATCAATATGTGTGTTATACATATGCACTAACATTTATATGCAAATTTAAATATCATATATGAACAAGTGCAAGATGAGTTCAAAGCATTTTGAAGTAAAGAAGATGAAGAACATACACGTCAATGTAATCGTTTTTACATTTTTTCTTTACTTAGAAATATTGTACAAGCCTTGATCACTCACACACACACATAGAAATTAAAACACACTGACACAGGCTTAGTGTGTTGGTTAACTATACAAACCCCCTATGTTAACCATTAGAATTATAGTTAATAATTGAATGTCAAAACATTTAATTCATATCATTTTTTAATTCTTAGTAGTCGACTAATTAGAATAGTAGTCGACTAACTCATGTCTGTGACCTAAATATAAGTTTCTGTCAGTTTACAATATAGTCGACTAATTAGAATAATAGTCAACTACTCAAGCTTATGACAGAAATATAAGTTTCTGTTAATTTACAGTATAGTCGACTAATTGACTTTATAGTCGACTACTGAAGGCAAAATACATTTTTCAAGTTTCGTCTGATTACAGTATAGTCGACTAATGACCTTTATAGTCGACTACTGAGAAATTTTCTGACTTCACAGAGTCTGTTTAAACTCAGTGTAGTCGACTATTTTGTCTTGTAGTCGACTACAGAAACAGTTTTTCCAGATTTTAAAGTTTGAATTAATGACTATTTATAGCCGTTTTTAAACGTTTTTAAAGTTAAAATAATTGTCTTTTCAAGGGCTATAAATAGGTTATTTGTTCAGAAAAAATGCATAGACTTACATACCCATAAACTTTGATCTTTGTGCATTTTTCAAGTGTAAAAACATTTAGATTTTGAGAAAAAGAAAAGTTTCTGAAATTACCTTTGATCATCATTCAAATACTTATTATTTAGGTAATTTACAGAAGTTAGAATCATTCCTATGTCATTACTACACAACACTACAAATCAAGGCTTATAGGAATTGAGTTGTTGCTTCAAAGAAGTTTTCTCGGTTTGTGAGAAGTGTTAATCTCTTGGTTTAGAGATTGGTGTGCAAATTGGCAAGGTGATTATCAATTGGTGTTGTAATTTGCAGGAACTTACAAATTGGTCAGGTTTATTTTTTATTTTGTAAGTTTATTCAAAATCATAGTGGAAACTCTCAAGCGGGATTTGCTTGGGGACTGGATGTACATCGGGTTGGTAGAACCAGTATAAAACTTTGTGTTTGTGATTGTGAATTTCTGAGATTGCCATTTTTCTTTGCAATTTATAATTTACATTGCATAAATTTTAAAAGAATACTATTCACCCCCCTCTAGTGTTCTAGTATATCTATTTCAGATCCTATATTTGGTATCAGAGCAAGGTGAAAGATGGCATCTACAAATACATCACAATTCAAAGAAGGTCACTCTACAAATCGTCCACCAATGTTCGATGGATTGAACTACAACTATTGGAAGTGCCGAATGAAGATTTACCTTCAATCAATTGGCTAGGAACTTTGGAACGTTGTGGAAACAAAATATGAGAAGCCAACAACTCCATTTTCAGAATGGACTACTTCACAGAGAAATAATGTAAATTTGGATTCAAAAGCAACGAATGCATTATTTTGTGCACTTGATAAGAATGAGTTCAATAGGGTGTTAAAGGCCACATCTGCATATGATATTTGGCATACACTTGAGGTAACTCATGAAGGTACAAATAAAGTTAAAGAATCTAAAATTTCTGTTCTTGTACACATATTTGAATTATTTAAGATGAAGGAAAACGAGACTATTGGAGAAATGTTCACAAGATTCACCGACATCACAAATTCTCTCATTGGTCTTGGAAAAACATACACACAAGTGGAGATGGTAAGAAAAATACTTCAATCACTTACTCCAAAATGGGAAAAGAAAGTTACCGCAATCGAAGAAGCCAATAATTTGTCAACTCTTACGGTTGAAAATCTTATCGGAAATCTTATGGCGTATGAAGTTCAAATTGAAGATAGAAAGAATGGTGAAGAAACAAATAACAAGAAAGTACTTGCATTCAATACTACTTCCGATAAAGAAGATTCAGATGATGATGATGAAGAAATGCGCATGTTTGCACGAAAATTTTGAAAATTTATAAAACGAGGTAATTTTAAATCTAAAAGTTCAATTTCAAATAACCCTTTTTGTTTTAAGTGTAATAAACTAGGTCATATGAAGAAAGATTGTCCAATGTTGAAGAATAACAAAAATTAAGTTATTTTAACAACTTCAACAACATTCAAAATAACAAGAAAAGGAAAGCAATGGCTATCATTTGGGATGATAGTGATGAGTCATCTTCAGATGAAGATATTGAAGAAAAGAAAAGTGCTCACATGTGTTTTACGGCACAAGATGAAGTAAGTGACAATGAAGAACTTTTAGATGCTTTCAATGAATTATATGAAACTTTTGTGAGATTAAAGGCTTCACATAATTTTCTTAAAGGTGAAAATAAAAGATTACTTGAAGAAATTTCTGATTTTAATTCCTCTACTATTTCTAATTCTCATGTAATTGAATTGAAAGAAGAAAATTATTCTTTGCTTAAAGAAAATGAATGTTTATCTAATGAGAATGTTTATTTAAAATCAGAATGTAATGATTTAAAAATTTGTATTAATAGTTTAGATAAAGATATTTCTTCTTTTAAATCAAAATATGAGGATATATGTTTGAATGTTAGCAAATTCAATAAAGGTAAAGAAAATCTTAATAATATACTTTCTTTTCAAAAAGAATCACAAAAGACAAAATGATTAGGTTTTCAATTTAATAAAAATAAATCGAAGAAAATAATTTTTGTAAAACCTTCTTGTGATTTGTATGAATATAGAAATGAAAATTTGTGTAAAAAGAAATCAAAATTCTTTTCTATTTGGGTTCCAAAAGAATTAACTTCTTTACATAAGAATTTTTATTTTTCTGATTTTATTAAAAATATTTTTTTATCAACTAACTATTTAGGAAAATCAAACTCTTCATGGGTTTGGTTTTCTAAAGGCTAATTTAATGGACCCAACATAGTATGCGTACGAAAACTATAAATGTTCATCATTTCAGGTACCCAAGAAAGATAGGTGGATTTTGGATATTGGTTGCTCCAAACATATGACTGGAAACATACAATTATTGTTATCTTTTCAAAACAAGGATGGTGGTACCATTATTTTTTGAGATAACAACAAAGAAAAAATCATCGGTATTAGATCTGTCGGTAATCCAAACAAACCTATTATTGATAATGTTTTATTAGTTGATGGTCTTAAACATAATTTACTTAGTATTAGTCAACTTTATGATAAAGGTTTTAAAATTGTTTTTGAAAAAGAATCTTGCTTAATTTATGATATTAATTTAATTACTTTTATTTTCAAAGGCCATAGAAAGAATAACATATATGTTTTATCTATGAAAAATATTTCAAATAAACATTGTCTTATTGCATCATCTAATGATTCTATTTTATGGCATAAACGTTTTGGACATGTTAACTTTAAACACATTTCTAAGATTTCTAAGAATGATTCAGTAAATGGTTTACCTAAGTTCAGTAAATGGTTTACCTAAGATTTCTTTTAAAAACAATTTTTGTGATGCATGTCAACAAGGAAAAATACACAAATCTTCTTTTAAATCTAAAAATGTAATATCTACGAGTAGACAATTAGAATTAATTCACATAGATCTTTTTGGTCCTTCTAGAGTAGTATCTTTAAATGGAAGTAGATATGCTTTTGTTCTTGTTGATGATTATTCTAGATTTACATGGGTAATATTTCTTAAACATAAAAATGATGCTTTTAATGAGTTTTCTATATTTTGCAAAAGAATTCAAAATCAAAAATCGACTTCTATTATCTCTATACGTAGTGATCATGGAGGTGAATTTGAAAATAAATTATTTATAAATTTTTGTGATAAACATGGTATATCACATACTTTTTCTTTTCCTCGAGCTGCTCCACAAAATGGAGTTGATAAACATGGTATATCACATACTTTTTCTTTTCCTCGAGCTGCTCCACAAAATGGAGTTGTAGAAAGAAAAAATAGAACTTTACAAGAATGTGCTAGAACCATGTTGTGTGATAGTAATTTACCAAAATATTTTTGGGCAGAAGCTGTATCAATAACTTGTTATGTATTAAACAGAGTTTTATTAAGATATATTTTAAAGAAAACCTCTTATGAATTATTTTATAATAAAATTCCTAAATTATCTTACTTTAAAATTTTTGGTTGTAAATGTTTTATTTTAAACACAAATGATAACTTTGATAAATTTGATTCTAAATCTGATGAAGGAATTTTTGTTGGATATTCTAATTATAGTAAAGCATATAGAATATATAACAAAAGAACTTTAGTTATTGAAGAATCTTTACATGTTTCTTTTGATGAAAATTTTTCAAAACCACCCATTATTTTAAATAATGATGATGATATAATTGATACTATTCATGATACTCCAATGTTAGATATTATAAAAGATGATAATTTACAAAATGATTTACCTAAAGATTTTGTAGAAGTTAAAAATCATCCACATGATTTAGTCATTGGAAATATTTCTGATAAAGTAACTACTAGATCTCATTTTAATTTGATTGCTCATACTGCTTTTATTTCAACTATTGAACCTAAAAATATAAAAGAAGCCTTACTTGATAATTTTTGGATAATTACAATGTAAAATGAACTAAATCAATTTACTAGAAATAGTGTTTGGGATCTTATACCAAGACCTCAAAATAAATCTATTATTGGAACAAAATGGATTTTTAGAAACAAATTAGATGAATCTAGTCAAGTTGTTAGAAACAAAGCTAGATTAGTTGCTCAAGGTTATAATCAAGAAGAAGAAATTGATTATGATGAAACGTATGCACCTGTTGCTCGTTTAGAATCAATTAGAATTTTACTTGCATTTGCATGCTTTATGAATTTTAAATTATTTTAAATGGATGTTAAAAGTCCATTTCTAAATTGCTTTATAAAAGAAGAAGTTTTTGTAGAACAACCTCCAGGTTTTGAACATGAAAGTTTTCCAAATCATGTTTTTAAACTTAAGAAAGCTTTATATGGTCTTAAACAAGGACCTCGTGCTTGGTATGATAGATTAAAGAAGTTTCTTTTAATTTCAGGTTTTGAAATTGGAAAAGTTGATTCAACATTATTTATTAAGAAAATAAATAAAGATATTTTACTAACCCAAATATATGTAGATGATATTATTTTTGGTTCTACTAACAATAATCTTTGTCAAGAATTTTCTAAGACTATGCAGGATGAATTTGAAATGAGTCACATGGGTGAACTCAATTTCTTCCTTGGACTTCAAATCAAACAATTTAAAGAAGGAATATTCATCAATCAAAACAAGTATGTAAAAGATTTACTCAAACGTTTTGGAATGGAAAATACAACAAGCAAACCGACACCAATGAGTACTACAACATCACTTGACAAAGATGAAAATGGTAAGAGTGTTGATCAAAAGCTCTATCGAGGTATGATTGGATCACTTCTTTATATTACTGCTAGTAGACCTGATATGATGTTTAGTGTATGTTTATGTGCTAGATTTCAATCTAATCCTAAAGAATCATATCTTAAAGCAGTGAAAAGAATTTTTCGATATCTTAAAGATACTACAAATTATGCTTTGTTTTATCCAAAACATAGCACATTTGATTTAATTTCATATAGTGATGCTGATTTTGCCGGATGTAAATCCGATAGAAAAAGTACAAGTGGAACATGTCATTTCTTAGGACATTCACTTGTATCTTGGTTTAGTAAAAAGTAAAATTCAGTATCATTATCAACGACTGAAGCTGAATATATTGCTGTAAGTCTTGCATGTGCTCAAATTTTATGGATGAAACAAACATTATCTAATTATGGCATAAATTGTCCCATATCATCCATAATGTGTGACAATTCTAATGTAATTAATTTATCTAAAAATCCTATTCAACATTCACGTACAAAACATATTGATATTAGACATCATTTCTTACGTGATCATGTGCTTAAAGGTGACGTTTCATTAGAATTTATACCTACTGATAAACAAATACTAGATATATTAACAAAACCCTTAAAAGAAGAAATTTATGTTAAATTTAGAAGAGAACTAGGTATATGTTCAATTGAAGATTTAAATTAAAGTTTTAAAACAAACACATATGTATACATACCCTTAATAGTCGACTAATTTGACATATAGTCGACTACATGCACAAGCATTGCATATAGGATGTTCTGTAAATTACAGAGTAGTCGACTAATTTCATCTATAGTCGACTATCCTGAGTTAAAATCTGAAAATCAACTTTCTGTCGATTACAGTGTAGTCGACTACTTTCCTTTGTAGTCGACTACTAATACAGATTTTACAGATTTACAGATTTCAAGCTTATTGGATTTTTTACAAATCAAACCCAAAACCCAATACCCGTTTCATTTAAGTAGAGTCAACCATATATTTTCAACTCTATCAATCCTAGCCACATATTTAAGATAAAATCTTCACCTTTCATTTTTTTTACAATTCAATCTGGACCATACAATTTAATTCTTTTTAAAAAAATGATAAAATACCTAAAACTACCCACTAACTTCTCTTAAAACCGATTCTTCTTCTTCCCCTCTTCAGAACCCCTTGAATCCAAGTTAGGGCATCATCTTATTTTCATTTTTCTTCTCAAAACCTTCATCAAATTCATTGTTTTCTGAAGTCTGACAGGTTCTGTAGTATTTTTCTTCTCAAAACCTTCATCAAATTCATTGTTTTCTGAAGTCTGACAGGTTCTGTAGTCGACTACACCCAGTCATAGTCGACTAATTATCAAATTCATTGTTTTCTGAAGTCTGACAGGTTCTGTAGTCGACTACACCCAGTCATAGTCGACTAATTCTAGGTTTCAACAATTTGTGTTTATTTCTCAACTTGATCTTTCTTATCTTTTGATATATTTCTGATTCATCATGTCTAGAGCTAAGAAAGCTAAGCAAGTTCATACTAATGTTAACGATGGAATCATCATATACTTAAAAAGTCTCGATTTACTTGAAGAATTTAACAAAATATCCACTTTTGAAGTTCTTCCAGAACGATTTGTGAAATTTGATGATTTTATTCCATGGAACTTTGGATCATATTTTGATAATGTGGGATTGCTTGAATTATTCTCTATTGAAAATAGAAAACCCACATATCCTTTCCTTGTTCAATTGTTCTATACTAATATAGAACGTGTTGGTGGTACTGAAAAGCTTAAAACTCTTGTTAAAGGAATAGAAATTGAATTGACTACAAAGTCAATTGGAAAAATTTTTAATATTCCTTTTCAAGGAGTCTCTCTTAGGTCAATTAGAATGAATGATTCAGATTTATTATCTAATCATATATTTCTTCTTGGTTAGTAACCTTTAAATAATTCAAATAAACTTCGTCCAATTCCTAGATTCATTGCATGAATCTTAGCGTATAACTTGTTTCCAAAAACTAGAAGTTTCCATTGCAAAAGCACTATATGCTATAATGAGAAATATCCAAGTTAATTGGGTAGAAGTTTATTATGACAATCTTCTGACAATACCGAAAGGATTTCTTCCTTATGGTACCTTTTTAACAAAAGTTTTTGACAAATTTCATGTGGATCTTTAGTCTGAAAATTCTGTTGTCCATTCCATTGAATTCTTTGATTCTAATGCTCTAACTAGGATGAAGTTAACAAATTTTGAAATTCATGAAGAAAATCCTCAAGATGAACCTCATCCTCATCAAGAAGAAATTCCACAAGATATTCCACAATATTCAACTCAAGCAGGACCTTAAACTAGTCAACAACCACCACAAATGGACTCAGTTCCCTCTTGCTTCTCGGATGTGCAATATAACACTTTGTTTGCACGCATCCTTGAATTAGAGACTGGTCAGCGAGCTCTTTTCTCCCAAAACAGTTACATTATCAGTAATCAGGAGGAGTTAATGAAGAAATTTGATAACATGGACTTGAAGCTTAGTGCATTCTTCCAAGGATATCAACCGCCTCCAGCACCTTAGAAGATCATGCATGCATTATTTAGTTTTTTGTTGAACTTTATGTTTGTTATCAAAACAATTATGTGTCATGTTGTTTGTTTAAGTTTGCATTTCACAAACTATGTAGTAGTAATGTTTTTTAAGACATATGTAATATGTGGTGTGTTGCTACTAAATTGTTTTAACTTTAGTATGATTTGTGAATTTGCATTTTAGATTGCTTTTATAATGATCAAATAGTTAATACATGTGCTATATATATTTTAAACAAATTATGGTGATGAACATTGTGGAACTTTTGATTTTTATGGGAAGTCTTTGCCTACCTATCAGGATGGGTGAAGTTATGGATTATGTTCATAATCTGGATGATCTGTTTGAAGTACTAGCTCATGAAGAGGAAATTATGATATGTTTAGGATAGTTACGTATTTCTTTTTGTTAATGACAAAGGGGGAGAATACTTTCAGAATTTATAAATTTATGTTTTTTAGTTTTTTAGATAACAATAACAATATGAATTATAGATTGTAGACTCTAATATGCTTTTATGCAGTGGGAGTAAGTATATTTGCTTATCAAAGTTTTTTTTTTATATATATTGTTTGTCATCATCAAAAAGGGGGAGAATGTTGGATATCATGTCCCCATGATATAATTTTGATCAAAAAGGGGGAGAATGTTGGATATCATGTCCCCATGATATAATTTTGATGATAACAATTTATTCATATTAAAGAATCAATATGTGTGTTATACATATGCACTAACATTTATATGTAGATTTAAATATCATATATGAACAAGTGCAAGATGAGTTCAAGGCATTTTGAAGTAAAGAAGATGAAGATCATACACGTCAATGTAATCGTTTTTAAATTTTTTCTTTACTTAGAAATATTGTACAAGCCTTGATCACTCACAGACACACACATAGAAATTAAAACACACTGACACAGGCTTAGTGTGTTGGTTAACTATAGAAATCCCCTATGTTAACCATTAGAGTTATAGTTAATAATTGAGTGTCAAACATTTAATTCATATCATTTTTTAACTCTTAGTAGTCGACTAATTAGAATAGTAGTCGACTACTCATGTCTGTGACCTAAATATAAGTTTCTATCAGTTTACAGTATAGTCGACTAATTAGAATAATAGTCGACTACTTAAGCTTATGACAGAAATATAAGTTTCTGTTAATTTACGGTATAGTCGACTAATTGACTTTATAGTCGACTACTAAAGGCAAAATATATTTTTCAAGTTTCTGTCTAATTACAGTATAGTCGACTAATGACCTTTATAGTAGACTACTGAGAAATTTTCTGACTTCACAGAGTCTGTTTAAACTTAGTGTAGTCGACTATTTTGTCTTGTAGTCGACTACAGAAACAGTTTTTCCAAATTTCAAAGTTTGAATTAATGACTGTTTATAGCCGTTTTTAAACGTTTTTAAAGTTAAAATAATTGTCTTTTCAAGGGCTATAAATAGGTTATTTGTTCAGAAAAAATGCATAGACTTACATACCCATAAGCTTTTGATCTTTGTGCATTTTTCAAGTGTAAAAACATTCAGATTTTGAGAAAAAGAAAAGTTTCTGAAATTGTCTTTGATCATCATTCAAATACTTATTATTTAGGCAATTTACAGAAGTTAGAATCATTCCTAACCATTACTACACAACACTACAAATCAAGGCTTATAGGAATTGAGTTGTTGCTTCAAAGAAGTTTTCTCGGTTTGTGAGAAGTGTTAATCTTTTGGTTTAGAGATTGGTGTGCAAATTGGTAAGGTGATTGTCAATTGGTATTGCAATTTGTAGGAACTTGCAAATTGGTCAGGTTTGTTTTTGATTTTGTAAGTTTATTCAAAATCATAGTGGAAACTCTCAAGCGGGATTTGCTTGGGGACTGGATGTACACTGGGTTGGTGGAACCAGTATAAAACTTTGTGTTTGTGATTGTGAATTTCTGAGATTGCTATTTTTCTTTGTAATTTATAATTTACATTGCATAAATTTTAAAAAAATACTATTCATCCCCCCTCTAGTGTTCTAGTGTATCTATTTTAGATCCTACAGGGAGCGGGGACATAGGTCAGCGGGCTGAACCTCGTTAACACATGACGCGTCACTTGGATAACAATTTCTAACTCTATCTCACTTACTTTGGTTGTTCATTTTTGGTGTATTGCTTGTATCATTTTTTTATTACATATTTATTGCCTTAAGACCCTAATCACCCCCCTCTAGGGTCTAACAGTTTTTGCCTCTTGTAGTCGACTATAAAGTAGATTAGTCGACTACACTGTAAATTAGCAGAAACATATATTTCAGTCAAAGGCTTGAGTAGTCGACTACTATTCTAATTAGTTGACTACTAAGGGTTAAAAATGATATGAATTAAATGTTTTGATACTCAATTATTAACTATAAACTCTAATGGTTAACATAGGGGATTTCTATAGTTAACCAACACACTAAGCCTGTGTTAGTGTGTTCTAATCTCTATGTGTGTGTGTGAGTGATCAAGGCTTGTACAATATTTCTAAGTAAAGAAAAATGTAAAACAAAATTACATTGATGTATATGTTCTTCATCTTCTATACTTCATAATTCCTTGAACGCATCTTGCACTTACTCATATTTGATGTTGAAAGCTGCATATAAATGTTAGTGCATTTGTATAACACACATAGTATAAATTGTTATCATCAAAATAATATCATGGAGACATGATATTCAACAGAGGGCTGTCGGGGTGGTTGAGGACTGAAGCGTGGTGGGGGCTGGCGGCGATGGTGAGATGAGGAGGCTGTGGGGAGGTGGAGGCGGTGATGAGGGTGAGGGCTGTGGTGTCGGATCTGGAGCTTGGTGGCTTGGAGGAGGCGACGTGGGTGGTCAGACTTGGAGAGGTGGCTAAGGAGAGGGAGACGTGGCGAGGTTAAGGGGAGAGAAGAAGGAGGAGCGAGAGGAAAAAGATGAAGATATATATATACTTAGGGTTTAGGGTTTAAATATTTAAATAAAAATAATTAATAAAAAATATAATTACTTACATTTTAAATCAAATAATTATGGAAAAATTATCTATACAATAAAACATACTAGTTATACTAATACAACAGATAATATGCAATAATAGTAATAATACAACAAATTATACAAAATAATACGTAATAATAATACAACGTATTATACGAAATAATACGTAATAGTAAAAATAATACAACGTATTATTCAAAATGATACGTAATAGTATCGATAACATAACTGATTAATTCTAAAAAAATTTACTGCACTAAGTTAATTTATAAATATCAAAATCATTTAAATAAATATAAAAAGTTTAGACTATTAAATCGTAGAAAATTCTAGAAAATCGAGAAAAATACAAGTACTCTTTTAAAAATAATAATTAAATATTTTAAAATACTAAAAAATTATTTTTACTAGTATCGAAAGTTCACGGTCATTACACAACCGCTAACCTCTCGATTGTCAAAAACTCAAAACCTCCCGCTAGCTTAGCGAACCTCTCGTCCATGTGGGTATGAGGCGGCTTAGGGGATGCAGCGGTGTGGGTA
>NC_033794.1:66016109-66051657 GCF_001876935.1 Asparagus officinalis | reverse complement strand
GGAGGGAGAGAGAGAGAGAGAGAGAGAGAGAGAGAGAGAGAACATATGAATTGAGGATAAGAGGCAACTAGGGTTAAATAGGCTAAGGTTTTTTGGCCTGTAGGACCCACCATCCTAGACAGAAAATTTCCATCTAAGATGCATCCTAGATGAAAAATTTCCATCTTGGATGCATTCTGTCTAGGTTGTCAACCTAGACGGATTTTTCGTCTAGGTTGATGCAAGCTAGATAGAAAAAATTCTGTCTAGGTTAATCCGTCTACATTGCTTGATTTTCTACTAGTGATGGTTGGGCTAATTTTTTTGATATGAGCCATGGTCTATCTAACAGCTTCCCTAGTTTCTTCAAAACATCCATGTGGGCTATCTTTTGAATGGGTATCAAATTAGAAGCAATGAAGACCAATAAAGTATCATTTCCCCCTAAGCATATTATAGATTTGTGGGCAAAGGTTTGAGAGCTCTAACTTAGGAGGTTTCTTTATAGATGGCAAAGTTGGACTTAGGGTTCTGTATCCAAGGGTTAAGATTGGCAACTTAATGCAGATACATGATTTTCTGGTGTCTAGCTCTTCTAATAGCCTAATTTCCTCATAGAAAATCTTCTCAAAACTCAAGTTAAATAAACAAAGATCTGACTCATACTCTCCTTCTTGCTGTTCACTAAAAATTCCTTGAATAACATTCACTTCTAAGGGTAGATCAAATGGATCATTGGGCTGTTCTTTTAGATTAAAAATATTAAGATCAACAGTCATGTTGCCAAAAAATAACTTAATTTGACCGGTTCTACAATTGATTAAAGCGTTTAATGTTGCTAAGATAACTGTGATTTAACATTTAAGATCAGAAATAGGTTGTTTTTCCAAAACTATAAAATGAATAGGAAAAATGAGCTCTCCTACCTTAATCAGAACATCCTCTATCTCTCTCTTTGGTATTTTTATCGATCTATCAGCTAGTTGTAAGATGCATATGGTCGGTTTTAGCTCACTAACCCTAGCTATTGATGGAATGAATAGGGAATAACATTCACACTAGCTCCTAAGTCTAGATGTGACTTATTAGTAAAGGTATTTTCTATGACACATAAAACAGTAGGACAACGTATTTTTTAGGGCATGGGCTCTAAAAGCATGTTATTGAAATTAACAGCTAAAAATACTTGCTTGAGAATATTAGTCAGTTATTTTCTTAGTGTACAAATCCTTTAAAACTTTTGGATAAGAAGAGATTTGTTCAATTGCATCTAAGAGAGAAATATTAAACTTGACTTAATTGAGAGTTTCTAAGATTTTCTCCGCCTAGGGAGAGTTGTTCTTATGTCTGAGTCTATCTAGAAAGAGAGAAACCGACTTATACTTATCTAAATTAGCCCCAGTCTTAGGTTCAGCTTCTTTTTCATCAGAAGATGTTGATTTATCAGAAGGAGTATTTTGGATAGGAGAAGAGGAAGGAGTTTGATCAACCCATCAAGTTTTTGACGCCGTTGTCGAGGAAGGTGCTTAAGTAGGATTTTAATTATTTTTGTTCTATAACTTATGTGTTTCTTGTGAAGGAACTGCTTGGAGCTTGAAGATCGCGGATTAGAGATCAAAGATTAAAGATTTGCTTGTGGTAACTCTTCTATCTAGTATTTTTA
Source organism: Asparagus officinalis (assembly GCF_001876935.1). NCBI lineage: Eukaryota > Viridiplantae > Streptophyta > Magnoliopsida > Asparagales > Asparagaceae > Asparagus > Asparagus officinalis. The sequence continues at coordinate 66,050,015 of NC_033794.1, read as the reverse complement.
ATTCCACCTTTTAGTTAGTTCCTTACAATTAGAGACAATTAGGATTTTAAAAAAAAATTATTTTTTTTCTATAATAAAATTCACCCTCCACTTGGACATTTACTAACAAGATAATAAATTCAAACAATATCCCCCATTCTCATATTCGTTTTATTGTTAACCCTAATTAAAAAAATTCTTTTTACCATCCTTTTTAGTCACTTTTAATTCCTAGGGTTGCATTACATATAATAGTAGGAATTCACCAAAGTGATTTGAGCATCTTGTTTTGGTACACACTTAAAAAAATTTTTAAGGGAAAAACCCCCTAATCAAGATAAGGTGAGGGATTTCATCACCCTTTTCTTAGCCCACAAATCACTAATTCCTCACTACACAAACCCAAGTCTCTTAAAACTCATTAGACGTTGGCCCCTAAGGACTCTAGCTCATTAAGGAACAAGGAATCCCTAAGTGAACCAGTTCAAGTTTTCTTGGATTAGTTAATGTCTAAGGTAAGGTTTAGTGGTTGCGTAAAACGCTCCGTAAGGAAGGATGTACTTAATTGATCTTTGATCTCCCTCTAGTGCTATCCTTACCTGGCTAACTGACCGAGTATAACTTTGATCTTTTCACTTAAGGAGTTTTTGGTTAGGAGCTGTCTAGCTGAGTTAGGCTTAACCCTAGAGTTTAGAGTGGTTAAAAATTGATTATTTTTTATGTGTTTTACTTTTTCCTTTTTGTCCTTTCTTCTCATAATCTTTAAAAAAACTAACTTTTATTTTTCTTAAAAAAATATAAAAAGAAATTATTTTGGTGCATGCGAACATGGATTAGGGACAACACCAATCGCTTAATTCATTTTAAACCAATTGTAGAAATGGCTAATCCACATGTTCTCTAAGATATGTGCTATCCCACTAGGAATGCAATCCCTTCTTGCATTTAAGTTCCCTGAAGCAAATGGAACTATTTTTGAACTTCGACCACACTACATAAACATGCTTCTAAAATTTCTAGGAAATGAAACTGAAGAAGCGTATATTTTTATCACAAAATTTGAGGAAGTGTGTCTTATGATTAAAATTAGAGAGTTATCTGAAGATTCTATCAAACTCCAATTTTATTCCATTTGCTATTAAGGAGAAGGCCAAGAAATGACTGTATAGCTTACTAACAAATTCTATCTCGACCTGGGATGAATTTGTCACAGTTTTTCTCAACAAATTTTTTCCAATCCATAAAACGGTTAAGCTTAGAAATAGCATTCAAAACTTCAAAATTATCCCGGGAGAGCCATTCTGGAAGTATTTTGACCGATTCAAAGAACTTCTTATCCAATGTCCTCCTCATGGTATTAAAAAATTGCGGCTATGCCAAATCATCTATGGATGATTAAATTATTCTTCAAAAACTTCCTTTGAGTCGATGTGCCAAGGGGATTTTATGAAAAAGAACGCCGACGAAGAGTGGGAGTTTTTAGAGAATCTATCTGAGAAAACCATGCAGTGGGAACATTGTGATGATAGAGTTTCATTAGTTCCTCAACCTAAGTCCAGTGGTCTTTCCTTAGAGTCGAACATAGCATCTGAAGCGAAGATGGCTGCAATCATGAGAATGTTAGAAGCCCTAGAAATCAAAGAAAGAGCCCCAGCTCAACTCAACCAAGTTTCTGCCTCAGGTTGTCACAACTGTCTTTCACCAACTCATGTTTCAGAAGAATGTCCTCTCTTAGGAAACACTTAACCACTAGAACAGGTTAACAATGCATTCTAGCATCATGTGAATGATCCATTTTCTCCAACCTACAACCCAGGTTAGAGAAATCACCCCAATTTTGCATGGAATCAAGGAAATCTCTTCGGAAATAAAAATTTCATTCCTATTTGAAACTAATAATTTCCTAGGGGAACCACAGTTTCTTTCAGCTCTCAACCAAATTTTTAACAATCCAATCTGCCATATCAAAATCAGTTTCCTCATCATCAAGCTATAACTCACACTCCTCCTAATTCAGATCATGATAAATGTCTCAATGTCTTGGACAAGGGTTTGGAAACCATAATTAAGGCCTCTACATAAACCACAAATATGTTGACTCAAACATCTAGCACTTTGAATTCCTTCATGCAATCAATCGGACAAATACTCAACTCTAACACTCAAGCCATAGCTAGATTAGAAACCTAACTTAGTCAACTAGCTAGTTCCACGAGTGAAAGAGAGAAAGAAAAATTTCCGAGTCAACCCGTGGTCAACCCTAAGGACACATGATCTAGTTCATCCTATGTGTTAGCCCATATGTTTTGATGATAATTTACAACCACCATTATCGGTGCTAATTTCTTATTGAGCGATATTGTAGATAATATAAATACCAAGCTAGTTAGTACTAAATATGATACGAGTGTATCTTCTCTTCGGGAGCTTAGCGATCCTCATGGGAGCTTGAGGATAGATGATTCTCATGATAGCATGAGAATAGAGGTGTGAAACAAAACAGTGGAACGCAGGTGGAAGCGTGGAACGAGACGACGAGCAGCAGATTCGAAGAATCTAGTTTTCAGCTCGTGAGTCGACTCATACATGAACATGAGTCGACTCATCAGGTTGAGTCGACTCATGACTATCATGAGTTGACTCACGAAACCCAGCCGTTTTGTCAAAAGTTTCTGTTTGGTCGACTCATCAGTTTATGAGTTAACCCATTTGTCATGAGTCGACTCATCATCCGTCATGAGTCGACTCATCGACGGTTTCCTGGTTTAGTTGGGTTTCTATTCACACGAATTCCTATTGGTTTTGGGCTTGGTTATTTACCAGATTGTCATCCACGTTTGTACACCTATATAAAGGATTGTTTTAGGGTTTCTAAGCAATCAGAGGTAATTAAGAGAGATTCTAATCATTGTATTAGGGTTTAGAGAGGATTGAGAGGTTGTTCTCGATTCTAGTGAGATTGTGAGGGAGAGATTTATAATAATTGATTCTTCATAATCTAGAGAAGATATTTTCCTTCGCCATACTGAATTGTTCTTGTATTTTAGTTGTCTTCTTCTCAACCCACCTTATGGTAATTCCGCGACCAAAGGGTGCTCGCACGGCAACTCGTATCAAGTTGGTATCAGAGCGCACAAATCCTGTGAAGGGGTATCCTGTGTATGGTCCTTACTCGATCACAGTACAAGAAGCTTGACGAGATCCTTATTTCCTTGGAAGAAATCCAGAAGATAAGGAAGGAGAAGATGGCTGAAGGAGACAATTCAGCGAGGATTGATGCATTGGAGAAGCAGAGCGAGACGATAGGTTCGACTCTCACACAACTCGTCAGTCTTATCTATGGAGGTGGCAAACAAGGTGAATCTTCTTCGAAGAAAATTGTTGAGTCCGATGTGGAGAGAGTAGATTCAGATTCCGACGAGGAGGAGGAGACCGTTAAGGCTACATTGCATTAAGGGGGTAAGAATTTTTATCAGAATCTGAAGATTGACTTCAAGGTGGAGATTCCTGTTTATGATGGGAATGTTGACGTCGAGAGGCTTGATGACTGGATCGAGCGGATGGAGACGTATTTTACTCTTTATGGCTATTCGTCAAAAGAGAAGATTGTGTTCGCGACTTTGAAGCTTTCAGGGTACGCGTTGACGTGGTGGAAATCCTACTGCAAGCAGGAGAAGAAGGCGGTGTCGTGGAACAAGTTCAAGGAGTTACTGAGGAAGCTGTTCTACCCGGTGGGATTCCTTGAAGAACGTTGGTACAAGTGGTACGGCTTGCGCCAAAGGGTCAATCAAACCATTTAAGAATACACCATGGAGTTCCAGCAGCAGACGATGGTCCTTTACATTGCGACAGGGGAATATTTCGTGTTTAAGAAGTATATGGCAGGATTGAGCGATTACATCCGAAAGGAGATGAAGCTATTCACAGTAGAATCAATTGCAGAGGCGAGCGTGAAGGCTATTATCCTCGAGGGCAAGTAAAAGAAGGGCAATGAGACTAAGGAAGACTCCAAACAGACGGGAGGCGAGTCTAGTGGTTCTCAATCTAAGGAGGAGAAGAAGAAGGGTGATCCAGGGAAAACAGGGGTGATTTGTAGTCACTGCGAGAATACAGGGCATATAGCTGATCGGTGCTGGGAGAAGTATCCCCATCTCAAGCCAAGAGGGTTGAAGAAGAAGGAGGAGAAAAAGGCATACATGATAGCTCAAGGACCGAAAGAAGTCTCGGGGATTGTAGGCATCGAAAACTGCCTATAGGTCTCCACGAACAGTTCAGTGTTAAAGAGCGACGATGAACGTTACTATCCGATCCACAGGAGTCCAATTGACGTTGATGAACGATTGAAGTGAATCGACGAACTACGTGAACTGATAGGATTTCGGAACAACGAAGACCCGGACCAATCGGGAACCCGGCAATGTTCACAAAAAGGACAATGCCCTTTATGTCTCGATCACTCTACAGATAATCCAACCACCAGACCGGATCGAACTCTTCGTCAAGCTTCCAACGCACTTTGAATCACTCAAATCCAAGTTCAGACGAAGAATTTACGGCAAAAACAATCAACCATACGCAACGGAGCGTCTCAGGCTAAGTAGGGACACCCGGGGTGTCTCGGGAAAGTCGAAACACCCCAGGGGTGTCTAGGAAAAGCCTAGACACCCCAGGGGTGTCTCGGATTGGCCGAGACACCCCAGGGGTGTCTCGGATTGGCCGAGACACCCAGGGGTGTCTAGGCCCCCTAGGTGCTCCTATTGCCTATAAATAGCCCCCTTGGGCTTCATTTTTGGAGATCTGGATTTTTGGAGAAGATTGGCGAAGCCCTGCTATAGTGAAGAGTGGTCGGGCGCTTCAACAAGGAGAGGAGAGGTCTTCATCAGAGTCTTCATCACCCGTCCCCCCTTTTCCTTAGTATTACCCTTCGCCGGTAATCACTAAGAAGAGCAGATATCTCGTTTTAGCCGAGATAGACGCTTCAGGCTTCTAGATCTCACGCGGATCGACGAAGCTCTGTTCGATTTTTCGGAACAGATCTGAGTGCCAGGTAGTCCACGGATATTGACATCCCGTCACAGGCCAAAGACCCACGCAAGCAAGAGACGATAAACGGATCTTGCGTTTGTTTTGAAGAGAGTTGTAATTTTTGTTTTCATTGTGTAAGAGTCTTATAAAAAGACAATCTTTTTTTTGTTTCATTGTGTAATTTTTGTTTTCATTGTGTAAGAGTCTTATAAAAAGACAATCTTTTTTTTGTTTCATTGTAACGACTGAAGTTTTAATGAATACAGCAATGAATACAACAACTTTCTCCGCAAACAAGCTGGCGACCACAGTAAGAGTATTTTCTGGTCTTGCATGAGATGCATCATGTTTCTGGTCTTCCGATGGGGGATTGTCCGTATCAGGAGTATTTTCCCTCGAACCAGCAATTGGAGTGTATGAAGAAAGATACTCCCGACATGTATGACACTCTCTGGGATCTTACTTGTCATTATCATACCTCCTTGGTCCAGACTTCTCCTCAAGCGAAAAGGAAGAGGCAGGTCAGCTTGAAGCAGTTTGCTTGCTATTTGTTCCAGAACTTGGAGGGTAGTTCCGGCGAGCCTATTCGTGAATTAGACGTGTTGACCCCTTCTGCAATTAATGAGTTGTTGGAGAAGGCTGAGGCTCGTTCTTACACCATCGCTAGTGCTGAAGGAGTTTTTCCTGCGGGAACCAAGTTTCGTTCTTTTCTCTGCCGCGCACAGAAGTCCATTGGGCCCCGGAATCTACTAGCAGGATCCTCGACGTGATCTCCGAACAGGAAACTCGGCTTCTTTAAAGCCTGAGTAGAGGTAGAATCAGCAGTAAAGGAGGCATCCGTAATAAGCTGGCGCAGGCAATGACGCCCTCCTTCCCGTATCAAGCGACAGGATTCGTCGGAGCGATCTCTGTCAAACCGAGGGAGTGGACTAACGACCTGCCTGAGGGAAGCTGAAGAGAAGACCTACCGGCTACAACCAGTATTGGCATGAGGAGGAAGGCTGCCCGCAGGAAACTCTACTGCAATAAAGCACAAGTGTGGAGTCAGAAAATCCATCTCATAAGAAGAATGATAAGTTCATTCCCGGAATAATTGAAGAGACGATTTTGAGTGTCCTACACTGGAAGAACGGTATGCATCATCACGTGAATAACGTGGTAACATACACCGACCTATAAGGTGTAGGACGACACAAAATCTCCCCAATATACCAGAAGACTTGAATTGGCCAAGCAAAACAAGTCTGAAACCTTAACCCCCGCGAAGGAGGGTGTCGGTTCTTCCTTCATGACCCGCGAAGAGGTCAATCAGGGATACGGAAAATATAAATTCTCACCCCCAAAGAAAGAGGCCATGGGGGAGGATGTCGCAGGAACCTCTTCCTCGCTGTGCTGAGAATGAGAACGACTCCTACGAGGTCGAGATCGGCGGGGAGACATCGAAAACCTGTAACGAAAAGCAGCAAGTCAGGTACAATCTAAAATATGAATACACGAAATTTAAAAGGGAAATTAAGAACTTTAATTAAAATCCTATGTATAAATAGGATTTCATAATTGAAGTCTAGTTAAACCTACAAATTTCGTGCATGCGAAACAATGATTGTCATTTTTCGCGGTGAATTTTGGTGAAATACCCAAAATACCCTTCGTGTTCAAGGCCAAATTCGGGTCAAGGACGCGCTCGGGTTGGGTCATGGTCATCATATCTGATCATATAGCACCCCCCGATACCCTACAATTTTGGTTAATTTTACAAATAAACCCTTTTGTAAAATGAAGCCAAATTTGCAAATAAACCCCTTCACAAATTTCAATTTAACGGCCACATGCTCTTATCAAAACTTTGGTTATTGGGTTGTGGTCTAAACTTTTGGAATTTCAGCCCTAAATTTCAGCCCTTTTGCAAATAAACCCCTCTACACTTTGTGGGTTGCTTTTTGCAAATTAACCCCTCAAACAACATTGGTCTTCTTGCATAAAGCACCCCTCAAATCTTCGACCAAATGGACGTGCAATCCAAGACCTAATTTCAGTCCAATTTTACATAAAAGCCCCCTCAAACTTTTGGCCATATTGTAACTTTACATAAAGGCCCTCCAAATTTCGGCCCTATGGTAACCTTGCATAAAACCCCCCCAAATTCTTGTGTCTACACAACCCATCATCAAAGGGCCTATCCTCTAACTCAGGAGAACATAAAACTATGATCTTTCTTGAAAAAGAGAAAAGTTTGGAAGAGGAACTTACCAAATCAAGAAGCCTTCTTTGAGCTTGAGGTTGAAGATGATGAAAACCCTAGCTTGGAGGAGAGGGTATTTTCGGCCAAGGAGAAAGCACCAAAAAGCCGAAACTTCTTTATGGAGTTTATGGGTTTTGAGTTTTTGAAAACAATGGTGTATGGAGTATGGAGGAAGAAGAAGGAGTTTAAAATTTAAGAGGGAATCTTTTTGAATTTTGAAAAGAGGGGGAAACAAAAGAGGAAACAAACAAAAGAGAAAGCAAAAAGGGGGAGAGAGGGGAAGTGTCTCGGCCCTAGAACCGAGACACCGTGTCTCGGCCTTGGCCGAGACACCTAGGGTGTCTCGGCCAAGGTTGAGACACCCACGGGTGTCTCGGGTCCCGTTTGTCCCCGTACGCCTATTTTAGGCCCGAATTCGCCCGTTTTCGTCGATTATTGGATGTCTTGATGAAAATCGACACCAATTAACATTCGATGATCAAAACCCTAAGGGTCAACGCCGGTCAACGTGTAGCCCTAGGTCAACGCCAGTCAACGCGTTGCAACCAGAGTCAACGTTTGACGATTCAAAACCCTAAGGGTCAACGCCGGTCAACGCGTAACCCTAGGTCAACGCCAGTCAACGCGTCGCAACTAGAGTCAACGTTTGACGATCCAAAACCCTAGGGTCAACGCCGGTCAACGCGCAACCCTAGGTCAATGCCAGTCAACGCGTTGCAACCAAAGTCAACGTTTGACGATCCAAAACCCTAGGGTCCACACCGGTCAACGCGTAACCCTAGGTCAATGCCAGTCAACGCATTGCAACCAGAGTCAACATTTGACGATTCGAAACCCTAAAGTCAACGCCGGTCAACGCGTAACCCTAGGTCAACGCCAGTCAACGCGTTGCGACAAAAAGTCAACACACGGTGATCCGAAACCCTAAGTCAACACAATGTGACGGAGGTAGTTCAAAGTCAACTCAATGACACGAGCCAAACTCAATTCATCAGCTGCAGACTCGAGACTCCGACGACGGCCAAGCGATAAACGCAGCGCCGGAAGAACTTCGGCTATTCGTCAAAGCATCGAATAGACCGAAAATCGAAGGAGCCAAGAGTTGAAGCTAACTACAGGTCCTTACGCTGACTGAAGGCTAGACCAATCACATCCAAAGTATTCCAGCCTCTTCTATAAAAGAAACGAGTCCGGAACACTTTGGAGGGGGTATCTGTAGGCATTGAAAATTGCCTATAGGTCTCCACGAACGGTTCAGTGTTAAAGAGCGACGATGAATGTCACTATCCGATCCACAGGAGTCTAATTGACGTCGATGAACGATTGAAGTGAATCGACGAACTACGTGAACTGATAGGATTTCGGAACAACGAAGACCCGGACCAATCGGGAACCCGACAATGTTCACAAAAAGGACAATGCCCTTCATGTCTCGATCACTCTATAGATAATCCAACCACCAGAGCGGATCGAACTCTTTGTCAAGCTTCCAACGTACTTTGAATCACTCAAATCCGAGTTCGGATGAAGAATTTACGGCGAAAACAATCAACCATACGCAACGGAGCGTCTCAGGCTAAGTTGGGACACCTGGGGTGTCTCGGGAAAGTCAAAACACCCCAGGGGTGTCTAGGAAAAGCCTAGACACCCCCAGGGGTGTCTAGGCACCCTAGGTGCTCCTATTGCCTATAAATAGCCACCCCCTTGCCTCATTTTTGGAGGAGCTGGATTTTTGGAGAAGATTGGCGAAGCCCTGCTGCAGTGAAGAGTGGTCGAGCGCTTCAACAAGGAGAGGAGAGGTCTTCATCAGAGTCTTCATCACCCGTCCCCCCTTTTCCTTAGTATTACCCTTCGCCGGTAATCACTAAGAAGAGCAGATATCTCGTTTTAGCCGAGATAGACGCTTCAGGCTTCTAGATCTCACGCGGATCGACGAAGCTCTGTCCGATTTTTCGGAACAGATCTGAGTGCCAGGTAGTCCACGGATATTGACGTCCCCGTCACAGGCCAAAAACCCGCGCAAGCAAGAGACGATAAACGGATCTTATGTTTGTTTTGAAGAGAGTTGTAATTTTTGTTTTCATTGTGTAAGAGTCTTATAAAAAGACAATCTTTTTTTGTTTGTTTCATTGTAACGACTGAAGTTGTAATGAATACAGCAATGAATACAACAACTTTCTCCGCAAACAGGGATGACAGACCCCAACAGCGGTCTCAACCTTATGGCGGGGAAGCAGACCACGAAAGAGGACGACGACCCGAGAGAGCAACTCTTTGTTCTTATGTTGCAGGTGAAGACCAGTTTGGTTGATGCCATTGTTGATTCGGGCAGCGAGAAGAATTTGATATCCGAGGCATTGGTTCAGAAGCTGGGGCTGAAGACGGTCAAGCATCCGAAGCCCTCTTAACCCCACGCAAATATTTCAGCTCCCAGACTTTGCATAAGTAACCGTAAAAGTCAATTGTTTTTCCATCGTGATCCCCTTCCACAACCAAACCACTATTTTGACTCTTAAGACGGTTGTCACGATATGTGGTGTGGAACTGAACGCTATTACAGCATCCTTCATAGAGATGAACTAATATATCTGGACCATTTGCTAATGACCACAATTCATCAGTTGCCCTTGGTGACCCAATAGTTCGCAAATGATTTATCTACATAAACATATTACAAGTTCATTAGGTATTCAATAATGTTAATTTAATTTTAATTTATAAAATGACTTGTACGTATTTCATATAACTTATATGTTGTTTGAACCATTTTGAAAAAAAATTTCATTGTATCTGAGTAATATCATGTCCTCTAGAATTTTGGATCGTAGCCTTGTGTTCCCTACACAATGAGGTGTCAATCAATTGGTTAGTAAAACTATACAACTAACTCAAACTTAAAAAAACTTAATACATACCCTAGAAACGGCTCCAATTCAGGGCTATTATACAACACAAACCACTGAGCCATATCTAGATCTTTCTGAGACACATTTGGAGCTCTTGTAATTGGTCCGAAGGGACAAGCACTTTGTATGAAAACCAACAATCCAAGACCAAGTATACCACAATCAACATTTCGTTCTTCTCGAACAACTCCTTTCAGATACATTGAACAAAAAGTAATCAACATTTCGTTCTTCTCGAACAACTCCTTTCAGATACATTGAACAAAAAGTAAGACACTCTTTAGCAATGTAAGCCTCTGTCTTCTCGAACAACTCCTTTCAGATACATTGAACAAAAAGTAAGACACTCTTTAGCAATGTAAGCCTCTGTAATTGAACCTTCTGGCCTAGCTCAATTGGTAACGTACCCCTTTAGTGTTCCAAGAAACCTTCAAAGGAACCATTAAATAGAATAAGATTTATATGTAATACAGTTGCACAAATACGAAACTAATTAATTATGTGGTCCTATAATATATACCTTTCGATCGGATACATCCACTAATATTGCACAGGGCCAGCAAGCATGGCTTCACGTGACAAGTGAACAGCCAAATGGACCATCACATCAAAAAAAGCCGGTGGAAAAATCCTTCCAGTTTACAAAGTATGAGGACAATGCATTCCTCTAACTTTTCCAAGTCACCGTGCCTTAATGTTTTAGAACAAAGGTCCTAAAAGAAGCTTCCCAACTCAAAATGTGTTGTACCAATTTCCTTGTTAACATATCTGTGCATCCCAATTGGTAGAAGACATTGTAGAAGGACATGATTATCATGGCTCTTCAGATCCGTCAATTTGCCGCCTCTTGCTCACGCACCTTGATAGATTTGCTGCATACCCATCAGGATACTTAATCGATGCCAAGAATGTACAAAAACCCTCTCTCTCTTCTAGGGATAGTGTGTATGCTGCCATAGGCTTGCGAATGGATCCATCTGGTTGTTTCTCTAAATGTAATTTTGACCTTATATCCATATCTTCCAAATCGAGGCGAGCTTTATTCGTGTCCTTATTCTTCTCGTCTATACCCAACATTGTCCCAATGATTGCCTCACATATATTCTTTTCAATGTGCATGGGATCCAAACTATGCCGCACTTTCGGTTCTTTCCAATACGGTAGCTCGAAAAAGATACTTTTCTTTTTCCAATTTAGGGCGATGGATTCATAGGGTCTTTTCCTCTTTAAAGGATGCTGTTTGCGGAAAAAGTTGCTGTATTCATTGCTGCATTCATTACAACTTCAATCGTTACAATGAAATAAAAAGATAGCCTTTTTATAAGACCGGTACACAATGAAAACAAAATAGATACAACTCTTTTCAAACAAACGCAAGATCTGTTTGTCATCTCTTGCTTGCGTGGGTCTTTTGCCTGTGACGGGGATGTTGATATCCGTGGACCACCGGGGCACTCAGATCTGGTCTGAGAAAATCGGGCAGAGTTTCGTCTATCCGCGAAGGGATATGGAAACAGAAGCCCGTCGATCCGCGTGAGATCTCAGAGGTGTAAAGCTTATGTCTCGGCTAAGACGAGGCACTAGCTCTCCTTTGTATCACCGCTAAGGGCAACACTAAGGGAAAATAGAAAGGGGAATGAAGAAGGGGGGAGGCTCCTTTGCTGCAGAAGGCTCGCTCACTCCTCGATCCGGCAGGGCTTCGCCGCTCTCTTAGAAAACCCCGACTCCTTCCTCCGGCAGGGCTTCGCCGCTCCTCTCTGGAATTTCAGATCTTAAAGGCTAGAGCTCTAGATCTGAAATTCCTCTCCCAAAACCAAGGCCAAGAGAATGGAGGCCCTAGGGGCCTATTTATAGGAAAACAAAGGGGGGTAGGGGCTGGTTGAGGACACCCCCTAGGGGGGTGTCTCGGCTCCAAAACCGAGACACCCCTTGGGGTGTCTCGGCCATGGCCGAGACACCCCAAGGGGTGTCTCGGTTTTGGAGCCGAGACACCCCCCTAGGGGTGTCCTCAACCAGCCCCCTACCCCTTGCTTTTCCTATAAATAGGCCCCTAGGGCCTCATTTCTCTTGGCCTTGGTTTTGGGAGAGGAATTTCAGATCTAGAGCTCTAGCCTTTGAGATCTGAAATTCCAGAGAGGAGCGGCGAAGCCCTGCCGGAGGAAGGAGTCGGGGTTTTCTAAGAGAGCGGCGAAGCCCTGCCGGATCGAGGAGTGAGCGAGCCTTCTGCAGCAAAGGAGCCTCCCCCCTTCTTCATTCCCCTTTCTATTTTCCCTTAGTGTTGCCCTTAGCGGTGATACAAAGGAGAGCTAGTGCCTCGTTTTAGCCGAGACATAAGCTTTACACCTCTGAGATCTCACGCGGATCGACAGGGTTCAGAGTTTCTAAATCCCTCCGCGGATAGACGAAACTCTGCCCGATTTTCTCGGACCAGATCTGAGTGCCCCGGTGGTCCACGGATATCAACATCCCCGTCACAGGCAAAAGACCCACGCAAGCAAGAGATGACAAACAGATCTTGCGTTTGTTTGAAAAGAGTTGTATCTATTTTGTTTTCATTGTGTACCGGTCTTATAAAAAGGCTATCTTTTTATTTCATTGTAACGATTGAAGTTGTAATGAATGCAGCAATGAATACAGCAACTTTTTCCGCAAACAGACTGGCGACCACAGTGGGAGCCAACGGCATCGCAACCGACGCCGTCGTGACGCAACCAGCACTCAAGATCGGGGTGAATGAAGAACACGAGCTCGATCAACAACGGTTCAAAGAAGGCCTCTCTTCCTCCTCCTCCAGATCCGCCTCTCCAAACGGGTACAGAAAGGTAACCTCTTTCATAAATGATTGCAGGTCCTTCGGTTCAAAAATCCAAGACCCCGTTGCCGCCTCTGCACTTGCACCACGCGACGTCCCCACGTCGTCCAACCTGGTCGAGATCGCAGATCCGGATTCCTCTTCCGCCGAGGAGATGACTTCTGAAGACGCTCCGGCATTATCAAAGAGAGCACGACAAAGACAGCGTCAACGTTAGTGCTACGATATTGAATACGTAGACTTCGTCTTTCTCACGGGAATAGACTACCCGGCGACGCGTGTTAGGCGTTGACTTTAGGATTTTTGGCTAATCCCCAGCCTTCAACGGATTTGATTAGCCTTTACCGACTACCGTTTGAGTCGGGCTAGCATGCGGTTTTTTTAAGTCCGCTCCTATGTGACGTTTAAGCTAAAAGAGTTAACCCTTTTAGTGCTACGATATTGAATACGTAGACTTCGTCTTTCTCACGGGAATAGACTACCCGGCAACGCGTGTTAGGCGCTGACTTATCCTTACTTAGGATTCAGGATAAAATTCCCCGTGCGTGTGAGGCACGGATTATGGTGTTATTAATAACAACCTGCCACAATGTTGAATATGTGGTCTTTTGTCCTTTTTACGGTCAAAGACTAACCGGCCATGTGTGTTAGACATAGGCTTTGGGATTTTTGGCAAACCCCCAGCCATCAACGGATTTGATGTGCCTTTACCGATTACCGTTCAAATCGGGCTAGCATGTGAATTATTAAAACCCGTTTCACATGTAACGTTGTGCTAAGAGAATTGCTCCTCTTAGACTTAATGCTATGATCTTGAATACATAGACTTCGTCTTTCTTATGGGAATAGACTACCCGGCAACGCGTGTTAGGCGTTGACTTATCCCTACTCAGGCTTCGGGATAAAATTCCCCGTGCATCGAGTGCCCGGATTTGACAATCGTGTCTTTTCTAAAAGCAAAGACAGATTGAGAATCGGGAGAGGAAGAATTTTATATTCTATCTCCCAGTGCTGAAGAGGAAGAATTTTATATTCTATCTTCGGCTGGAAATGGAACTTGAGGTGGGATCCCCCACCCCCAGAATCCGGAATGATGAACTGGGAGTGGGGTCTCCACTCCGAGCATCGGAAAGGTCCGAGGAGAGGAAGAATTTTATATTCTATCTCCCGGTGCTGAAGAGGAAGAATTTTATATTCTATCTACAGCTGGAAAGGAAACTCGAGGTGGGATCTCCACCCCCAGAATCCGGAAGGATGAAACTAAGAGTGGGATCTCCACTCCGAGAATGTTGAAAGTGGACCTCTCGTTCATTGGTGGAATCGAGAGGGGATTTTGGCTGTGGCCCTAACTGTATGAATGTTTGACCAAGCAGGAGTTTAAGACGACCTAACTGTCGGAAGGTTTGATCGTTCGATTTGAAGGTGGACCTCTCGTTCATTGGAGGAATCGAGAGGAGATTTTGGCTTTGGCCCTAACTTTGGTGGACCTCTCGTTCATTGGAGGAATCGAGAGGAGATTTTGGCTTTGGCCCTAACTTTTATAGGTTTGGCCAGAAAACACAGAAAGTGGAATACGGGTAGCAAAGAAAATGCCAACTCGTATTATCACTCAAGAGGAGGCTTTAATGCTAGGACCTAGCACGTTAAGTCTGAGAAATACCAATGACTGGCAGATGGGAAGGTTGGTGGGTCCAATGTCGTTTGATTTGATCAGCGGGTGGTTTGGTGAGGAAAGATTAACCTATCAGAAGATTGGATCTCTTCTCACAAAAATAACTCATAAGAGTTAGGGAATAAGAAGGGACATTCTGACTTTTAGAGTTCGAATGTGAATCTCTTGTTCACCAATTCCACAATGATTGGGTTATCCCTAAGAATACCCATGTGGTATTCTTTCGGGAACTTCCCGATGCATTGGATTATCCACCCCCAGCTTCTCTCTTGGAACCGGGTTTGATTTTGTTATCTGGCCGGGTTATCCTTAAGAATATTAGTGTAATATCCTCCAGGAACTTCCCGTTAATGGTAGGAAATAGTTTAGACTCATATACCTATTGGAGTATCAAGGAGCAGTTTAACCTCTTATACTGGTCGGAGGATTAAGAAGCAGTTTATACTCTTATACTTATCGGAGTGTTTCAAGAAGCAGTTTATACTCTTATACTTATTGGAGTATTGAGGAACAGTTTATACTCTTGTACTCTTTGGAATATTGAGGAACAGTTTATACTCTTGTACTCTTTGGAGTATTGAGGAACAGTTTATACTCTTGTACTCTTTGGAGTATTGAGGAACAGTTTATACTCTTGTACTCTTTGGAGTATTGAGGAACAGTTTATACTCTTGTACTCTTTGGAGTATTGAGGAACAGTTTATACTCTTGTACTCTTTGGAGTATTGAGGAACAGTTTATACGCAGTACGTTGGATCCGCAGAATCGCCATCTTCCTCTTGATGCGTGATGGGCGGGAGTTTGATTTTGTTGTTTTCGAGAAGGGTCTCGAAAATAGCTGGAACGTCTTCGTCTTTGAACGAGTACTCGTTTTGGAGTTCCTCGTCTGAATTCTCCTGTTGTTCCCAGGACTGCTGTTGTGACGTTTGATCATCGTCAATAACTGCTGCAGGTACGTCCTCTTCATCATGAGGTACGAGATCCGAATCCAGAGGGTCAACCATCGGTTGGTTTCTTTCGACCTTCCGCCTTCTGATGAAGCGTTCAGCTTGTTCTAATTCTCCTGTTGTTCCTAGGATTGCTGTTGTGACGTTTGATTATCGTCAAAGACCGTTGCAGATACGTCCCCTTCATCATGAGGTACGAGATCCGAATCCAGAGGATTAATCATCGGTTGGTTTCTCTCGACCTTTCGCCTTCTGATGAAGCGTTCAGCCTGTTCTCCTCGAGCCTTCAACTCTTTCCAGGTATTGAGCGGCTCTATTCCCATCACGTCCAAGATGTTAATGGACAAGTTGTTCTGACAAGTCTGCAAGAGGAATTCCTCCGTGACGGGATCCCTGCAGTTCATTGCCTGATTGCGGAAGCGTTTGATGAAGGTATCCACCGACTCTCCGCCTTTTTGTTTCTCGTCGAAGAGTGTCCTGATCGACACCTCGGTGTCATCATCGAAGAAATGGGCGAGAAACATGCCTTCCAAGTCCTCCCAGCTGTTGATGCTTCCGGGCTTGAGACGGCGGTACCAATCGAAGGCAGGCCCGCGAAGGGTGCCAACGAATGACCGAACCATCAAGGGTCCGTTGCCAGAGATCACCCCCAAGTGGGACTTGAAGTAGATCAGATGTTGAGTGGGCGAGCCCTTTCCGTTGAACGGCGTGAAGTTGATCAGGTTGAACTTCGCCGGATACGGGATCGAATCCCACTCTTTCGGGTAAGGACACGGAATGCCGGTCCTCTTCACCTCTCGAGTAGACATCAGGGCGTCGATTTTTCTTTCGAGCTCCTTCATCTTTTCGGCCTCACCCATATCCTGTTTTGGATAAGTCTCGAGAGGAATCATACGGCCACCCCCAGTGTTATCACTACCGGTGGGTCCACCCCCAGCGCTGTTATTTTTAGTGGGGCCACCCCCAGTATTCTTGGGTGGTGCGTTGGCCATGACGATTTCGACCACCTCCGGCTCGCTGTTGACTGCAGCGTTCTGGGTGCGATGGTTGGACTCGACTAGCCGGTTCGACAGAGCTCGGATTCGTTGATCGTGCATTTGTCTCATCTCTTGCATAGCCACTTCCATTTCAAACTTGAAGATTTCCTTCTGCTTAGTCAGGGCCTCTTCAATGATTTTGGCTATCTGATCTGTATTGACCATGAGCACCTCTCGAGCTTGTCCTATGCTAGACGTTGTCTCGTCAGAAGCGAGAGCGGAATAGGAATCCGAGAGTTCATCATCGGAATGTACTCCCTCATGGATCCCACAGTAATTGTCACATCTGACGGCTTCTAGCTGAAGCTGAGCTGTTCCCGAATTGACCCTGCTTACTGGAGAGGAATTAGGGTCGGAACCACTTGAAATGATTGGGGACTTTCACTTGTTGACCGTGTTGATGGTAACTTCTGGGAGTTCATCATCTCGAGTAATCGATCCTCTTTGGTGGGAACGCCTTGATTTGGGCTTTGTCGTTCCATCGGAGATTCCCTCGAATATCGAGACCCTCTGTGGAGCGGTCTTGGGGCAGCTACAGGCTGATAATACTGCCCTGATAAATTTGGTACACGGACAGTGAGAATCCGCTTCCCGGGTGTTTCTCTTTCGAGATTCATCCGCACCCCCAGCCCGATAGTACAACTCATCGACGTTGCCGTCGGAGTAACCTATCGGCTGCTCACATGGGTTCTCAGGTATAACGCGTTCGTTTGTCGGACGCGTCTTCTTCTGAGTAATCATTGCCTTGTTGGCCTCCGCAAGAGTCGCACGTTTGGAATCACTCCTTTGTGAGGGTGAAACCTTAACGGGCTCTTGGTCCTTTGCACGCACCGCCGAGCTGGTTGTTGCAGAGATCGATTTGTTAGGAGATCGTGTACGACCCCCAGTCCGGATGTTGGCTTGAAGCTCCTTCAGCGATCTCCAGCTTTCCTTGACAAGCGCTTTTCCTCGATTCTCGGGTAGAGCGTCGATACGGTTGTTCAGAGGATTCTTGAACTTGGGGAAATCCACGCTGCGGTGGGGCTTTACCGAAGGTTCGGGACCTGAAATGGACGAAGGTTGGAGAGCAATATTACCTGCTTTTACCTTAGGCGTCGATTTGGCCTTCGGCATCCAAACTCGTTCGGATTTCGGCGATCTCTTAACTGCCTCTCCCTTTAGCATTTCTCGTGCTTTTTGGACTAGGGCTCGGGCATGCGCACGCAAGGCGCGACGCTTCTGGATTCGCTCCTCGAGAGTAGAACGGGTTCTTTTGACTTGAACCCATTTGTTCGTTTCTTCTTCGGAGGAGGGGCTGGTTGTTTGCCGTGGTTGCTCCTGGCGTTGCCTGGATTTTAGATCTACGTTATAGCGGATCCCATCCATCGGCTCCAAAGCTTCGGCCAGCTGTCGAGCAAGACGTTGACGCTGTCTTTGTCGTGCTCTCTTTGATAATGCCGGAGCGTCTTCAGAAGTCATCTCCTCGGCGGAAGAGGAATCCGGATCTGCGATCTCGACCAGGTTGGACGACGTGGGGACGTCGCGTGGTGCAAGTGCAGAGGCGGCAACGGGGTCTTGGATTTTTGAACCGAAGGACCTGCAATCATTTATGAAAGAGGTTACCTTTCTGTACCCGTTTGGAGAGGCGGATCTGGAGGAGGAGGAAGAGAGGCCTTCTTTGAACCGTTGTTGATCGAGCTCGTGTTCTTCATTCACCCCGATCTTGAGTGCTGGTTGCGTCACGACGGCGTCGGTTGCGATGCCGTTGGCTCCCACTGTGGTCGCCAGTCTGTTTGCGGAAAAAGTTGTTGTATTCATTGCTGCATTCATTACAACTTTGATCGTTACAATGAAATAAAAAGATAGCCTTTTTATAAGACCGGTACACAATGAAAACAAAAGAAATACAACTCTTTTCAAACAAACGCAAGATCTGTTTGTCATCTCTTGCTTGCGTGGGTCTTTTGCCTGTGACGGGGATGTTGATATCCGTGGACCACCGGGGCACTCAGATCTGGTCCGAGAAAATCGGGCAGAGCTTCGTCTATCCACGAGGGGATTTAGAAACTCTGAACTTCGTCGATCTGCGTGAGATCTAGAAGTTTACAGCTCCTATCTCGGATAATCGAGATATTCGCTCTACTTAGTATCACCGCTAAGGGGCAACACTAAGGAAAATAGAAAGGGGAATGAAGAAGGAGGCTCCTTTGCTGCAGAAGGCTCGCTCACTCCTCGATCCGGCAGGGCTTCGCCGCTCTCTTAGAAAACCCCGACTCCTTCCTCCGGCAGGGCTTCGCCGCTCCTCTCTGGAATTTCAGATCTCAAAGGCTAGAGCTCTAGATCTGAAATTCCTCTCCCAAAACCAAGGCCAAGAGAATGGAGGCCCTAGGGGCCTATTTATAGGAAAACAAAGGGGGGTAGGGGCTGGTTGAGGACACCCCCTAGGGGGGGGTCTCGGCTCCAAAACCGAGACACCCCTTGGGGTGTCTCGGCCATGGCCGAGACACCCCCCGGGGGGTGTCTCGGCCAAGGCCGAGACACCCCCCTAGGGGTGTCCTCAACCAGCCCCCTACCCCTCTCCTTTTCCTATAAATAGGCCGGTGTCTCGGCCTTGGCCGAGACACCCTTGGGGTGTCTCGGCCAAGGCCGAGACACCCCCTTGGGGGTGTCTCGGCCAAGGCCGAGACACCCCAAGGCCGAGACACCTGGGGTGTCTTGGCTTCGCCAAGACACCCTTCGGGTGTTTCGTCCTGGCCGGGATGCCCCCGGGTGTCTCAGTCTGGTCCGAGGCCTTCCGGGTGTGTTTGCCGTTGATTCGCCGTCCCAACTCGGATTTGAGTGATTCCGGGTGCGTTGGATGCGCGACGAGGAGTTTGACCCGCTCTGGTGATTGGATTATCTGTAGAGTGGTCGAGGCATGAAGGGCGTTGTCCTTTTTGTGAACAGTGCCGGGCTTCCCGATTGGTCCGGGTCTTCGTGATTCCGAAGTCCTATCCGCTCATGTAACTCGTCGATTGTGATTCCGAAGTCCTATCCGCTCATGTAACTCGTCGATTCACTTCAGTCGTTCGTCGACGTCGATTAGGCTCATGTGGATTGGATGGTGACGTCCATCGTTGCTCGTTAACACTGAACCGGTTGTGGAGAACTATAGGCAATTTTTGATGCCTACAGATGCTTTCCAAAATTAACATTTGGTAATTGATCCAACTACTCAAGTGCCTTTTCCACGAGTAACTCCCGTCCATCGTTGCTCGTTAACACTGAACCGGTTGTGGAGAACTATAGGCAATTTTTGATGCCTACAGATGCTTTCCAAAATTAACATTTGGTAATTGATCCAACTACTCAAGTGCCTTTTCCACGAGTAACTCCGAAGATTTTATGTGATGTTCAGTCCTACAGTTAAAGTCCTTACTCCTTCTCATAGTGTGATTCCTAGGCAAGTAAACTCGATGACCAAAGTATCCAATCTTACTCCTTAATCGATACGATAATGGATCATCATTGCAAGTGGACAAGCCAAATAGCCTTTTGTGCTCCACCCAGACAAGTTACCATATGCAGGAAAGTCATTAATGGTCCACAATATAGCCGCATGCATCCGGAGATCTGTTTTTTGGAGGCATCATAAGTTACTACCTCATTGTCCCACAACTCCTTCAACTCGTCGACCAAAGGCCTCAAGAAAACATCGATGTCGTTCCCTGGTGCATGTGGTCCAGGAATAAGTAAGGACATCATGAAAAAAGATTCTTTCATACACAACCAGGGAGGCAAGTTGTAAGGTATAAGTATGATTGGCCACATACTATTGGCATTGCTCATGTTCCCAAAAGGGTTGAACCCATCACTAGCCAGTCCCAGCCTTACATTGCGGATCTCTTCGTTTTCCTAGACATGTACAGCCTCCGCAACCTCGGGGTTAACGAAAAGTAACACAACACCTTACGAGGGATTTTCATACCCTTTCTACTAATGAACTTGTACCTAGACTCCCCACATACAGGACATTTTATTAGGTGCGAGTTCTCCTTCCAAAACAGTACACAATCATATTGGCATGCATCGATTTGCTCATATCCCATGCCCAGATCACGCAGCAACTTCTTCGTTTCATAAATTGACCCCTGAACCAAATGACCCTCTAGCAATAAGTCCCTAAATATCTGTAAAACCATGTCGAATGACTTATTACTCCACTTATTCTCAACTTTCACATAAAGCATCTTGACAGCAAATGCCAACAAAGTAAAGTTTTTGCAACCAGGATACATTTCACGCTGGGAAGCTTCCAGTAATTTTTCAAAGTTTCGAACATCATGATCCATCTCTACATCATCATCTTCCATATAAGTTCCTCTGTAATGGTCTTCCATTAATTCTGGATACTCATCTTTGTTATCGTCATCGCTCTCATCCCTGTCATCACCGGAATCACCATGTTGATTATCAAGCAATTCTCCATGGTGCAACCAAATCTTATAGGATACCATAATCCCATATCGAACCAAATGATCTTGCACAATACCAAATTCACGCCAATCAAGATTCATGCATTTGTTGCACGGACACCGAATCGTGCTACGCCCGCCTGCATTTACTTTTGCAAATTCAATAAAAGCATCAACTCCGGCCCGATACCGCAGACTTAATCTATCCCTCATCAGTGTCATCCAACTCTTATCCATACCTGATTACAATTGGTGTGAATATAAAATCATATTAATTTATTATCATAAAATAAAAAGTAGCATCTCAAATAAATATGAGATAAACAACAATGCTTCTATTGAGGTTAAAGAGACAATTGGTCCAGATGACTTGTATTGCCCAACTTTTGATTATTTGGGATCAACGGCTCTGGTTATTTCTCGAGATCGTCCTGCAATGTGGAGGTACTTGTTATAGTTACTTGTGTATGAGGTATAAGTTGGTATAAGTTGTTAATGTATCTGTGTGTTATCCTAGTGCGAATGTATTTGCGCTTTGTCTTTGTTTGGTAAGAAACTTGTTACTGAAGAGGAATGAAGATGTTTCTGTTTGCAAAGATGTTACTGTCTGCTTGATGCTCATTTCTGGGGGGAAACATCTGAAATTTTTTCCTCTTATCATTTTGTTGTGGAGAACTGAGAGCACCCCAGATAATTACTTAGAATGGATACTAACAGAAAAATATACTTAATTCTTTTATTTCATGTGTAAGAGGGGGGAATTCTTTTCTGTTAGTATACAATTAAAAGAATAAAGTATATTTCAGATGATACTTACTTAGAATGGATACTAACAGAAAAATATACTTAATTCTTTTAATTGTCAGAGCTGACAATTAAAAGTATATTTCATGTGTAAGAGGGGGGAAGAATAAAAGAATTAAGAATGGATACTAACAGAAAAATATACTTAATTCTTTTATTTCATGTGTAAGAGGGGGGAATTCTTTTCTGTTAGTATACAATTAAAAGAATAAAGTATATTTCAGATGATACTTACTTAGAATGGATACTAACAGAAAAATATACTTAATTCTTTTAATTGTCAGAGCTGACAATTAAAAGTATATTTCATGTGTAAGAGGGGGGAAGAATAAAAGAATTAAGAATGGATACTAACAGAAAAATATACTTAATTCTTTTATTTCATGTGTAAGAGGGGGGAATTCTTTTCTGTTAGTATACAATTAAAAGAATAAAGTATATTTCAGATGATACTTACTTAGAATGGATACTAACAGAAAAATATACTTAATTCTTTTAATTGTCAGAGCTGACAATTAAAAGTATATTTCATGTGTAAGAGGGGGGAAGAATAAAAGAATTAAGAATGGATACTAACAGAAAAATATACTTAATTCTTTTATTTCATGTGTAAGAGGGGGGAATTCTTTTCTGTTAGTATACAATTAAAAGAATAAAGTATATTTCAGATGATACTTACTTAGAATGGATACTAACAGAAAAATATACTTAATTCTTTTAATTGTCAGAGCTGACAATTAAAAGTATATTTCATGTGTAAGAGGGGGGAAGAATAAAAGAATTAAGAATGGATACTAACAGAAAAATATACTTAATTCTTTTATTTCATGTGTAAGAGGGGGGAATTCTTTTCTGTTAGTATACAATTAAAAGAATAAAGTATATTTCAGATGATACTTACTTAGAATGGATACTAACAGAAAAATATACTTAATTCTTTTAATACACCCTAGGGTGTCTCGGCCAAGGCCGAGACACCTAGGGGTGTCTCGGCCAAGGCCGAGACACCCTAGGGTGTCTCGGCTATGGCCGAGACACCTAGGGGTGTCTCGGCCATGGCCGAGACACCCCTGGGGTGTCTAGGCTTTTCCTAGACACCCCGGGGTATTTCGACTGGCCGGGACTCCGTTTAGGTGTATTTTGTTTGTTTCCCCGTAGATTCTTCGTCCGGACTTGGATTTGAGTGATTCCGGGTGCGTTGGATGCGCGACGAAGAGTTTGACCCGCTCTGGTGATTGGATTATCTGTAGAGTGGTCGAGGCATGAAGGGCGTTGTCCTTTTTGTGAACAGTGCCGGGCTTCCCGATTGGTCCGGGTCTTCGTGATTCCGAAGTCCTATCCGCTCATGTAACTCGTCGATTCACTTCAGTCGTTCGTCGACGTCGATTAGGCTCATGTGGATTGGATGGTGACGTCCATCGTTGCTCGTTAACACTGAACCGGTTGTGGAGAACTATAGGCAATTTTTGATGCCTACAGATGCTTTCCAAAATTAACATTTGGTAATTGATCCAACTACTCAAGTGCCTTTTCCACGAGTAACTCCGAAGATTTTATGTGATGTTCAGTCCTACAGTTAAAGTCCTTACTCCTTCTCATAGTGTGATTCCTAGGCAAGTAAACTCGATGACCAAAGTATCCAATCTTACTCCTTAATCGATACGATAATGGATCATCATTGCAAGTGGACAAGCCAAATAGCCTTTTGTGCTCCACCCAGACAAGTTACCATATGCAGGAAAGTCATTAATGGTCCACAATATAGCCGCATGCATCCGGAGATCTGTTTTTTGGAGGCATCATAAGTTACTACCTCATTGTCCCACAACTCCTTCAACTCGTCGACCAAAGGCCTCAAGAAAACATCGATGTCGTTCCCTGGTGCATGTGGTCCAGGAATAAGTAAGGACATCATGAAAAAAGATTCTTTCATACACAACCAGGGAGGCAAGTTGTAAGGTATAAGTATGATTGGCCACATACTATTGGCATTGCTCATGTTCCCAAAAGGGTTGAACCCATCACTAGCCAGACCCAGCCTTACATTGCGGATCTCTTGTGCAAACTCAGGATGAATAATATCAAATTCCTTCCACTCCTCAGTGTCAGCCGGATGTCCAATCCCATCATCTACACGTTTATCCCTATACCATCTCATCTCTGTGGCCGTTTTCCTAGACATGTACAGCCTCCGCAACCTCGGGGTTAACGAAAAGTAACACAACACCTTACGAGGGATTTTCATACCCTTTCTACTAATGAACTTGTACCTAGACTCCCCACATACAGGACATTTTATTAGGTGCGAGTTCTCCTTCCAAAACAGTACACAATCATATTGGCATGCATCGATTTGCTCATATCCCATGCCCAGATCACGCAGCAACTTCTTCGTTTCATAAATTGACCCCTGAACCAAATGACCCTCTAGCAATAAGTCCCTAAATATCTGTAAAACCATGTCGAATGACTTATTACTCCACTTATTCTCAACTTTCACATAAAGCATCTTGACAGCAAATGCCAACAAAGTAAAGTTTTTGCAACCAGGATACATTTCACGCTGGGAAGCTTCCAGTAATTTTTCAAAGTTTCGAACATCATGATCCATCTCTATATCATC
The DNA here is from genome assembly GCF_001876935.1 of Asparagus officinalis. Lineage (NCBI taxonomy): Eukaryota > Viridiplantae > Streptophyta > Magnoliopsida > Asparagales > Asparagaceae > Asparagus > Asparagus officinalis. The sequence goes on along the minus strand of NC_033794.1, from coordinate 66,025,535 downwards.
ATTATCCATATAAGTTCCTCTGCAATGGTCTTCTAATAATTCTGGATACTCATCTCTGTTATCATCCTCTCTCTCATCCCTGTCATCACCGGAATCACCATGTTGATTATCAGGCAATTCTCCATTGTGCAACCAAATCTTATAGGATACCATAATCCCATATCGAACCAAATGATCTTGCACAATACCAAATTCAAACCAAATCTTATAGGATACCATAATCCCATATCGAACCAAATGATCTTGCACAATACCAAATTCATGCCAATCAAGATTCATGCATTTGTTGCACGGACACCGAATCGTGCTACGCCAGCCTGCATTTACTTTTGCAAATTTATTAAAAGCATCAACTCCGGTCCGATACCGCAGACTTAATCTATCCCTAATCAGTGTCATCCAACTCTTATCCATACCTGATTACAATTGGTGTGAATATCATATTAATTTATTATCATAAATAAAAAGTAGCATCTCAAATGAATATGCAATAACAAATAAAAAATTATCATGACAAAGTTACTTGCTGACTTGTCTGAAAGTAGTAAATAATTAAACTAAGTTTGATAATCGCAATTACTTGCTAACTTGTCTAAAAGTAACATATCAATATCTTAACTGTTACATCAACTCTCCTACATGGCTATTTATTAGCAAAGCAATTTGCTTAAAACTATGCTTAGAAAAGTAATAGTTCTGGCTCCTCTTGCTTTTGGACACCACAAACAGGCGGGTAAATAGAATATGTTTCAACACATTAGCCAAATCACGCTACCACCAGCAGATGTCAATCACATAAAATGAAGTTAACAAATAATAAGAGATAGATTTTTCACCCTATTGAAGGATATTAGAACCTTTTATTTTATATTTTGATTTCTTTATGAGTCACCACATTCTATCTTCAGGCACAAGTTCCTTAAACTATATCAACGCTGAAACATGCAAAATGAGAAAGAAAAAGAAAAGAAAAAAAAGAAAACAATAAGCTCATTGCTCCAAGCTTTTGAAGATTTAAAAAAGTTAATATCTAATGCCAAGTTGGGTGTTAGGGGATAATACGAGTCTTTTGATGGAGAAGTTTAATAATTTAGACAAATGAAGAAAACTAATGGCAAAGGGGAAAAGAAGATGAACAAAGATATTTACCGCAAAGAAACTGAACATTCACTCAATAACTCGCAAAACTTATATTGGTGTGAGGAACCTTAGCTGGGACTATCAGTTATCTGGGAGGAGCCCTGAGTTCGACTCCTCAACTCGGCCAATTTTAGGAACTCATAAGGGAGCTCACGAGTAATACTCCCTGCTCATAACCGTGTAACGGTCACCTGTAAGAAGTTTCTACAGGAAGGCCAAAACCCAAGACCACAGTCTGAAGTCTGATGCAGTAATACTACCAGCAAACAAAACCCCAAAGCCTGGGGCCCCTTACCCAGCCTGGCCCAAGGTGAACAGGATCAGATATTGCAATGCCTAATAAATCGAAAATTAGGAATAGGTGTGCTATAGACATGGATCGACCCTTGGCCTTGTAACCCAGGGTCCCAAGTCCCAACGACTAGGCTATTTGATCCTCCCTGATAACTGATAGTCCAGCCATTTTAAATTACATCTTACAAGCTTTTGAAAGAAAACCTTTTTTCAATTACTCAAAAGAATGTAGTTCCCTAAATAATCCAAAAACTTATTTTTTACTTTTCAACTCTACTATTAACCATCATGTGTACAATAATGATACGTTACCGCCATTTTATATCTTTACAAGTAGATCCCAAAAATTATCTCTTAAGCTCCAATTTCAAGTCAAATCAGATACAAAGCCAACATATTCTACCTTAAGTATAAAACTGACATTTATTCTTTTGCCCAAAATATCAAGTTTTGGCCTCAGAATTTGAAGCAATTCTTAAAATTGCTCCCATTGGTGATTAAATAGCTTTCACAGCTTCCCTGGAAACACATTCTTCATTCCAATTCTGAGGAATACTAAATTCAAATATTTACATTAAATTGATGTCCCGTCAAAAGGTGCAGAAAACAGTCTGGAACAGAAAACATAGTCAATAGATACCAGTTATTACACAATTCTACAAACCCATGCATTTACACCTAACATTATTAAATAAAAGGGATGCAACAATTCAAGCCTACAAATTTCTCAAGCAAAAGATGGTTTGGCTATGACAAATACTCCTCCTAAACAGCATGACATGCAAAAGTTTAGGCATATTCAATGATATAAAGTTTCCATAATTTTCAAATAACATCGGTCCAAAGTATATGAACGACAAATTTTGTAGGGATATTTTGTAACCTTCACTTTGATGTACACACAAGCACGGTAGAGCAATTGATCGAGCTCTATCATGGACTCCAAATGTTACAAACAAAGTCCCTGCGTTCACCGATCAAAATTCCATTTTTATCACTTTGACAAGAATCAAGAGACGACACTAGTCACTGAAGCCTAAACCTGATTCCAAATATGAAGAAAAGAAATAATCTAGCTAGAGCATATTTTGGCAGTGAAAACAAGGTCATAATTTAGAATCCAGTATTTTGAAAATCTTAATATTTTCTTTCCTCCCATTATCCCTTCTCTTAGGAAGCTACCTCGTATCGCGTGAGGAACAACAGTTAAAAGAAGACTCTTTAGGATTATCCATCCACACAAATAATTACACAAAAATAAATATATTTCTGCATACACAACCTAAGAGGATTTGATTTAAGACAGTGTTCTAGATATTGACTCTTTAATTCCTTCTACAATCCCATTGCCCAAAGGAAACATGAAAATTTTAATCTTAATCTCTTAGAACAAATCAATGGCGGCTCTGATACCACTTGTTAGATCTGAATAATAAAACTTGAGATCTAAACCATAAAGCCATGATTTAATTCAAAGAGATTAACAAGAATCAAAAGGTGCGGAAGCTTATACCTGAATCCATAGATTAAACTTGAGATGGGTTTTGGATCTTCTAACCTTAGGATTTCTCTAGCCAAATTTCTCTCTAGATGGGGGTGAAGAGAATTAGAGAATGTAACCCTAGATTAGGGACCATAACCCCTTATTTATAGGTGTTGTACATTTGTAATTTGGCCCCTCATCAAATTATAATTACAAGCTGGTATCTGCACATATAACCCCATGATTAAATTAAATACTCATCAACCCAAATTAATTGATCACTTTAATGGGTTATCCTGAAAGATAGCAATACACATTGATTAATCATATGTGCCCACAAATAGATTTATTAGATTAAATCCAACAACATCTACAAGCGTAAGTAGTTTCTTCCCTACTGGTTCAATGATTAAGTTTAAAACTTTAAAATATGTTTGAAAACTGCTTTTACTAAGATTCAAGCTTCTTGTTTAAGATACATAAATTACTGACTCTAAGAATTTTTCCTTGTTCCTTCTTATGCTCTTGATTAGATATTTTTCAATGTATTCACACAGCAAGAGTATCAAGGGTGTTGGATAAAGACCCCAGGGTTCCATTAAGAACATGTTAATAGAACATTTCCAAGATAAAGGATTGAAATCATATGTGCATAAGTAGAGTTGAGTGCAACTGCCATGTGCATAAATGATCCCTTGATAATGCCAAGGGTCATAGAACGAATGACTAATCTTTCTAATTTGATGAGCTGTTTCCAGCATAATTAAGTTGTGTAGATTAATTGCAGATATAATTGAAGATGTGCTTTTACTAAGATGTTCTTTCATCTAGGCTCCCGTATCCGTGTTCGTTTTCATATCTGATACTCGTTGGACACTTTTTATAGAATGTGTAGCCTTTCTCAAATAATTTTAAAATTTTTTGATGCTGCTTTATTCTTGTTATGCAGGAACTTGGATATGATTATCTTGGAAGCAGAGATAAACTTGTCATGAGGTTACAAGCAAATTGGAATATTTAAACAGTTGTTCCCTTCTTTCTTTTCTTTCACCTTTTCCTCTCTTTCCATTATGTTTCTTTTTTATCCTTCATGGATTACAAACAAACTGGAATATTTAAACAGACCTTTGAGTGTTGACTTGGAAATGGAAATGAATGTAACTATTTTGCAATGGGAGTAAATTTTTTGTTTATCATAATATGCAACTTGTTTGGAGTATAATTTGATGTTTGGTTTCTTTGTTGATGTGAATGGCAGCAAATATTTTGTGGATGTTCAGGTTCAGTGTAGGCTTGTAGTTGACAGAAAATATATTACTTTTGGCGATGCAAATTAGTGTCGACAAAAGTATATTTTTTCCGACGCATAATTATGCGTTGCCAAAAATTATACTTTTAGCGACGCTATCTTGCGTCGCCAAAGATATAGTTTTTAGCGACGCTTCATTCTACGTCGCTAAAAGCTACATTTTTGTCGACGCTAACTTGCGTCGCCAAAAAAATATACTTTTAGCAACGCTATCTTGCATCACCAAAGATATAGTTTTTAGCGACGCTTCATTCTGCATCGCTAAAAGCTATATTTTTGCCGACGCTAACTTGCGTCGCCAAAAAATATACTTTTAGCGACGCTATCTTGCATCACCAAAGATATAGTTTTTAGCGACGCTTCATTCTGTGTCGCTAAAACCTACATTTTTGCCGACGCTAACTTGCGTCGCCAAAAGTATAATTTTTAGCGACGAACAATTTTACGTCGTTAAAAGCTATATTTTTACCGACACATTGGATTTTGCCGACGCTGCATGCATCACCAAAAATATAAGTTTTTCCGACGCACTTTCGTATATGAAAAAATTCTGCATACTTTTCTCGACGCAAAATATTATGCGTTGCTAAAAGATGTACTTTTTCCGACACATGAAGCGTCATCAAAAGTGTTGACTTTTACCGACGCAGTGTATTTGCGTCGCCAAATATTTTCCTTGACGCACTTTTGGTGACGCGTTAGCGACGCTGTATTTTACGTCGGGAAAGATTTTTTCGACGTTTTTTAAACTTTTACCGACGTTTTTGTTTCATCGGCAATACTGTATTTTGTTGTAGTGTTTGCTTATCAACCATCTCCTTGAACACCTTAGATTCTTCCAATGCTTCCAAATATTTACTTTAAGAAATAGATCTAAGTTTTTTTACTGTAATCATCAATAAATGCGAGGAGCTATTTGCTACCTCCAAGTGAGATGACTTCAAACGGTCTATAATATCGGTTTGCACCATCTAAAGTGTCTTGGTTGCTCTTCTTGATTTCCCCACTTTAAAACTTTTTTAGTGTTATTTTCCTTTCATGATCCCTCACAAAGCTGATTGGAGAGATTGATTTGAGGCAAGCTTCTCACCATTTTCTCCTTTCAGAGAAGATTGAGGCCACCAAATGCAAGGTAACTAACGTGAGATGCAACAACTAGGATTCATCCCTGATAATCGACTTGAGGCAGTTTGCAAAATCTAAGTTGATATTCAAGATGAATAGACTATTTCTAGACATACCCACCTTTATAATTAACTTATCATTTTCTTAATTGTGAGGGTTTCATCTACTCCTTGGTATATGAGGAATAAAGCCTTCTTGTCTTTCTCCCCGTGCCCATTCAACTTGCTCTTATGTCAAATTAGCTTCGACAACATCAGACTCTGGCTCGGTATAGCCATTCTCTACGATCTCCCATAAGTCTTGAGACATGAGCAAGACTCTCATTTGAATACTCCAATTATCAAACTTGGCCTTTGTAGGCTTCGGAATTTGGGACTAGATCATATTCGCCATCTTGTACTCAAGATTTTTTTATGAAGGTGGATGGATTGAATACAACTTTGATACCATTTTGTTAGAAATTTGGGAGAGTCTACTTAGTGGACTAACTATTTAAAGGAGAGGATGAAATTATAGAGGAATAGTGGAAGTAGTACGAAGAGAAACTTTATGTTAGAAAAGGAGTTGTTTCTACACCTCTCCAACTTGATTTCTCACTTCAACTTGATAGTTTATATGGCCCTCTCAAGGGGTATTTATGGGCACCCTTGGTGCTACTACAACACTCTTTTCTGCACACTTTTACTTCTATGCACTTCTTCTTCTACATACTTCTACTCTTCTACAAAAGCTTCATGGTAAATTTTAGGGTCTTCTAGAGAGTATTCAAGAAAATATGCTATAGAATTTTCTAGATCTAAATACTCCTCATTACAAATTAAATACTTTTTAGACTTTTTTTATCACTAGAGCATTCTAATATTAGTCAAACTAGTTAGACTAATAACAAAGTCTATATAATTATATTAGATACTGTTTATCCAATAGATTGCCTACCCACAAGAAAAGCCATTACATATCACAAATATATGGGGATACCCAAACATTAAAAAACAGTGCATATTTACCATTCCCACCATTTTTTTTTTTTTGATTCATTGGCACCTTCTGCTCCATTGTTTGATAAACTTATTCTCAATTTAAAACAATCAAACATTGTTTTTTTAGAAAGAAAACATGAGATCTCAAGATCAAAAACTCCAGTCAGATTTCATATAACCAAAATGATCGTATACAAGAGGAATTTGTTGTTTGAAACGAAATAGAATTTTTTTTTTCTAGAATATAAAAAAATAAAAATATAATTCTCAATTATCACCATAATTTTAGAGTTTTGACGTGTAATGGTTAGAGAGACTATAAAAATGAATAGCCAGGTTTAAATCCCATCACCCACCCATAAAATAGCACGCTCATCTAGCAAGGCATGTTAACATATAAAAATATAATTCTCAACTCTCATTGAAACTTCGGAAATTTAGTGTAATATTTATAGGGACTCTAAGAAAAATAAGGGAAGATTAAAATCTACAAAACACAAAGATTAAGTCTGGTGACTGGAGTCCTTATTACAAAACACCACAATCTGGTAAAGAGTCGTGAGATATTTAGCTTTGCACCCGTGCTAGTTTGTCACAAAAAGTTTTACACAGAAAACAATAAAAACTAAAAAGAAAATAATTCGACAAGAAGTGAAAACGACACGTAAAAGAACATATTCTACAATATGTAAAATCGACGAATTTGATTTTTTTTCTTCTTTTGTTGATCTTGAGAACCAGCACTTTAATACTGGCCCAAGTTCAGCCAGAGGGGGGCACATCGGCTACTCCCTGCTTGTGTAATTCAAGCATAACGCTCTCTGAAGATGGAGGCTTCAATCCAAGCGGCAGTGGTAACCATGGCTTTGCTAAAACATCTCCTATAGCTGCATCTATGCTCTCATTTGACTGAAGAATGAAAAATAAATCAACTATTTATAATTTTGATGCATATCTTGGTGTGCATGGAATTAAAAAAGAAATATATATGATTGGATGTGTCTGTGACTAGTAATTCATGCATAGTGAAGCTTCAAAATTTTTAACTGACACTTTATTTAGCCTATTTTGATGTTATATGATTTCTGTGAAAGTATAACTTTAGTTCGTAGAAATCATTTTCAGTATTTTTGGGTCACGAGATATGGTGTCGGTATGAGAAAAAACACAAGGATCGCACAGTTAGTTAAAACCGGTAACTAGCTATGTTTACTAGCTTCTGTGTGAGATTGATGATGCTCCACAGTAACTCCAAAAGGCGCTGGGAACACAACTGTACAATGCATGCATGTCTTAACGTATACTAACATGCACTTGATGAAAACCATCCATAAGTCCTTGTACTTTGTCTTTCACCCTTTATAATTTGAATCATGAAGAAGATGGAACTAACATTGTCTTTCACCCTTTATTTGAATCATGAAGAAGATGGAACTAATGTCTTTCACCCTTTATTTGAATCATGAAGAAGATGGAACTAACTTACTGGCTGAGCATCAGGTTGTTGAATCTGTGAGGGGGCCGAGTGCTTGCTCCGGGGAGGAGCCACATTGTGGGGTGCAGGTCTGAACATTGGATGTGGAGGAATTCCAGAAACAGGCGGAGCTGAAAATCTCTGCATTTTGTAATTAGCTCTCAACGAAGTTAGGAACTTGAGATTAATCTTTTTTCAGGTTAATAGAATTACAGCAACTGAAGTGGACATGGAGAACAGTTTTCATACCGCCACTGGCATTACAGGAGGAAAGCAAGGTGTTCCTTGAGTTAATGGCTGCGTGTAAAGATTAATATGTTAGCGGATTTATTAAGGGATATGTGTGTGCAGGCACGTGTGCGTGCATACGTGTGCAGTGAATAGTGATAATTATCTGCTATATCATTCAACAAGGTAAGCTACCAATTCTGTTATACTAGTGCTTTGATTGTTCATTAATTGTAGTAAAATGAGTTAAGTCACCTTATACTCATTATTTTCGTACATATACAACAAATGACAAATAAATAGACAGGAAGCAAAGTAGCTACCCTGTGGTAAGGAGGATGATGCAAATATGAAGGGTCAGGTTGCAGACGAGCATGTGGCGGCCTAGGAGGATCCCATGGTAGCCGTGGCCAAACAGGTACCAGCTGCAGCTGCTCTACACTCGGGTGGCCCCAAACATGCAGGGGTCTGATTAAAGCCTGCTGGTGCATCAGTGGAGGGAAGCTTATAATGGGTGTTCCGGCCCAATTAGGGTTCATGCTCATCTTCATTCCTCCTCCTTCATGGCCAGCTGCATACAATTGTCTTCTGTTGCTCCAGTTTGCTGCTTCTGCCTCTCTGGCAAGCAAATGTTTCCTATGCGACCGATATTTCTGTGTGTGAATTTCACAATATGAGAACTACTAACTATAAACATAGTATAGCAGTGAAGATGTACTTCCCCAAATGTTCAAATGTATGTAACTAATATTGCTATTATATAATTGACTCCCGCAATTACCTTGATAGAAACCTACGGATGCATGAGAACAGTCGGATGCAGTCATTGCATCAATGTCAAGTCAGTTTTGGTTGCACTTGATTACTCAAAAAAAAAAAAAAAGTTGTACTCGGTTATTTAAGTGCTAGTCATGCAACAGTTCCTTTTTCAGTATTATGTAGTCATCTGACAGGTTAATCAAATAATAGGAATTTATAACAGAATTTTGTCAACAGTTTATACGTGTAAAATTTTTGTGCCTTCTTACAGAATATGTACTTATTTTTATTAGTTATGGAAGATAACCTGATATTATTTTCTACAGAAGATAACAAGATGGTTTTTAAAAATCCTGTAAATTGTAAGGTTATTAGCTGATTATATTTCAAGTTAAAACTGTTAATTTGGACCACTTGAAAGTTCTCTCTGTCTCTTTTTGCAGAAACAATTTTTAAATTAGATTTGGGCAACATAAGCCTAGATTCGTTAGTTTAAACTGAATTAATTTTCTGCAACTCTGAAATATTGAAAGAAATCTTTCATACACCAAACAGAAAATACAACGTTTTAACATATCGACCACTCAGAATTCAATAATTAATACCTGCAGATGGCTGGCGATATTGTGGCGGG
>NC_033794.1:65965719-66016103 GCF_001876935.1 Asparagus officinalis | reverse complement strand
TCTAGTATTCTCGACGGTACTGCCTTATCCACTCCTAGCTGCTCCACTGCCTGAACAAATCTTCGATGAAGCTCCGGCGTCCAATCCACCTGCAAAGTTAGTTTTTCCGTTTAGAAATTTATATTGTGTTCCTCCAGTTTGTTGTTTTTCCGTTGCACTCAAATTTCTACTTATAACTTCCCAGAACATTTTTGGTTTCTTTTACAATTGTTGTAATCCTTCATTTTGGATAATGGATCTCGTGAAGCTGAACTTTACCTTAGTTTTTATATTTAAGTATTTCTAAAGCTCAAACAGTTCTTTAGAAAACTTAATAAGACAGCTACCTCCACAAAGGATAAGATTATCTAACACCTATCTCATCAAACCTAGCTACTCATGGGTCTTGTGACACCATCAATTCAAAGTTTTATCAAACTATGTCCTATCATTACCAATGAAAGCTATTGCACCTTTGCTTTCTTCTTCCCTTGAGACTCCTTCCCTCCGGTGGTTGCCGATGTATGTTTCCTACCTTTACCTCCCTCCGATGATGCAGACTTCTGATCTATCTCCTTTTTTCTTGCACTCACAACCTCAACATCCTTATCTTCTATCCTACTCTCATTCTGATAACACGATATTTTTTCTTGATCTGGTACTGCTGCAGTATTGACGGATTCTTCGCCACTGCTGAACGAGAAATCGGCAAAGATGTCAGAAGAGTCAATTTCGAGATCTGGCAGGATATCTCCATTTTCAAACCCTGCGAAGATGTCATCAAAGTTGATGTCCTCGAGCAAAAACTCCCCTTCATTATTATCACCATTATTGTTGGAGCTTCTTCTGATTGGCGAGACTGCAAGCATATCCTATACGTAAAAGGATAGTAGTATAGTTGTGCATGCAGAATCAAATTAAACTCATAAATTTAAAAGAGTTTGGTAGAGAAGTAGGAGCGTGAGGAGGAGGAAGGAGAGTAGTTATGGATCTGACTCTCAGTCACTGATTGGAGTTTTGGGAGTATTAGAACGGGGAGAGGATGGATGTGCACCACAACCCTATCGAGATTTCTTTGATTTTGCTCTGGGGCTTTTTGTTTGCACCTGCACTCTATTTCTCTCTCTCCTAATAATTTTTTTGGGCTTGTGGACTAGTATTTTTCAAGACTTTTAAATCAAGAGCTCGTGAAGGGGAGAGGGGGTCAGTGACATTGGCTGCATGCATATCTGTTGAGAGGAGGCACTGTCACTGGCATTTGCCCTTTGATAAAAGTAAAACACTGATTGTCCTTGTCTTTTATTATAATGGCATATGTGTCCTTAACAAAGTTTACTGTGACTTTTCACATTTTGGGGCATGCAGGTTAGGTTTGAGCAGCTGCAGGTATCTAGAAAATGGGGCAATGTTTAGCTATTGCTAGGCCAAGTTTTTGATAGTTGTTATGTACCGAGGAAAAGAGTATGTTTCATATTAACATACATTAAAAAGAAGGGACTAATCATTGTTATAATTAACAATCAATTGATGTGCAATTATGTCTAGGAAAGTAGAGATGCATGAAAGTCTAGAAATATTCCTTTTAATAGTAGATGGAGTGCTGCTCCTTAGCCTTGACTACAAAAGAAATTAAACGAGTGATCCTCTTGTTACTACTCATCATCACCATGTAAAGATAATTCTTAAATTATTTGTCGATGATAAGAAACACTAATTTTTATTCTTTGTTGTGTATGTCTAGACGTTTTATCAACGGTGTGTTTATTTATTGTAAGCTATCTCGTCTAATGTATTAGGTTGAATAGCTCACAAGAGAATAGATGAGGTAAATTAGCTGTCCGATTTGAGATCACCAAGTTATAACTTAACCTTTATCTCCTTGAATGGGTCACTATTGTTGGCATTGAACTCAAAGATTTTGGTGACGGTGTGGCAAACTAGGCGCAATGGTATCTAATGGAATCATAACATCCTTCTTGTGATGATGCTGATAGCTGACCCAGGATCTACTTGCATACACTCGATCTTCAATGAGCCTAAGTACCCAGTGAAATAGAGTTACCTAATATGCTTTCTGAGCTGTATGAGCATATCCTTTTTTAAAAAATATCACCATAAGTCCCTTTCCACCCCGTAGCAAAGTGCATATGCATGGTCTTCAGCTCTTTCCTTCGAGGGTTGCGTCTAAGGTGGGTAGATTGTGGGTTATTTAGGGCTTCTTGTAGTACCATTTTCATATCTAAGGCTTAGCTAGAGTAGTTCCCAAAGCAACACTCTACCTAGAAAGTTGGCGAGTTGAATCAAAATGTAAAATAGGCATGATCGGCTAGGCCCAGGTGTAACGCCCCTTTCAAAACATACAGAGGCGAGGCTCAAAAGGTATATAAAAATTGGGCATAACCTAATCATAATGGGGAGGGTCGACCTACTTATTGTTTAGATACACTCCTATACTAAACAATAATACTAAAGACTGAAATTAAAGCAGTGGAAATAAGTGCCAGAATCTCAAGGTAGAGTCTACAGAATATTAGAATACCAAAAAAGCTAAAGGGAATAATATTACACCATACATTCTGATCATAAGCTATAGTATATTATTACATGCCTAACTACGTAAAAGTAGTATGAAGTTACACAAAACTACTTCTACTCAGACTGAGCTAGGAGCTAGTCCTCTTCGTAGGGATTTATGATCCCCTTGCCCTTAGCTAGATTGCAACCAATGGATGTATATAGAAATAATAGGAGTGAGCCTAAGGTCCAATATGCAATCATGAAAATCTTGGGTACAAACATAATGGAAGATAGGAAGAACTATATATTGATATTTGAAATTGAAACAAAGACATATCAACAATAAGCTATCAATGCTTAATATGATCATCGATGAAAATGAAATAATGGATGTCAATAACAAATAATCTAACTCTAATATTTAAGATTCCAAATTTCCAGTTATAGGATATATAAATAAACCACTATGCCTTTGTTCATACACTCATTGGTGAATGTCCTCACACAAGGCATGTCCCCACCGAGCCCATTTTCATTTACCACTCATCGGTGAAGCTTACTTCATGCAGGGCGTATGATAATCATATTTTTATTACATTTTTATACCCTCATTATCTATTTGACCTAAATAAAAATGTCACTAATAAATATGTTTTATCTTAATTGCAGGTTAATTAATAAAAGCCCAAAAGAACTGAACATCTCATCTCTCAAAAAGCCTAAGAATTCCAAACCTATACACACAAGAGAAGATCGGGCGAATAACAAGATGACTAAGTATCGATACCAGTATCAATAGTGATATCGATAACGGTATCGGAATCCATATCGATACCAAGTTTACTGTTACGGATTAAAGGCTAAAATTAATTAACTTGGGGACTAAGTCTAATCCAAGGGCTGATTTTTGCTATAATACTCTATAAATAGGGGTAGAGTGTGAGGGGTTTGGGTGTAAAATATTTTATAAAAACTCCTTTTGGAGAGGAGGGTTACTCTTAATTGAGAAGACCTTCCAAATTATAACTTTTTGCTATAATTAATAAAGAAATATTTGCACATCTTCGTATTTTTCTTTTTCTCTCTTTATTTGATTATGAAGATGAAGGTGAGATGAAGATGTAGATCAAGATGAATGTTTGCTATCACCTTGAGGCTAGAACCCTCTTACCTTAAATTTATTTTCATACTTAATAGAGTAGATTTACTTTCATGTCTTTACTTTCTTGCTTTAAATTCTTGCATTTATTTCTTAAAATTTATTTTTTAGTTTAGATTATATTTTCTTGTACTATGCAATTTGAGGCTAGAACGTTCTTGGGATTAGTTTTTATTTTTGTTTATTTTTCCTTTCTTTGATTCACCTTGACGCTAGAAACCTCTAGGGAATTGCCTTTTTTTAAAGATGTGGAACTAATACTTGTGAAAACTCTAGAAATTGCATGAAACTAGCTAGTGGATTCAATTCTAAATTCCTCGTATCTCTAATTGACTCCTTCATCTTTTATTCTTTTTTTCTCTTTATTCTTGATTTTTCTCTCATTTGTTTCTTGATTTTATTTCCTTCATCTTTCTTTCTTCCTTTTTGTTAGTTTTGTTTACATTTACACTTAATTACTCTCACTCTCTTTATCTCTCCACAAACACACTCATCACTCCTAATTATCACACATACAACATAAGAACCGATTTTGATTTTCTCCTACAAACACCTTCCTCGTGAGATTAATAATTTTTTGTACTATAACTTGATGATTGTGCACTTGAAACTTTAGAGGTAAACTTTTATACCCCACCAAGTTTTTGGCACCATTATTGGGGAAGGTGCTTATAATTAGGATTTTATTTATTTTGGTTTTTTGATTTGTGTGTTTTTTATGAAGGAACCACTTGGAGATTGAAGATTAAGGATTGGAGATCGAGGATTTAAAGATTTGCTTGTGGTAACTATTTTTACTAGTATTTTCAATTCCACCCTTGGTTAGTTTCTCAAAATTAGAGACAATAAGAATTTAAAAAAAGAAAAAATATTATATTTTTCTCAGCCATAATAAAATTCATCCTTCACTTGGACATTTACTAACAAGATAATAAATTCAAACAAGAGCTCTCTCTCTCACATTTGTTTGATTGCTAACCTTAATTAAAAAATGAAAGATTTTCTTTTAGCATCTTTTGTAGTTGCTTTTAATGCCTAGGGTTGCATTGCATATAGTAGTAGTAATATTCTTAAGGGAAAAACCCATTAATCAAGATAAGGTGAGGGATTTTATAACCCTTTCTTTAGTCCACAAATCACTAATTCCTCACCACACAAACCTAAGCCTTTTAAAACTCATTAGGTGTTGGCTCCTAAGGACTCAAGCTCATTAAGGAAAAAAGAAATCCTTAAGTCAACTGGTTTAAGTTTATTTAAATCCGTTAGTGTTTAAGGCAATGTTTAGGGGTTGTGTAAACTGGTCGATCTTTTCACTAAATGAGTTTTTGGTTAGGAGCTGGTATAGTTGAGTTTAGGCTTAACTCTAGAATTTGGAGTGATTGATACAAGTGATTATTTTTTATTTATTTTAGTTAGTTTTCTTTTATCTTTCTCCTCCTCATTATCTTTTAGAAATTTTTTTAGTATTCCTAAAAAAATAACTTTTGTTTTTCATAGAATTTTTTAGTTAAATAAAAAAAAGAATTTGCCTTGGTGTATGCAAGGTTGGATTAGGGATAATACTAATCGTTTAATTCGTTTTGAACCAATTTTTGAAGAAATGGATAATCCTAATCCACCGGTTCTTCAAGATATGTGTTACCTAAGTAGGAATGCAATCCCATCTTGCATTAAGCTACCCGAAGTCAATGGAACTAATTTTGAGTTTAGACCGTATTACATAAACGTGCTTCTAAAATTCTTAAAAAATAAAACCGAAGACGATTATATCTTTATCTTCGAGTTTGAGGAAGTTTGTCTTATGATTAAGTTTAGGGAACTATCTAAGGATGTGATCAAACTTAAATTTAATCCATTTTCCCTTAAGGACAAAGCCAAAAAATGGCTATATAGCTTACTGTTTGCGTCGAAAGTTAATGTATTCATTGCGGTATTCATTACAACTTCGGTCGTTACAATGAAAACAAAAAGATAATCTTTTTATAAGATCTTTACACAATGAAAACAAAAGTTACAACTCTCGTCAAAACAAACGCAGAGATCGTTTATCGGTCTTCTGCTTGCGTGGGATCTTTGCCTGTGCCGGGGTTTATCCGTGGACCGCCTTTGATCTGGATCCGGTTGATGAAAAATTTGGCAGAGCTTCGTCTTCACCGAGGAAGTATTTGATTTGAAGCGCTGAGATCGACCAAGCGAAATCAGGGCTCTTCTCGAAATTAAGACCAAGCCTAATCTCAAGGGACGGACGGGAACGGGCGTCGGATCTCTCGAACTCTCCTTCTTTATGCCGAAGAACTCGCCAAGATCTGTCAATCCTCGCTGAAATTCATGCTCCTTTGACTCCTCAATCCGGCACCACCTCCTCGTCTTGATAATCAATCGCCCCCGCTAAAAGGAGGCCGTAGGCTTGTATTTATAGGGCTTCGGAAGCGGTTATTTGGATGAGAACAAGCGATTTGGCTCTATCTTCAGTTAACAACAGCCTAACCACGTTTGGGGATGATATCAAGTCAGTTAGAAACCCCTGGTGTTTGCGGAAAAAGTTGCTGTATTCATTGCTGCATTCATTACAACTTCAATCGTTACAATGAAATAAAGAGATAGCCTTTTTATAAGACCACTTTTACACAATGAAAACAAAAGTTTACAACTCTCGTCAAAACAAACGCAGAGGACGTTTATCACCCGCTGCTTTGCGTGGGATCTTTGCCTGTGCCGGGGTTTATCCGTGGACCGCCTTAGATCTGGATCCGATTGATGAAAAATTCGGCAGAGCTTCGTCTTCACCGAGTGCGTTTGTACGCTTTGAGTTGATTAACGCGTGCGGTCCACTTGGTGTTTTCCATTGCGGTGGTTCGTTATCGTGTCATCAACAGTTTGCCGATTCGCTTCATGCGCTTGTCAGCGTTGGATAATCCTCTTTGATTCGGATAACGACGTTCATCACCTTCTCTTTGTCTTGAGCTGTGTGCGGGCACCCATAAGCATTTTTTAGACACCTACAGATACCCCCTCCAAAGTATTTCAGACTCTTTCTTTTATAGAGGAGTCTGGAATGCTTTGGATAAGATAGGCCATCTCCTCTATTTCGTAGAGCGACCTTTAACTACCTCAATTCTTAACTTCTTCAGTTTTCAATCTATTCATTGTTCCGTCGAATAGATGAAGTTCTTCCGGCGCTGTGTTTATCGTCTGACCGTTGTCGAAATCTTGAACTGAGATTGGTGTGTAAGTTTCTGAACTTAGCTCGTGCCATTGAGTTAACTTTGAACTAATCCTCTCCGTCGGGAATTCATATCTGATTGTAACTAAAATCCTTGGAGTCATCTTTTGCCTTATTTTGGCGAAATTGCTGATGCGTTGACCGGCATCGATCTTTACTGTAACGCGTTGACCGGCGTTAACACAGTTTATACTCGTACGTTTGCTGGAGTCTACACAGTTTAAGCTCTTAAGGCATTGCAGCGTGACGGTCCCGAATGTTGGGCTGCAGGACCAACTATTAAAGCTGATTCATCTGCACGTGTGGATCTTATCCTGAAGTTTGTTGGATGTTCAAGTCATGAGACCAACTAATGAAGCTAATACGTCAATGACTCGTATTTATAGAATTTTTGGCAAATTCTCAGCCATCAACGGGTTTGATAAGCCTTTACCGACTACCGTTTGAGTCGGGCTAGCATGCGGATTGTTTAAGTCCGTTCCGCATATAACGTTATGCTAAAAGAGTTAACTCTTTTAGTGCTACGATATTGAATACGTAGACTTCGTCTTTCTCCTGTGAAAAGACTAAACAGCGACGTGTATCAGACGTAGACTTTAAGGTTTTTGGCAAACCCTCAGCCTTCAACGGATTTGGCGTGCCTTTACCGATTACCGTTTGAATCGGGCTTGCATGCGGATTGTTTAAGTCCGTTCCGCACGTGACGTTGTGCTAAAGGAATGAACTCCCTTAGACTTGATGCTACGATATTGAATACGTAGACTTCGCCATTGTTACGGGAATAGGCTACCCGGCAACGTGTGTTAGACGCTGACCTATCCCTACTTAGGCTTCGGGATAAAAGTCCCCAGATTAGAATTCTGGTGTCTTCTTCAATCGGTGAAAGACTAAACCGGCAACGCGTGTTAGGCGTTGACTTATCCCTACTCAGGATTCGGGATAAAATTTCCCACGCGTGTGAGGTACGGATTTTGGCGTTATGAATAACGACCTGCCACAACGTCAAATATGTGGACTTTTGTCCTTTTCACGGTAAAAGACTAACCGACAACGCGTGTTAGGCGTTGACTTATCCCTGCTTAGGATTCGGAATAAAATTCCCCATGCATAAAAGGCATGGATTTTTGTTGCTACGATGCTGAATACGTCGACTCGGTCATTTTTACGGGAACGAACCACCCAGCAACGCGGGTTAAGCGTTGATTTATCCTTACTTAGGCTTCGGGATAAAATGCCCCAGACTGGATTCTGGTGTCTTCTTCAATCGGTAAAAGACTAAACCGACAACGCGTGTTAGGCGTTGACTTATCCTTACTTAGGATTCGGGATAACATTCCCCGTGTCTATGAGGTACGGATTTTAGGAGTTGAAAAAGTGGTATCTTTTCTTGGGGCAAAGACGAACCCAAAATGGGAGAGGAAGAATTTTATATTCTATCTCCTAACACTGAAGAGGAAGAATTTTATATTCTATCTCCAGTTAGAAAGGAGACTCGAGGTGGGATCTCCACCCCCAGAATCCAAAAAGATGAAACTAAGAGTGGGATCTCCACTCCGAGAATCGACAAGATTCGGATAACCCTAACTTTTATAGGATTGGTCATTCGATCCAAAAAGAGTCCCTCATTTATTGAGGAGAAAGCCCAATTTCGACCCTAACTAGGAATGTTTGACCAAACGGGGGTTTGAGATGACCCTAACTGTAGGAAGGTTTGATCACTCGAATTGAAAGTGGACCTCTCGTTCATGGAAGGAATCGAGAGGGGATTCTGGCTTTGGCCCTAACTTTTATAGGTTTGACCAAGGAGGCGGTGGAAGTGGGGGGGGTCTGAGATGATCTTACCTTTTATAGGCTTGATCGCTTAATTTAAAAGTGGACCTCTCGTTCATGGAAGGAATCGAGAGGGGACTTTAGTTGTGGCCCTAACTATAAGAAGGTTTGACCAGGTAGACAGTGAGAGTGGGAGTACAAATCACAGTGGGGGTTTAGTGTTTATCACTTTGTTCGTAATTATTGGGTTATCCCTAATAAAATTACATATAGCATTCTTCTGGGAACCTCCCATTACATGAATCATCCACCCCCAGCTTCTTTCTTGGAACTGGGGCTGACTTTGTACTCCGTTACATGACCGGGTTATCCTTAAGAATATTAACGTAACATTCTCCAGGAACTTCCCATCAACAGTAGGAAACAGTTTAGACTCATATACCTATTGGAGTATCAGGGAGCAGTTTAACCTCATATACCGATTGGAGGAGTAAGAAGCAGTTTATACTCTTATACTTGTCGGAGTATTCATTCGACTCAATTGAGCGATATAACGCCGGCTTCAACCAAGGTTTGGATGCTATTCTTAAGAGCGAAGCAAGCCTTGGTAGGATGAAGGATCCTCCTATGGTACGCACAGTACCTCGGACCCGCAGTATTATCAGCTTCCTCCTGATCTGGGATAGGTGGTAGCTTGATCTTGTTATTTTCAAGGAGAGACTCGAAAATAGCCGGAACATCTTCGTCCTTGAAGGAGTACTCTTTTTGGAGTCTCGGATCCGAAATCTTCTGCTACCTTCGGGATTGCTGTTGTGACGTTTGATTAGTACCAACAGCAGCTGCAGGTGCCTTGCCCTTACCACGGGAGGCAAAGTTCGAGTTCGGAGGATTGGCCGTCGGTTGGCTCCTCTCGGCCTTCTTCCTTCGGAGGAAGCGTTCGGCTTGTCATCTGCAGGTGCCTTGCCCTTACCACGGGAGGCAAAGTTCGAGTTCGGAGGATTGGCCGTCGGTTGGCTCCTCTCGACCTTCTTCCTTCGGAGGAAGCGTTCAGCTTGTTCACCGTGCACCTTCAAGTCTTTCCAAGTGTTAGACGGTGCGACTCCCATAACTTCCAATATCTCAATAGATAGGTTGTTATGACATGTCTGGAGGATGAAGTCCTCCGTGATCGGATCTCGGCAGTTCATTGCTTTATTCCGAAAGCGCTTGACGAAGTCGTCGACTGTCTCGTCATCTTCTTGCTTCTCATCGAAAAGTGTCCTGATGGATACCTCATCGTCGTCATCAAAGAAACTGCCAAGGAATGAGCTCTCCATATCGTCCCAGTTGTTAATACTTCCGGGCTTGAGACGGCGGTACCAGCGTGAAGTTAATCAGGTTGAACTTCGCCGGATACGGGATCGAATCCCATTCTCTTGGATAGGGACATGGAATGCCAGTCCTCTTTACCTCTCGATCAGACATTAGAGCGTTGATTTTACTCTCGAGATCTCATATTTTCTCATCCTCGCTCGTATCGGGCTTTAGACGATTCTTAAGAGGAATAACGGGGCCACCCCCAGCGTTGTCGTCTTTAGTGGGGCCACCCCCAGCGTTTTGGTCAACGAGAGGGTTATCAGCATTAAGGCGTTCATCCACATCTGAATCGCTACCTACTTGGTTAGCAGCGTTGCGACGGCTGGATTCGCCCATTTGATTGGAAAGAGCCTGAATCTGTCGGTCGTGCTCTTCCTTCATCTGTTGCATAGCCGTTTCTATTTCGAATTTAAATGCTTGCTTCTGCTTGGCTAGAGCATCCTCAACCATTTTAGCTGCTTCTTCGGTGTTAATCATAAACACTTCGCGGGATTGCCCTGGGCTAGATACCGTATTGTCAGAAGCGACTGCAGAGTTAGCATCCGATGCTTCATCGTCCGAGGATAACCCTCTCTGCATTCTTTGGTAGTCCCTGCGTCTAGTGGTCCCTGATCGCAACCGGGTTAGCCGATGAGATATAAGCGGGTCAGAGCTAGAAGGTCGAATCGACTTTCCCTTATCAGTCATATTTATTGTGACTTCCGGGAGTTCGTCACCTTGAACAACCGATCTCTTTTTACGGAGACGTTTTGGTTTGGACTTAGTCATTCCGTTGGAGATCCTCTCGGATACCGAGACCCTCTGCGGAGCGGTCTTGGGGCAACTACATGCTGATAATATTGTCCTGATTAGTTCGGCGCACGGGTAGTGAGATTTGGTTTCTCGGGCATATCTTTTCCGAGACTCGTTCATACCCCCAGCCCGATAGTACAACTCATCGATCAGATGACCGGAGCAACCTATCGTGTGTTGACATGACTCCCCTGGTATAACGTTGTCATCGTCAGATGAATACGTTTCTTTCAGGGGATTTGCCGCTTTATTAGCATTCTTAAGAGTCACGTGTTTAGAACTACGCTTTTGGGAGCGCATGATCTCAACAGGCTCTTGGTTTTGGATACACACCCCCAGGCGGGCGAAAATTGGAGTTTTCCCTTTATGAGAAGGCTTGAAATTGTTGCGAGGGCGTGTGCGACCTCCAGCTCGACGAGTCGCTCGGGGTTCAGTCACCGGACCCAAGCGTTCTTCGATCAGAACTTTGCCTCGATCCTCGTGCAAAGGACCCAGGCGATCGACTATCCTCACTTTGAATCGGGACAAATCCACGTTGTCACGGTGCCCCGCCGGAGGTACGGAACTCACAGGGATCGATGAAACAGGTGCAGAACATCTTCTGCCTTGACTCTGGCGCGGGTCAGATTTAAGTGACCGACGGGTTGGAGGGTCGGATTCCAGTGACCCGCAAAGTGGAGGGTCGGATTTGGGTGACCCGCAAAGTGGAGGGTCGGACCCAAGTGACCCACGATTTGAAAGGTCGGATCCCAAAGTGACCTGCAAATTGGCGGTCGGATTGGAGTGACGCTGCAAATTGGCGAGTCAGATTGGAGTGACCCTGCGTTTTGGCGGGTCGGATTGGAGTGACGGTGCGTTTTTGGCGGGTCGGATTAGAGTAACCTGCGTTTTGACGGGTCGGATTGGAGTGACCTGCGTTTTGGCGGGTCGGATTGGAGTGACCTGCAAATCGGAGGGTCGGACGCCAAATGACCCGCGATTTGGAGGGTCGGATTTGGACGACCTGGCAGATTGGCGGGTCGGATTTGGGTGACCTGCAGATTGGCGGGTCGGATTTGGGTGAGCCTGCAGATTGGCGGGTCAGATTTGAGTGACCGGCGATTTGGCGGGTCGGATTGAGTGACCCGCGATTTGGCAGGTCGGATTTGAGTGACCCGGCGGACCGGCGGGTTCGATTTGAGTGACCGTGATTCGGCAGGTCGGATTTGAGTGACCCGCATTTTTCGATCTTTTCGGTCGTCGTCTTGGACTTTGGCCTCCAAATTTGATGCAGTCTTGGTTGTTTCTTAGCTATGTCCTTCTTCTGCATCTTTTGTGCTTTTTGCACAAGAATTCGCGTGCGCGCAAGCACGCAACGCTTTTGAATTCTCTCCTCCAGAGTTGAACGGATTCTTTTGATTTGGATCCATTCATTTGCTATTGGTTTGGAGTGGAGGATATCTGTCCGCTGTTGGGGTGTTTGGCGTTGCCTAATTTTCAGATCCGCCTCGTAACGGATCCCGTCAATTGACTCCAAGGCTCTAGCGAGTTGGCGCGCACAACGTTGGCGCTGCCTTTGACGAGTTCTCTTTGATAAAATAGGCGCGCCTTCTGTACTCAACTCCTTGATTGAGGAGGAGTTCAGATCTGCAGATCCGGACTCATTGGAGGCCGGAAGGACGTTGCAAGGTTCAGCTACCGCAACAACGGGGGTGTTGATCTTCCTTCGCTTGCGAGAGGCGGAGGATCTGGAGGAGGAGGACAACAAATATTCCTCGAACTTCAGTTGGTCGAACTCGTACTCGACCACTTCTTCAACCGGGATGCAGATCCGAGGTTGCGACACGACAGCTCCGGCAGCGAAGCTGTTGGCTCCCACTGTGGTCGCCAGTTTGTTTGCGTCGAAAGTTAATGTATTCATTGCGGTATTCATTACAACTTCGGTCGTTACAATGAAAACAAAAAGATAATCTTTTTATAAGATCTTTACACAATGAAAACAAAAGTTGCAACTCTCGTCAAAACAAACGCAGAGATCGTTTATCGGTCTTCTGCTTGCGTGGGATCCTTTCCTGTGCCGGGGTTTATCCGTGGACCGCCTTTGATCTGGATCCGGTTGATGAAAAATTTGGCAGAGCTTCGTCTTCACCGAGGAAGTATTTGATTTGAAGCGCTGAGATCGACCAAGCGAAATCAGGGCTCTTCTCGAAATTAAGACCAAGCCTAATCTCAAGGGACGGACGGGAACGGGCGTCGGATCTCTCGAACTCTCCTTCTTTATGCCGAAGAACTCGCCAAGATCTGTCAACCCTCGCTGAAATTCGTGCTCCTTTGACTCCACAATCCGGCAGCACCTCCTCGTCTTGATAATCAATCGCCCCCCGAAAAATGGAGGCCCTAGGCTTGTATTTATAGGGCTTCGGAAGCGGTTATTTGGATGAGAACAAGTGATTTGGCTCTATCTTCAGTTAACAACAGCCTAACCACGTTTGGAGATGATATCAAGTCAGTTGGGAACCCCTGGAACAGATAAATCCTGCGAAAACAGCATCGTCCATCTCGCGCGGCGCGCTGAGTTTCGCTGATTTCTTGTGTTTTTTACGACTTTTCCGATCTTCCAGGACTTGTAGTTTCTCCCGTTTTGTTTACTCATCCGTCGTGTTGACTTGTATGCTCCACGCGAGTTGATTAATGTACGTTGATTAACGCCATCGTGAACTGATTGACGCTCGCACTGATTGACATGCACGAGCTGAATGATGCGTGCGTGTTAACTGACTGTTGGGTGCGTTTGTACGCTTTGAGTTGATTAACGCGTGCGGTCCACTTGGTGTTTTCCATTGCGGTGGTTCGTTGTGTCATCAACAGTTTGCCGATTCGCTTCATGCGCTTGTCGGCGTTGGATAATCCTCTTTGATTCGGATAACGACGTTCATCACCTTCTCTTTGTCTTGAGCTGTGTGCGGGCACCCATAGGCATTTTTTAGACGCCTACACTTACCTACAAATTCTATCTCAACTTGGGATGAATTTGTTACTATCTTTCTGAAGAAAATTTTTCATTTCTACAAAACGGTTAAGCTTAGAAACAGAATCATGAATTTTAAAATTATCCAGGGTGAGCCATTCTGGAAGTATTTTGATAGATTTAAGGATCTTCTTATCCAATGTCCTCACCACGGTCTTGAAAAATAGCGATTATGCCAAATCATCTATGAAGGATTAGATTATTCTTCAAAAACTTCCTTAGAATCAATGTGTCAAGGGGATTTCATGAAGAAAAATGTCAATGAAGCTTGGAAATTTTTAGAGAGTTTATCTGAGAAAACCATGTAGTGTGAACACTATGATGACAGAGTTTTATCAGTTCCTCAATCCAAAGTCCAGTGGTTCTTTCCCTAGAGGACTACATAGCCTCTGAAGCAAAGACGGCTACAATCTTGCGTAGGTTGGAAACTCTAGAAATCAAAGAACGATTTCTAGCTCAAATCAATCTTCTACCTCAGGTTTTCACAACTATCTTTCTCTATCCCATGTTTCAGAGGATTATCCTCTCTTAGGAAACAATAAACAACTAGGACAGGTTAACGCTGCATTCCAGCATTCCGTGAATGATCCATTTTCTCTAACTTACAATCCAGGTTGGAGAAATTACCCAAACTTTGCATGAAATTAGGGAAACCTACTTCGGAAATCAAAACTTCACTCCCTCTTCAAACAAATAATTTCCTAGGGGAAACACAGTTCCTTTCAGTTCTTAACCTAGTTTTTAACAATCAAATATACCATATCCAAATCAGTCTCCTCATCATCAATCTATAAATCATATCCTTCCAAATTCGGATCATGATAAATGTCTCAATGTTTTGGAAAAAGGTTTGGAAACCATAATCAAGGCCTCTATACAAACCACAAATAAATTGACTCAAACATCCAATACTTTGAATTCTTTCATGTAATCAACCGGACAAATACTCAACTCTAACACTCAAGCCATAGCTAGGTTAGAAATCCATTTTGGTCAACTAGCTAGTGCCATGAGTGAAAGAGAGAAAGAAAAATTTTCGAGTCAACTCGTGGTACCCCGTAAGGACACATGATCCAGTTCATCCTACGAAGCTCAAGTGAATGTAATCCATTCACTACAGTCAGAAAAACATGTCGATAATCAAGTTAGAACATCTCCAAGTCAAACTCTTGAAATGGAAAATTTCGTTGTCCTTCTGATAACTCTATTTAGAAACCACCACTTTCCGATGACTAAGAAACCGAACCCAAACCTGAGCCTAATTTTGATAGGTTTAAACCAGTTGCTCCCTTCCCAAATAGACTCAGGCCTAGGAAATACTCCCCTCTGTTCGCGGGGAAAATCGTTTTCTTCATTGATGTCATTGTGATCTCAAAATAACAAATTTTTGTGGTTACAAAAGATCCGGTCTTTTTTAGATCCGGTTACAACGAAATCAAAGAAAATAAAAAAAAAATTACAACTTTCTCCTTGTGAACAAATCGCGAGCTCCTGTTTTGCGGTCACTCGCTTTTGTGGGTTCTTTGCCAACGCCGGGGTTAATCCGTGGACCACCGCGCGATCTAGATCCGGTCGAATCTACATGATTTGACGGGTATTATTCCACGAAGGGAATAATAGCCGGGAGGGATTAGTTCACTAAGGAAATAATCGCTCGGATCTCGGGATCTAAGACCAAGCTTAGATCCGGAGTGTGATCTCGTGTAGATCTCAGATCTGTTCTTCCCCTCTCTCGAACTCCTGCCTTTTGTGATGTGGATGCTCGCCGAGGATCAGATCTGGATGTCCAAGTCTTCAAGTCTTCAAAACTCTAAGCTCGATCTTCAATCCGGCAGAGTTTCGGCTCTCAAAAGTCCAACCTTTGAAAATGAACAAAAGGGGGCCTATTTATAGGCTACCATCACTGTGCCTTGGGCACAGTGCAGCCGGCCACCTTGAGGTGGCTCGGCTCTGGGCCGGCCACCTCAAGGTGGCTCAGCCACCGAGCCACCTTAGGGTGGCTCGGCAAACAGAGAAACGTCGGCCACCTCTGGGTGGCCGGCACTGTGCCGAGCCACCCATGGGTGGCTCGGCTTTGGCCGAGCCCCCCTTGGGTTTTGTCATTTTGTCGTTTGTTCCGTGATTCCCGTTGTGCGGTTGATTTGGACTCTGATCTGTTGATCTGATTTGGCAGTAAATCTGATTCCTATTTTGGCAGTAAATCTGCTTCTGAGTTTGAGTCCAAAACTGATCTTGATTCGATCGTGATTCGTCCGAGTTTGTCTTTGGTTGGATCACTCGTTGACTCTTCAACACTTAGCTTGATTCCGAACGCGAATGGATTTATTCCGTTGCTTGCGTGCGATTCGTCGCCTCGTTGGTTCGTCGGTTTGTGCCGAGCTGTGCTAAGGGACCTATAAGCAATTTTATATGCCTACAGATACCCCCTCCAAAGTATTTCAGTCTCGTTCTTTTATAGAAGAGTCTGGAATACTTTGGATATGATTGTCCCAACCTTCAGTCGGCGTAATGGGACTTTGGAATGACTTCCGTTCTTGATTCCTTCAATCTTCCAGGCTATTCGGTGCTTTGTCGAATGTCTGTAAGAGTTCCGGTGCTGCATTTATTGTCTGACCGTTGTCGGAATTTTAAACTTGAAGTCGATTCCTGACTTTCTAATCTTTAGCTGACCATCGATTGTTGGCGTCGAGTCTTTATCTGCAACGCGTTGTCCGGCGTAGTGTTGTTGAGTTATCCTTAAGAATATTTTTAGAAAAAATACTCTCCAGAAACTTCTCAACCAAAATTAGGGAACAGTTTATACTCATATACCTTATTGGAGTATTTAAGAAGCAGTTTATACTCGTATACTTTTCGGAGTATTAAGAAGCAGTTTATACTCGTATACTTTTCGGAGTATTAAGAAGCAGTTTATACTCGTATACTTTTCGGAGTATAAGAAGCAGTTTATACTCGTATACTTTTCGGAGTATTAAGAAGCAGTTTATACTCGTATACTTTTCGGAGTATTAAGAAGCAGTTTATACTCGTATACTTTTCGGAGTATTAAGAAGCAGTTTATACTCGTATACTTTTCGGAGTATTAAGAAGCAGTTTATACTCGTATACTTTTCGGAGTATTAAGAAGCAGTTTATACTCGTATACTTTTCGGAGTATTAAGAAGCAGTTTATACTCGTATACTTTTCGGAGTATTAAGAAGCAGTTTATACTCGTATACTTTTCGGAGTATTAAGAAGCAGTTTATACTCGTATACTTTTCAGAGTATTAAGAAGCAGTTTATACTCGTATACTTTTCAGAGTATTAAGAAGCAGTTTATACTCGTATACTTTTCAGAGTATTAAGAAGCAGTTTATACTCGTATACTTTTCGGAGTATTAAGAAGCAGTTTATACTCGTATACTTTTCGGAGTATTAAGAAGCAGTTTATACTCGTATACTTTTCGGAGTATTAAGAAGCAGTTTATACTCGTATACTTTTCGGAGTATTAAGAAGCAGTTTATACTCGTATACTTTTCGGAGTATTAAGAAGCAGTTTATACTCGTATACTTTTCGGAGTATTAAGAAGCAGTTTATACTCGTATACTTTTCGGAGTATTAAGAAGCAGTTTATACTCGTATACTTTTCGGAGTATTAAGAAGCAGTTTATACTCGTATACTTTTCAGAGTATTAAGAAGCAGTTTATACTCGTATACTTTTCAGAGTATTAAGAAGCAGTTTATACTCGTATACTTTTCAGAGTATTAAGAAGCAGTTTATACTCGTATACTTTTCGGAGTATTAAGAAGCAGTTTATACTCGTATACTTTTCGGAGTATTAAGAAGCAGTTTATACTCGTATACTTTTCGGAGTATTAAGAAGCAGTTTATACTCGTATACTTTTCGGAGTATTAAGAAGCAGTTTATACTCGTATACTTTTCGGAGTATTAAGAAGCAGTTTATACTCGTATACTTTTCGGAGTATTAAGAAGCAGTTTATACTCGTATACTTTTCGGAGTATTAAGAAGCAGTTTATACTCGTATACTTTTCGGAGTATTAAGAAGCAGTTTATACTCGTATACTTTTCAGAGTATTAAGAAGCAGTTTATACTCGTATACTTTTCAGAGTATTAAGAAGCAGTTTATACTCGTATACTTTTCAGAGTATTAAGAAGCAGTTTATACTCGTATACTTTTCGGAGTATTAAGAAGCAGTTTATACTCGTATACTTTTCGGAGTATTAAGAAGCAGTTTATACTCGTATACTTTTCGGAGTATTAAGAAGCAGTTTATACTCGTATACTTTTCGGAGTATTAAGAAGCAGTTTATACTCGTATACTTTTCGGAGTATTAAGAAGCAGTTTATACTCGTATACTTTTCGGAGTATTAAGAAGCAGTTTATACTCGTATACTTTTCGGAGTATTAAGAAGCAGTTTATACTCGTATACTTTTCGGAGTATTAAGAAGCAGTTTATACTCGTATACTTTTCAGAGTATTAAGAAGCAGTTTATACTCGTATACTTTTCAGAGTATTAAGAAGCAGTTTATACTCGTATACTTTTCAGAGTATTAAGAAGCAGTTTATACTCGTATACTTTTCGGAGTATTAAGAAGCAGTTTATACTCGTATACTTTTCGGAGTATTAAGAAGCAGTTTATACTCGTATACTTTTCGGAGTATTAAGAAGCAGTTTATACTCGTATACTTTTCGGAGTATTAAGAAGCAGTTTATACTCGTATACTTTTCGGAGTATTAAGAAGCAGTTTATACTCGTATACTTTTCGGAGTATTAAGAAGCAGTTTATACTCGTATACTTTTCGGAGTATTAAGAAGCAGTTTATACTCGTATACTTTTCGGAGTATTAAGAAGCAGTTTATACTCGTATACTTTTCAGAGTATTAAGAAGCAGTTTATACTCGTATACTTTTCAGAGTATTAAGAAGCAGTTTATACTCGTATACTTTTCAGAGTATTAAGAAGCAGTTTATACTCGTATACTTTTCGGAGTATTAAGAAGCAGTTTATACTCGTATACTTTTCGGAGTATTAAGAAGCAGTTTATACTCGTATACTTTTCGGAGTATTAAGAAGCAGTTTATACTCGTATACTTTTCGGAGTATTAAGAAGCAGTTTATACTCGTATACTTTTCGGAGTATTAAGAAGCAGTTTATACTCGTATACTTTTCGGAGTATTAAGAAGCAGTTTATACTCGTATACTTTTCGGAGTATTAAGAAGCAGTTTATACTCGTATACTTTTCGGAGTATTAAGAAGCAGTTTATACTCGTATACTTTTCAGAGTATTAAGAAGCAGTTTATACTCGTATACTTTTCAGAGTATTAAGAAGCAGTTTATACTCGTATACTTTTCAGAGTATTAAGAAGCAGTTTATACTCGTATACTTTTCGGAGTATTAAGAAGCAGTTTATACTCGTATACTTTTCGGAGTATTAAGAAGCAGTTTATACTCGTATACTTTTCGGAGTATTAAGAAGCAGTTTATACTCGTATACTTTTCGGAGTATTAAGAAGCAGTTTATACTCGTATACTTTTCGGAGTATTAAGAAGCAGTTTATACTCGTATACTTTTCGGAGTATTAAGAAGCAGTTTATACTCGTATACTTTTCGGAGTATTAAGAAGCAGTTTATACTCGTATACTTTTCGGAGTATTAAGAAGCAGTTTATACTCGTATACTTTTCAGAGTATTAAGAAGCAGTTTATACTCGTATACTTTTCAGAGTATTAAGAAGCAGTTTATACTCGTATACTTTTCAGAGTATTAAGAAGCAGTTTATACTCGTATACTTTTCGGAGTATTAAGAAGCAGTTTATACTCGTATACTTTTCGGAGTATTAAGAAGCAGTTTATACTCGTATACTTTTCGGAGTATTAAGAAGCAGTTTATACTCGTATACTTTTCGGAGTATTAAGAAGCAGTTTATACTCGTATACTTTTCGGAGTATTAAGAAGCAGTTTATACTCGTATACTTTTCGGAGTATTAAGAAGCAGTTTATACTCGTATACTTTTCGGAGTATTAAGAAGCAGTTTATACTCGTATACTTTTCGGAGTATTAAGAAGCAGTTTATACTCGTATACTTTTCAGAGTATTAAGAAGCAGTTTATACTCGTATACTTTTCAGAGTATTAAGAAGCAGTTTATACTCGTATACTTTTCAGAGTATTAAGAAGCAGTTTATACTCGTATACTTTTCGGAGTATTAAGAAGCAGTTTATACTCGTATACTTTTCGGAGTATTAAGAAGCAGTTTATACTCGTATACTTTTCGGAGTATTAAGAAGCAGTTTATACTCGTATACTTTTCGGAGTATTAAGAAGCAGTTTATACTCGTATACTTTTCGGAGTATTAAGAAGCAGTTTATACTCGTATACTTTTCGGAGTATTAAGAAGCAGTTTATACTCGTATACTTTTCGGAGTATTAAGAAGCAGTTTATACTCGTATACTTTTCGGAGTATTAAGAAGCAGTTTATACTCGTATACTTTTCAGAGTATTAAGAAGCAGTTTATACTCGTATACTTTTCAGAGTATTAAGAAGCAGTTTATACTCGTATACTTTTCAGAGTATTAAGAAGCAGTTTATACTCGTATACTTTTCGGAGTATTAAGAAGCAGTTTATACTCGTATACTTTTCGGAGTATTAAGAAGCAGTTTATACTCGTATACTTTTCGGAGTATTAAGAAGCAGTTTATACTCGTATACTTTTCGGAGTATTAAGAAGCAGTTTATACTCGTATACTTTTCGGAGTATTAAGAAGCAGTTTATACTCGTATACTTTTCGGAGTATTAAGAAGCAGTTTATACTCGTATACTTTTCGGAGTATTAAGAAGCAGTTTATACTCGTATACTTTTCGGAGTATTAAGAAGCAGTTTATACTCGTATACTTTTCAGAGTATTAAGAAGCAGTTTATACTCGTATACTTTTCAGAGTATTAAGAAGCAGACGAAGTACGTCTTGAGTCGATGGAGCGAGGAGTTGCATGCTTGCGGTCTTTATGCAGCCATTCGTGCCACCATGCATGGTTTACCCGTTAGTGCGAAGCATTTCTTTGCCTTATGTGAGCTTTATAATCCGGATTCGAACACCTTTCTGACTAGGCACGGAGAGTTGGGTTTGGCTCTTCATGAGATGCATAAGATTTCTGGTTTGCCCATGGGTCAGATGTTATACCAGGAGTATTTTCCTTCCAACCATGAACTGAGTCAGCTGAAGGATCGCATGCCCGACCGCTACGAGACCTTATGGGACCTTACTTGTCACTATCACATTGCTTTGGCGCAGTCTAGGCCCTTAGCGAAGAGGACCAAATCAAATGTGAGCCTGAAGCAGTTCGCATCATATTTGTTCAGGAATCTGGAGAGCCATTCTGGCAAAACTATTTGTGAACTGGCACCGCTGACTCCTTCAGAGGTTAATGAGCTGCTGAAGAAGACTGACGCCCACTCCTATACCATTAGCAGTCCTGAGAGTGGCTTTCCTGCAGGGACTAAATTCAAATCATTCTTATGCCATGCGACCGCACCGATTCGTCCGATGACTCTTCTTGCCGGTTACCTCGCTATCTGGTTAAAGAAATGCGTGGTCCCGTATCAGTCTGGTGACGCTCTGCCACTGGAAGTGCTCTATCCTGCGGTTCAACTTGCCTACAGAAAGGAACTTTCCCTTCTTCCGGTGATGGTGGCTAACATTCATCGAGGGCTTCGACAGATTTCCGGTGCTTTTACACGGGAGGAGAGTGAATCGCTGACTCAGATTCCTACTACTAAGGTGGAGCTTCCGTATATTTATTTGATGGCTTGGTTCATCTTTCATCGTTCTGACATGATGTCGGTACCGCATGCCATGGACCATTCTGTTCCCTTACTACAGCTGCTTGAGAATGGCGAGTGGGAAGGGCGAGGATTCTCTGATATCAGGAGGCAGCTACAGGTCCACAAGTGCTGGGCGTTCTCTACTTGTTTTCCGCAGTTCTCCAGCCGGTATGGCGAATGTTTGATTGATGAGGAGAAGCCGAGGGAGTATCGCACTTATTTAGATATCGGCTGCTTTAATTGGCTAGTGAACATCAGGCCGGGCTACTTGACTTTCCGGGTGGGGAATCAGTGTTTTATAGAGCCGTATCTACCCTGCCGATTCGCTCGCCAGTTTGGTTATGACCAGCTTTATGTCGGGAACCCGCGCCAGCAGCTTCGGGCTCATGGAGGTTTGGTGGACGGTCTTCGTGCATGGTTGTGGACCGTGACAGGCTGCACTGGTGCTAGGTTCAGTCTCCCGGGTGCTGAGCGACAGTTGAACCTCACTTTCTTGAGCTGCAGGTGGTTGTTAGCAGCTAATAAGACTGTCCCTGTGAAGCCTATTGAAGAGTTGGTGGCCGAAGAAGCTTCTCAGATTGATTCTCATGTGATCCGGGACGGTGCTTGGTCACAGAGGGCGCGGGGCAAGACCCGCCGACTTGATACAGAAGGTCATAGGGCCTTTAGTTCTGCTAGAGAGGCTTCAGGCGGACATCCTGAAGACTACGAGGCAGATTTCGAGCGAGGTTAGTCACTCATCTTTTCTTTCTGCATTTCCGAATTGCCAGTCCTGACCACTATCTGATATTTCAGGGACAGCGACAAACAGTGAAGAGGAATTCTGTCCTTTTGCCCGGGCAAGACCTTCGACTACTGTCTGTGCTGATAGGTGGAAGAGACTAGCCCATAAGCCGCCTGCAGATTCGCGGGCATCTGAGATGGACTTGGCTGGTGATGATCCTGCTAGCGACAGAGGTAACATCTACTCTATAGATCATTCTCTTGATCGTTTAGATTTTTAGGCTCATGCTTTCCCATTCTATGCAGGAGAGCGCGAGGAAGGGGAGATGAGTTTCGATCCTGCTCCTCATGAGTTTGTATCTTCTGGTGAGCCTGACTCACCTTACCAGGTAGAAAAACCTGCAGAAGCCGCCGACTTTAGGGAGGATTTCTTTGTGTCAGATTTTTCGATTGACGATTTCGACGAGGCAGGTTTGCCTGCAGACACTTCTATGTTCCACTTCATGTATGACTCTCCTCAGATCGATGGCCCGCTGCCCGAGGATATGTTTCCTGAGCCCGTACTCCCTCAGGATCCCGAGAATGGTTCTTTTGAAAGTACGTGCCTCTTCTCGAGTTAATTATAGGACTAGCCAATTTTTTGACTAATGCAGCTATAATGTAATGCATCTGAACATTCTGTTCTGTGTTTAACAGGAGCTTTTGCCGAGGCTGATCCTGCTGAGCCGGCTGTGAGACCAACTCCACCAGTTGACACCCCCACAGCCGTTACGTCTCCGCTACCCCCAGCGACTCAAGGGGAAGGAGGTATAAATTAAGCCGCTGAAAATGTCATTTATTTCCTTATTAAGGCTTTTTGACGGATTTCTCCTTTTTGTGTAGGGCTTTCCTCTCGGCTTCATGTCCTCGTGAAGGAGTTGTTATCGGACAATGACCCTGAGAAGATCGTCATCTGCATAGAAGTCCGCTCTTTCTTCTCCTTTATGAATGTTATGCTTGGCAAACTCCTCCACGACGGACTTTCCCTTCGCCAGTTTAAACCATTCCTTGATTCTAAAATAAATTTAATAAGGGATGCGGGATACCCGGATCTGGCGAGAGTTATATTCGATGACCTTGACTGCTTAGAGCGTGAGCTTCAGATGTTTCACGAGCTCCGGGATGCAGGTGCCTCTTCATTCATTGCTGCTGAGTTGGATACTCGCTTACAGTCATGGCGCAGTACTCGGATGGTTGCTGAGCTCGAGATTCAGGTGCAGCGGGGCCGAATAGATCGAGTTGAGGCTAACCTTGCTACTAAATCATCCTCACTTGACGAGCTTGATTCTTCCATCGCTTCTTGTGAGACCCAGATAGATCAGCTCCGACGAGAACTCCGTGAGAAGGAGGAGACTTTGAGTATTCTCCAGATGACAAAGCTGCAGGATCAGCAAACACACACTGCTTTATCTGATGAGCTGAAGTCCTTGAAGCAGCAGCTGGTCGAGACAGAGGAAGTTGCGGTGAAGACTTTAGCCGCCAATGAAGAGTCCATCAGAGCCGAGTTGCAGGATGAGCTTAGGCAAGCTTATGATGAGAAGCTGTCTAAGTTTAGTCAGCAGATCCTTAGCCATGGGCTTGATGTATGATTTTATTTGCTGAAAACTTTGACATTTGATTCTCTTAGTGAAACTGGTTTTTATCTTTATCTTTATTATGATTCCTCATTCCGTTTGAAATGATTGACCATAATACTCATAGGATTTTTGGCAAACCCTCAGCCTTCAACGGGTTTGATTAGCCTTTACCGACTACCGTTTGAGTCGGGCTAGCATGCGGATTGTCGAAATCCGTTCCGCATGTAACGTTGTGCTAAGGGAGTAAACTCCCTTAGACTTCGTGCTATGATGTCGAATACATAGACTTCGCCATTGTTACGGGAATAGGCTACCCGGCGACACGTGTTAGGTGTTGACTTTAGGATTTTTGGCTAACCCCCAGCCTTCAACGGGTTTGATTAGCCTTTACCGACTACCGTTTGAGTCGGGCTAGCATGCGGATTATCGGAATCCGTTCCGCATGTAACGTTGTGCTAAAGGAATGAAATCCCTTAGACTTGATGCTACGACTTCGAATACGTAGACTTCGCCATTGTTACGGGAATAAGCTACCCGGCAACACGTGTTAGGTGTTGACTTTATCCCTACTTAGGCTTCGGGATAAAATACCCCAGAATCGGACTCTGGTGTCTTTTTGTTCGGAAAAAGACTAAACCGGCGACGCGTGTTAGGCGTCGGCATACCCTTTCTTAGGATTCAGGATGAAATTCCCCATGCGAGTAAGGCATGGATTCTGGTGTTATTAATAACAACCTGTCACAATGTCGAATATGTGAACGGGTGTTCTTTTTAAACGGTTAAGAACTAACCGGCAGCGCGTGTCAGGCGCAGACTTATCCCTGCTTAGGATTCGGGATAAACTTCCTAGGATGAATCCTAAATTGATAAATTTCGGAAAAGATCGATGCGGGAAAGGCAGAATTTTATATTCTATTTCCCGGTCTTCTTTTAGGGTGAAGGCGAACCCGAAAACAAGGAAGGAAGAATTTTATATTCTATTCCCTGATCCTGGAAAGGAAGAATTTTATATTCTATTTCCAGCGAGGAAGAAACTAGAAGTGGGGTGTCCACTCCGAGAATCTGGAAGATCTAGATAAACTTACCTTTTATAGGATTGGTTATCTGATCGAAAGATGAATTCTTCGTTTATCGAAGCGAAATTTCAACTTTGATTATAACTATAAAAAAGTTTAACCAAAGAGAAAGGAGGGGAGTTCTTTCGTTTATCGAAAGGGGACTCCGAACTGAAAATGGACTTCTTGTTCATGGACGGAATCAAGAGGGCCGGATAAACATTTTTGTGGATTCACCGCCAGTTGGACTTGATCAGTGAAAGATTTTGGTGGTAAAGATGTTTTTGGGTTATCCTCTAGAATATTGAGTGTAATATTCTTCGAGGAACTTCCCGGTAAATGGGTTATCCTGAATGTACTAGGGATAGTACTTTTTCAGGAACTTCCCATTTATTGGCATTAATTGCCTGGCGCCTTCTTGAGTAATCAGGCGATATGCGCCGTTTGAATAGACTGTGTCTATTATAAACGGTCCTTCCCATTTGGGTTCGAATTTACCTTTCTTCTTGGAGGTGAGAATTATTGGTCGGCGAGCAGCGAGGACCAGATCTCCTTCCTTGAAGCTTCTTCGGCGGACTCTTTTGTCAAAAGCCCTTGACATCCTAGCCTGGTAGAATTCGATATGTTGTTGAGCTTCCAAGCGCTTTTCATCCAGCCTCTCGAGCTCTTCGAGACGCTTCTGATGTTGTTCTTCGGTCGTCATCTCCGTTGCGAGAGCGATCCGAAGGGAGGGAATTTGAATTTCCAAAGGTAGCACCGCTTCGCATCCATATACTAACGAGTACGGAGTAGCTCCCGTAGGAGTGCGTATGGTGGTGCGATAAGCCCAGAGTGCCTCCCCAAGTTTATCGTCCCAGTCTCGTTTGTTGGTCTTCACGAGCTTAGACAGGATCTTAATGATCGTCTTATTGAAAGCTTCAGCTAATCCGTTTGCAGCTGGATAATACGCTGTTGACGATACATCCTCGATCTTGAATTTATCACAAAACCTGATGAAAGCGTTGCTTATGAACTGTGGACCGTTATCGTGGATGATCCGTCTCGGCACGCCGTGTCGGTATATGACATGATGCTTGATGAAGTTGATGACGTTGTTTGTCTTCACTTCCTTAAGCGGAATCGCCTCAGCCCACTTTGAAAAGTAGTCAGTGATAGCGAGAATAAACCGATCACCTTTGACTGAAGGGGGAAAAATTGGACCGACAATGTCCATACCCCAAGTCTCGAATGGCCAGGATGTGGTTGATGTGTGTAATCGTTCTGGCGGTTGGTGCATATAATTTGCATGCACTTGACAGGCGTGACATTCTCGTGCATATTCGATTGCGTCACGTACCATTGTTGGCCAATAATATCCCATTCTTCTGATTCGATCATATAGCTTGGGACCAGGTTGATGCGCACCGCATTCTCCTTCGTGCGCTTCCTTAAGCACTTCTTTTGCTTCTTCGTTCGAAAGGCATCGGAGGAGCAAATCGTCATACCCCCGGCGGTATAACGTACGGGTCTCGATATTGTAAAAGAACCGTGGTGCTCTTCGGCGAATAGATTCTTTTTCTTTTACATCCTCCGGCAAGATGCCATATTGGACGTAGTCAATGATAGGAAAGCGCCAATCTCGGGACTCAGACCCGATTTGAGTTGAGTTCACCTCCTTGGTGTTTGGGCCCCTATCATCTTCTTCTTCATCGGTACCCATATTGTATAGGGGTACGAAGAGTTGATGCGATCTTACTGTGACTAGCAACTCTGTTTCAGGCGGTCGTGCGAGGGACACTGCTAGTGCCGCCAGTGCATCTGCATAAGCGTTCTGGAGGCGAGGGATGTATTCAATGAAGAATTCCTCAAAGGATTCCGCCATTTTGATGGCCTCCTGGTGATACGGTATCAGGTCTTGGTTCCTGACTTCATACTCTCCACGGACTTGGTTGACTATTAGCTGCGAATCTCCGAAAGCTTCAAGATATTCGACCCCCAGCTCTTTGGCGAAACTGAGTCCAATGAGAAGCGCGTTGTACTCGGCCACATTGTTGGAACATGGACCCGTTAGCGAATAGGCTCGAGGTATTACATGCTTTCCCGGAGAAACTAGGACGACTCCAACTCCGGAGGAGACTGTAGAACATCCGGGGGTTATTAGATTAACATGGGTGATGAAGCTAACCCAAAGCCTATATTCATCAGCGACAGTCTTCCCCCAGATGAGAAGGAGGAATTGATTGCTCTCATCAGGGAATATATCGACGTCTTCGCATGGAATTATGAAGACATGCCAGGGCTCGACCCCAATGTCGCAATGCACCGCCTCGATATCAAGCCGGATGCCAAACCTGTCAAGCAACAGCAAAGACGGTTTCGTCCGCAGATTATGGAAGCCATTGAGGCAGAGGTTAAGAAGTTGATCGAATCAGGATTTATCCGAGAGGAACAACATCCAGACTGGTTAGCCAACATCGTTCCCGTCATGAAGAAGAATGGCAAAATCAGGATTTGCATCGACTTCAGGAACCTGAATGAAGCATGTCCGAAAGACGATTTCCCTCTCCCGATCACGGATGTCATTATCGACAATACATGTGGATTTGAGAGGATGTCCTTCATGGATGGATTTTCGGGATATAACCAGATCAAGATGCATCCAGAGGATGAGAAGCATACGGCGTTTAGAACACCCCTCGGCGTTTTCTGCTATACGGTGATGCCTTTCGGCCTGAAGAATGCCGGTGCCACATACCAGCGAGCGATGACTAAGATTTTCCAAGAACATCTCAGGAAAACAGTCGAATGTTACGTTGATGATTTGGTTGTGAAAAGCCGCAACAAGGAAGATCACATCAAGGATTTGAAGACAATGTTCGATCTCATGAGGAGTCATCAGTTGAAGATGAACCCCACTAAATCATTTCTTGGAATGTCCAGCGGAAAATTTCTTGGGTTCGTCGTCACCACTAAGGGTATACATATCGATCCTGATAAGGTGAAGGCGATACATGAATTGCAGCCCCCGAGGAATCTGAGAGAACTCAGAGGATTGCAAGGGCGTTTAGCTTATATCCGGCGTTTCATCTCAAATCTTTCTGGGAAGTGCCAACCGTTCTCTAAGCTGAACAAGAAAGGAGTATCATTCATCTGGGATGATGCCTGCCAAAAAGCGTTCGAAGATATCAAAACATATCTGGCGAACCCTCCTGTTCTCGTTGCACCGAAATCTGGTAAACCGTTCTTGATTTATCTCAAGGCGATGAACCACTCGATAAGTGCCTTACTAGCGCAAGACGATGATAACGGTCACGAACAGGCAGTTTATTACCTCAGTCGGACCTTGGTAGGCGCTGAGTCTCGATATCCGATGATTGAGAAAGAATGCCTTGCATTGGTATTTGCGATGCAAAAGATGCGGCATTACCTGGTGGGACAGACGATCTACGTTATCTCCAACGTTAATCCAGTACGGGTGTTTATGACGCAACCGGCCTCTATGAATTGGCGATTAGCGAAATGGGCCCTTCTCTTGTCCCAATACGATTTGCACTTCAAGCAGCAGAAGTCGATAAAAGGACAGGCGATTTGTGACCTTTTGGCGGCAAACCCGACCACAGATACGGCAGAAGTATATGATGACTTGCCGGATGAAACCCACGAGGTTAACACCACATCACACCAACAAGTATGGCAATTATACTTCGATGGTGCCTCAAGGGCAGTTAATAGAGTAATAACCCCGGGATGTCCTACAGTTTCCTCTGGAGTTGGAGTCGTCTTAATCTCCCCTGGAAAGCACGTGATGCCTCGGGCTTATTCGTTGACTAGTCCGTGCTCCAATAATGTTGCCGAATACAACGCGCTTCTCATTGGACTCAGTTTCGCCAAAGAGCTGGGGGTCGAATATCTCGAAGCTTTTGGAGATTCGCAATTGATAGTCAACCAAGTTCGCGGTGAGTATGAAGTCAGGAATCAAGACCTGATCCCGTACCACCAGGAAGCCATCAAAATGGCAGAATCTTTCGAAGAATTCTTCATCGAATATATCCCTCGTCTCCAGAACGCTTATGCAGACGCACTGGCGGCACTAGCAGTATCACTGGCACAGCCTCCCGAAGCTGAGCTGTTAGTCACAGTACGGACGCATCAACTCTGCGTACCCATATACAGTAGGGATATTGAAGAGGAAGATGACGGAAATGTAAACGCCAAGGAGGTGAATTCAACCCAAATTGGGTCTGAGTCCCGAGATTGGCGTTTTCCCATCATTGACTACGTCCAGTATGGTATTCTGCCAGAAGACGTAAAAGAAAGGGAATCAATTCGCCGAAGAGCGCCAAGATTCTTTTATAATGCCGAGACCCATACGTTATACCGTAGGGGATACGATGGTTTATTACTCCGATGCCTTTCGAACAAAGAAGCAGAAGAAGTTCTTAAGGAAGCGCACGAAGGAGAATGTGGTGCGCATCAGCCCGGTCCTAAACTGTATGATCGCATCAGGAGGATGGGATATTTCTGGCCAACGATGGTTCGTGACGCAATCGAATACGCACGAGAATGCCACGCTTGCCAGATACATGCAAATTATATGCATCAACCGCCAGAGCAGTTGCACACGTCAACCACGTCTTGGCCGTTCGAGACTTGGGGTATGGACATTGTTGGTCCTATTTTTCCCCCCTCAGTCAAAGGCGATCGATTCATTCTGGCGATCACGGATTACTTCTCAAAGTGGGCTGAAGCAATTCCGCTTAAAGAAGTAAAGACGAACAACGTCATCAATTTCATCAAGCATCATGTCATCTACAGACACGGCGTGCCAAGAAGGATCATTCATGACAACGGTCCGCAATTTATAAGCAACGCCTTCATCAGATTTTGTAACAAGTTCAAAATTGAAGACGTTTCATCAACACCTTATTATCCCGCCGCGAATGGATTAGCTGAGGCGTTTAACAAGACGATCATTAAGATCCTGTCCAAGCTCGTGAAGACCAATAAACGAGACTGGGATGACAAACTCGGTGAAGCACTCTGGGCTTATCGCACCACTATACGCACGCCCACAGGTGCCACCCCGTATTCGCTGGTGTACGGATGTGAAGCCGTGCTACCGCTGGAAATTCAGATTCCATCCCTTCGGATTGCCCTCGCAACGGAGATGACAACGGAGGAACAACATCAGAAGCATCTCGAGGAGCTTGAGAGGCTGGATGAAAAGCGCTTGGAAGCTCAACAGCAAATTGAGTTTTATCAGGCTAGGATGTCTAGGGCTTTTAACAAAAGAGTCCGACAGAGAAGCTTCAAGGAAGGAGATCTGGTCCTCGCTGCTCGCCGACCGATAATCCTCAATTCCAAGAAGAAAGGTAAATTCGAACCCAAATGGGAGGGGTCGTTTGTGATAGACACAGTCTACTCAAACGGCGCATATCGCCTAATTACTCAAGAAGGCACCCTGCAATTGATGCCAATAAATGGGAAGTTCCTAAAAAAGTACTATCCTTAGTACCTTCAGGATAACTCATTTATCGGGAAGTTCCTTAAAGAATATTACACTTAATATTCTAGAGGATAACCCAAAATCATTTTCACCACCAAAATCCCTCACTGATCAATTTCAATTGACAGTGAGTCCACCAAAAATGTTTTTCTGGCCCTCTTGATTCTTTCCATGAACAAGAGGTCCACTTTCAGTTCGGAGTCCCCTTTCGATAAACGAAAGAACTCCCTTCTCTTTCTCTTTGGTCAAGCAAGTTGAAATTTCACTTCGATAAACGAAGAACTCATCTTCAGATTAGATAACCAGTCCTATAAAAGGTAACTTTATCTACATCTTCCAGACTCTCAGAGTGGACACCCCACTTCTAGTTTCTTCTTCGCTGGAAATAGAATATAAAATTCTTCCTTTCCAGAATCAGGGAATAGAATTATAAAATTCTTCCTTCCTTGTATTTGGGTTCGCCTTCACCCTAAAAGAAGACCGGGAAATAGAATATAAAATTCTCCCTTTCCCGCACCAATCTTTTCCCAAAATTTGTCAATCTAGGATTCATCCTAGGAAGTTTATCCCGAATCCTAAGCAGGGATAAGTCTGTGCCTAACATGCGCTGCCGGTTTAGTCTTTTTCCGCAGAAAAAAACACCAGAGTTCGATTCTGGGGTATTCTATCCTGAAACCTAAGTAAGGATAAGTCTGCGCTTAGCCCGCGCTGTCGGTTAGTTCTTAACCGTTAAAAAAAACATCCGCCCACATATTCAACATTGTGGCAGGTTGTTATTAATAAACACCAAAATCCATGCCTTACACGTATGGGGAATTTCATCCTGAATCCTAAGAAAGGATATGTCGACGCCTAACACGCGTCGCCGGTTTAGTATTTTTTCTGAAGAAAAAGATACCAGAGTTCGATTCTGGGGAATTTCATCCCGAAGCCTAAGTAGGGATAAGTCAGCGTCTAAAACACGTTACATATTCAACATTGTGGCAGGTTGTTATTAATAACACCAAAATCCATGCCTTACACGTATGGGGAATTTCATCCTGAATCCTAAGAAAGGATATGTCGACGCCTAACACGCGTCGCCGGTTTAGTCTTTTTTCCGAAGAAAAAGATACCAGAGTTCGATTCTGGGGAATTTCATCCCGAAGCCTAAGTAGGGATAAGTCAGCGCCTAAAACACGTTGCTGGGTAGCCTATTCCCATAACAAATGGTAAAGTCTATGTATTCAACATCATAGCACAAAGTCTAAGGGAGTTCATTCCTTTAGCGCAACGTTACATGCGAACGGATTTAGAACAATCTGCATGTAAACCCGATTCAAACGGTAGTCGGTAAAAGCACGTCAAATCCGTTGAAGGCTGAGGATTTGCCAAAAATCCTAAGTCAACGTCTGATACACGTTGCTGTTTAGTCTTTTCACAGGAGAAAGACGAAGTCTACGTATTCAATATCGTAGCACTAAGAGCGTTAACTCTCTTAGCACAACGTCACATGCGGAACGGACTTAAGACAATCCGCATGTAAGCCCGATTCAAACGGTAATCGGTAAAAGCATGACAAATCCGTTGAGGGCTGAGGATTTGCCAAAAAAAATCCTATGAGTATTGTGGTCAATCATTTCAAATGGAATGACGAATCATAATAAAGACGAAAGCAAGTTTCACTAAGAGAATCAAAAGTCAAAGTGTTCAGCAAACAAAATCATACATCAAGACCATGACCAAAAATCTGCTGACTGATCTTAGAAAGCTTCTCATCATAAGCTTGCCTAAGTTCAGCTCTGATGGACTCCTCGGTGGTGGCTGAAGTCCTCGCAGCGATCTCTTCTGTCTCGGCTAGCTTCTGTTCTAGGGATCTCAACTCATCAGACAAAGCAGTGTGGGTTTGCTGATCCTGTGCTTTCGTCATCTGAAGAATATCCAAAGTCTCCTCCTTTTCACGGAGTGTTCTTCTGAGCTGGTCTATCTCAGTCGCACAGGAGGTAATAGAAAGATCGAGCTCGGCAAGCGAAGATAATCTAGTAGCAAGGCTCGTCTTAACTCGATCTACTCGGCCCCGCTGCATCTGAATCTCGAGATCAGCAAAAATCTGAGTTTCGCGTGATGACTGTAAGCGGGTGTCCAGCTCGGTAGCAATAAATGAGGAAGCACCTGCATCTCGGAGCTCACGAAACATCTGAAGCTCATGCTCTAGGCAATCAAGGTCATCAACTATAGCCTGTGCCAAATCTGGATGTC
This sequence comes from Asparagus officinalis, assembly GCF_001876935.1. NCBI lineage: Eukaryota > Viridiplantae > Streptophyta > Magnoliopsida > Asparagales > Asparagaceae > Asparagus > Asparagus officinalis. The sequence goes on along the minus strand of NC_033794.1, from coordinate 65,983,336 downwards.
CCGCTTCCCTTATCAAATTGACTTTAGAATCAAGGAAAGGCTTGAATTGGCGAAGAGAAAGTCCACCATGGAAAAGCTTGCCAATCATAGCATTCATGAAAGAGAAGAAGGAGCGGACTTCTATACAGATGACAATCTTCTCAGGATCATCATCAGATAACAACTCCCTCGCAAGAATATGAAGACGAGAAGAAGGTCCTACACGATAAAAAAAAAGATAAAACCGCCAGAAAAAGACCTTGAAGAGTAAATAAATAGTATTCATACCCTCTTGAGTCACTGGGGGTGGTGGAGGTGTAACGGCTGGGGGTGTATCAACTGGTGTAGTTGGTCCCATAGCCGGCTCAACAGGGTCATTCTCAACAAAAACTCCTGTTAAATACAAGTCAGAATTCTTAGAAGCATCACATTATAGATGCATTAGTCAAGATTGGCTAGTCCTATAATTAATTTGGGAGGAGGCATATACCTTCGAAAGAATCATTCTCAAGGTTCTTATCGAACGTGGGCTCGGAAAATATATCTCCGGGTAATTGGCCATCAAATTGAGGAGAGCTATACATGAAGTGGAGTGTAGGAGTCTCCGCGATCAAGCCTTCCTCGTCAAAATCATCAATAGAGAAATCTGACGTAAAAGAATATAAGTACCAAAGAAGAATAAAGAGACTACAACCAACAAAAATGAGTTACCCCTTATGGATGCGTTAGCCTCTTTATTCCCAAAATCCACGTATGCCTCCTGCAAGTTATCTGAAGAAGCAAGATGTACAGAGATGATTAGAGGATGCACAAATTCTTTTGTATACCATCTAAAAGATACATTTGTCAATAGTAGATGTACCTAGATCTGCGAAATCAGGTCCTACATTGCTATCCTCCCTAATGTCGGCAACCCCTGTAGGCTTTTTTAACTAGGGCAACGGGTCAGGTTCACCAGGAGACACAGGAAGGGAATCGGGACTCATTTCGCTCTCTCCACGCTCTCCTATATAGAGATGGAAAAGCATAAGTCAATGTTTCGAATAACCAAGAAGGTGGTTTACAGAGTAGATGTTACCCCCGTCACTAGCAGGATCATCGCCAGCCAAGTCCATATCAGATGCTCGGGAAGCTACACGCGGCTTGCGGGCTAATCTCTTCCGCCTAGCAGCAGGGATAATAATCGAAGGTCTCGCCTGGGAAGGGGGACGGAACTCTTCATCCTGGTCAACTGTGGTCCCTGAAACATCAAACCATAGTCAGTTTCAATATTTCTGGAAGATGGAAGGAAAAGATGAATAGCAAACCTCGCTCGGAAAAGTCTTCGTAACCTTCAGGATCTCCCCCTGAAGCCTCGTCTGCGGAATGAAAAGTCTTCTTTCCCTCTTCATCAAGTCGGCGGGTCTTTCCCCGCGCCCTCTGTGACCGAGAACCGTCCCGGATCATATGAGAATCAATCTGAGAGGCTTCTTCGGCCACCAACTCTTCAATAGGCTTCACAGGGACAGTCTTATTAGCTGCTAATAACCACCTGCAGGTCAAGAAAGTGAGGTTCAACTGTCGCTTAGTACCCGAGAGACCGAACCTAGCACCAGTGCAGCCTGTCACAGTCCACAACCATGCACGAAGACCGTCCACCAAACCTCCATGAGCCCGAAGCTGCTGGCGTGGGTTCCCGACATAAAGCTGGTCATAACCAAACTGGCGAGCGAATCGGCAGGGTAGATACGGCTCTATAAAACACTGATTCCCCACCCGGAAAGTCAAGTAGCCCGGCCTGATGTTCACTAGCCAATTAAAGCAGCCGATATCTAAATAAGTGCAATACTCCCTCGGCTTCTCCTCATCAATCAAACACTCTCCATACCGAATGGAGAATTGCGGAAAGCAAGTGGAGAATACCCAGCACTTGTGGACTTGTAACTGCCTCCTGATATCAGAGAATCCTCGGCCTTCCCACTCGCCATTCTCAAGCAGCTGCAGTAAGGGAACAGAGTGGTCCATGGCATGCGGTACCGACATCATGTCAGAACGATGAAGGACGAACCAAGCCATCAAATAAACATACGGAAGCTCCACCTTAGTGGTAGGAATCTGAGTCGGCGATTCCTTCTCCTCCCGTGTAAAAGCGCCAGAAATTTGTCGAAGCCCTCGATGAATGTTAGCCACCATCACCGGAAGAAGGGAAAGTTCCTTTCTGTAGGCAAGTTGAACCGCAGGGTAGAGCACTTCCAGTGACAGAGCGTCACCAGACTGATACGGGACCACGCATTTCTTTAACCAGATAGCGAGGTAACCGGCAATAAGAGTCATCGGACGAATCGGTGCGGTCGCATGACATAAGAACGATCTGAATTTAGTCCCTGCAGGAAAGCCACTCTCAGGACTGCTAATGGTATAGGAGTGGGCGTCAGTCTTCTTCAGCAGCTCATTAACCTCTGAAGGAGTCAGCGGTGCCAGTTCACAAATAGCTTTGCCAGAATGGCTCTCTAGATTCCTGAACAAATATGATGCGAATTGCTTCAGGCTCACATTTTATTTGGTCCTCTTCGCTAGGGGTTTAGACTGCGCCAAAGCAATGTGATAGTGACAAGTGAGGTCCCATAAGGTCTCGTAACGGTCGGGCATGCGATCTTTCAGCTGACTCAGTTCATGGTTGGAAGGAAAATACTCCTGGTATAACATCTGACCCATGGGCAAACCAGAAATCTTATGCATCTCATGAAGAGCCAAACCCAACTCTCCGTGCCTAGTCAGAAAGGTGTTCGAGTCCGGATTATAAAGCTCGCATAAGGCAAAGAAATGCTTCGCACTAACGGGTAAACCATGCATGGTGGCACAAATGGCTGCATAAAGACCGCAAGCATGTAACTCCTCGCTCCATCGGCTCAAGACGCACTTTGTCATACGAGCCCACCAAAACTTGTCCAAAGAATGGACCCAACCATAGAATCTGTGGCGCGGCGCAGGCATCTCCCATCCTAAGTTAGCGAGGCGATTCCTCAAAGTGGAAGCGGACGCAAGGAACTCGTTACGGGGCGGTGCATCTAGCCCCAGTACTCCAGGACGCAGTCCAACAATGTGATTCCTGCTCGAACCAGGAACTGCCTGATGAGTAATGTAGCCGCAGTGAACGCTCTCATGCTCCTCTGTCAAACGCCACGACATCTCCCGTTTCACAGCCTGGCGCCTGAGCTCAGTCAAAGAACGATGTCAAGGAATCCTCGGCAAATAGAAGAAACTACTGCCAGCCTTATGAAGCCACTGCTCGGCGTCAATAAACGCTGCATCGGGATCTCTGACAGAATCACCAAACAAAAAATCAGTCTTCCTGAGAGACTGAACGGAACTAGCATCCTTCACGAGGGGCGCATCTGTAATCAGCTGACGAAGGGCTCGATGTCCACCTTCTTTCACCACTTGGGCAACCTCTGTCGACGTGCCCGGAACAAACTGGGAAGCAAGTGGAATCGGCGAAAAATCATCAGACGTCGAATAATATTCGTCACGACGTCCATTCACCGCATGCGATGAAAAGGCTCCGGAAGGATACTCCACTGAAAACAAGCAATTAAGTGTTTGTTAATTTCAGGTATAAAAGGAAATTGAACTCATCTTACAAATCGGTAAGATAGAGTCATTACCTTATAAAGGGTGAGACGATTTGGCCACATTGTGCATTTATAAGATAGGGCATATCGACAATATATCCCTGCCTTATAAAACACAATGCAGCGTCAAAACGCCCCCTTTATTTTGAGATATGGTTTTGACCAAGCAAAACCTATCTTTAAAGCGTCGATCCTCACCAAGGAGAATCAAGGCTCTTCCCGATTGCCTCACCAAGGAGAACAACGTGGGGTAAAAGGACCAATTTACAAATTAAGAGAGCGGCGAAGCCCTGCCGGATCGAGGAGTGAGCGAGCCTTCTGCAGCAAAGGAGTCTTCTTCTTCATTCCCCACCTTCTTTTCCCTTAGTGTTGCCCTTAGCGGTGATACAAAGGAGAGCTAGTGCCTCGTTTTAGCCGAGACATAAGCTTTACACCTCTGAGATCCCACGCGGATCGACGGGGTTCAGAGTTTCTAAAATCCCCCCGCGGATAGACGAAACTCTGCCCGATTTTCTCGGACCAGATCTGAGTGCCCCGGTGGTCCACGGATATCAACATCCCCGTCACAGGCAAAAGACCCACGCAAGCAAGAGATGACAAACAGATCTTGCGTTTGTTTGAAAAGAGTTGTATTTCTTTTGTTTTCATTGTGTACCGGTCTTATAAAAAGGCTATCTTTTTATTTCATTGTAACGATTGAAGTTGTAATGAATGCAGCAATGAATACAGCAACTTTTTCCGCAAACAGACTGGCGACCACAGTGGGAGCCAACGGCATCGCAACCGACGCCGTCGTGACGCAACCAGCACTCAAGATCGGGGTGAATGAAGAACACGAGCTCGATCAACAACGGTTCAAAGAAGGCCTCTCTTCCTCCTCCTCCAGATCCGCCTCTCCAAACGGGTACAGAAAGGTAACCTCTTTCATAAATGATTGCAGGTCCTTCGGTTCAAAAATCCAAGACCCCGTTGCCGCCTCTGCACTTGCACCACGCGACGTCCCCACGTCGTCCAACCTGGTCGAGATCGCAGATCCGGATTCCTCTTCCGCCGAGGAGATGACTTCTGAAGACGCTCCGGCATTATCAAAGAGAGCACGACAAAGACAGCGTCAACGTCTTGCTCGACAGCTGGCCGAGGCTTTGGAGCCGATGGATGGGATCCGCTATAACGTAGATCTAAAATCCAGGCAACGCCAGGAGCAACCACGGCAAACAACCAGCCCCTCCTCCGAAGCAGAAACAAACAAATGGGTTCATGTCAAAAGAACCCGTTCTACTCTCGAGGAGCGAATCCAGAAGCGCCGCGCCTTGCGTGCGCATGCCCGAGCCCTGGTCCAAAAAGCACGAGAAATGCTAAAGGGAGAGGCCGTTAAGAGATCGCCGAGGTCCGAACGAGTTTGGATGCCAAAGGCCGAATCAACGCCTAAGGTAAAAGCAGGTAATATTGCTCTCCAACCTTCGTCCATTTCAGGTCCCGAACCTTCGGTAAAGCCCCACCTCAGCGTGGATCTCCCCAAATTCAAGAATCCTCTGAACAACCGTATCGACGCTCTACCCGAGAATCGAGGAAAAGCGCTTGTCAAATCGCTGAAGGAGCTTCGAGCCAACATCCAGACTGGGGGTCGTACACGATCTCCTAACAAATCGATCTCTGCAACAACCAGCTCGGCGGTGCGTGCAAAGGACCAAGAGCCCGTTAAGGTTTCACCCTCACAAAGGAGTGATTCCAAACGTGCGACTCTTGCGGAGGCCAACAAGGCAATGATTACTCAGAAGAAGACGCGTCCGACAAACGAACGCGTTATACCTGAGAACCCATGTGAGCAGCCGATAGGTTACTCCGACGGCAACGTCGATGAGTTGTACTATCGGGCTGGGGGTGCGGATGAATCTCGAAAGAGAAACACCCGGGAAGCGGATTCTCACTGTCCGTGTACCAAAATTATCAGGGCAGTATTATCAGCCTGTAGCTGCCCCAAGACCGCTCCACAGAGGGTCTCGATATTCGAGGGAATCACAGATGGACCGACAAAGCCCAAGTTAAGGCGTTCCCACCAAAGAGGATCGATTGCTCGAGATGATGAACCCCTAGAAGTGACTATCAACATGGTCAACAAGGGAAAATCCCCAATCATTTCAGGTGGTTCCGACCCTAATTCCTCTCCAGGAAGCAGGGTCAATTCGGGAACAGCTCAGCTTCAGCTAGAAGCCGACAGATATAACAACGATCGTGGGATCCATGAAGGAGTCCTTTCCGATGATGAATCCTCAGATTCTCATTCCGCGCTCGCCTCTGATGACACAACGTCTAGCATAGGGCAAGCTCGAGAGGTGCTCATGGTCAATACAGATCAGATAGCCAAAATCATTGAAGAGGCCCTGACTAAACAGAAGGAAATCTTCAAGTTTGAAATGGAAATGGCTATGCAAGAAATGAGACAAATGCACGATCAACGGATCCGAGCTTTGTCGAACCAGCTAGTTGAGTCCGACCGTCGCACCCAGAACGCTGCAGTCAACAGCGAGCCGGAGGTGGTCGAAATCGTCATGGCCAACGCACCACCCAAGAATACTGGGGGTGGCCCCACTAAAATTAACAGCGCTGGGGGTGGACCCACCAGTGATGATAGCGCTGGGGGTGGACCCACCAGTAGTGACAACACTGGGGGTGGCCGTATGATTCCTCTCGAAACTTATCCAAAACAGGATATGGGTGAGGCCGAAAAGATAAAGGAGCTCGAAAGAAAAATCGAAGCCCTGATGTCTGTTCGGGAGGTGAAGAGGACCGGCATTCCGTGTCCTTACCCGAGAAAGTGGGATTCGATCCCGTATCCGGCGAAGTTCAACCTGATCAACTTCACGCCGTTCAACGGAAAGGGCTCGCCCACTCAACATCTGATCTACTTCAAGTCCCACTTGGGGGTGATCTCTGGCAACGGACCCTTGATGGTTCGGTCATTCGTTGGCACCCTTCGCGGGCCTGCCTTCGATTGGTACCGCCGTCTCAAGCCCGGAAGCATCAACAGCTGGGAGGACTTGGAAGGCATGTTTCTCGCCCATTTCTTCGATGATGACACCGAGGTGTCGATCAGGACACTCTTCGACGAGAAACAAAAAGGCGGAGAGTCGGTGGATACCTTCATCAAACGCTTCCGCAATCAGGCAATGAACTGCAGGGATCCCGTCACGGAGGAATTCCTATTGCAGACTTGTCAGAACAACTTGTCCATTAACATCTTGGACGTGATGGGAATAGAGCCGCTCAATACCTGGAAAGAGTTGAAGGCTCGAGGAGAACAAGCTGAACGCTTCATCAGAAGGCGGAAGGGCGAAAGAAACCAACCAATGGTTGACACTCTAGGTCGAGAGAAACCAACCGATGGTTGACCCTCTGGATTCGGATCTCGTACCTCATGATGAAGGGGACGCACCTGCAGCTGTTATTGACGATAATCAAACGTCGCAACAGCAGTCCTGGGAACAACATGAGAATTCGGACGAGGAGCTCCAAAACGAGTACTCGTTCAAAGACGAAGACGTTCCAGCTATCTTCGAGACTCTTCTCGAAAACAACAAAATCAAGCTTCCGCCCATCACGAATCAGGAGGAAGATGACGATTCTACGGACCCAACGTACTGCGAGTACAGTACAAGAGTATAAACTGTTTCTCAATACTCCAAAGAGTACAAGAGTATAAACTGTTTCTCGACACTCCGAAGAGTATACGAGTATAAACTGCTTCTCAACACTCCGACGAGTATACGAGTATAAACTGCTTCTCAACACTCCGACGAGTATACGAGTATAAACTGCTTCTCAACACTCCGACGAGTATACGAGTATAAACTGCTTCTCAAGACTCCGACGAGTATACGAGTATAAACTGCTCCTCAAAACTCCAAAGAGTATACGAGTATAAACTGTTTCTCATTCCTCCGATCGGTATAAGAGGTTAAACTGCTCCCTGATACTCCAATAGGTATATGAGTCTAAACTATTTCTTACCATTGAAGGGAAGTTCCTGGAGGATATTACGCTAATATTCTTAAGGATAACCCGGTCGGACAACAAAATCAAACCCAGTTCCAAGAGAGAAACTGGGGGTGGATAATTCAATGCATCGGGAAGTTCCCGAAAGAATACCACATGGGTATTCTTAGGGATAACCCGGTCTTTGTGGAATTGACAAAGGAGAAATCTACATTCGAACTCTGAAGGTCAGAATGTCTCCTCTTATTCTCTAACTCTTATGAGTTATTTTTGTGAGAGGAGATCCAATCTTCTGGTAGGTTAATCCTTCCTCACCACACCACCCGCTGATCAAATCAAACGACAGTGGACCCACCAACATTTCCATCTGCCAGTCATTGGCATTTCTCAGACTCAACGTGCTAGGTCCTAAACGCTTAACATTAAAGTCTCCCTTTGAGTGGTAATACGAGTTGGCACTTTCTTTGCTACCCGTATTCCACTCTCTTTGCGTTCTGGTCAAACCTATAAAAGTTAAGGCCAAAGCCAAAATCCCCTCTCGATTCTCCCAATGAACGAGAGGTCCACCTTCAAATCGAGTGACCAAACCTTCCGACAGTTAGGGTCATCTCAAACTCCTGCTGGGTCAAACCTTCGTACAGTTAGGGCCACAGTCAAAATCTCCTCTCGATTCCCCCAATGAACGAGAGGTCCACTTCCAAATCGGGTAATCAAACCTTCCGACAGTTAGGGTTATCCGAATTGTTACGATTCTCGGAGTGGAGATCCCACTCTTAGTTTCATCCTTCCGGATTTTGGGGGTGGAGATCCCACTTCGAGTTTCCTTTCCAGATGTAGACAGAATATAAAATTCTTCCTCTTCAGCACCGGGAGATAGAATATAAAATTCTTCCTCTCCTCGGACCTTTCCGATGCTCGGAGTGGAGAACCCACTCCCAGTTCATCATTCCGGATTCTGGGGGTGGGGGATCCCACCTCAAGTTCCCTTTCCGGCCGAAGATAGAATATAAAATTCTTCCTCTTCAGCACCGGGAGATAGAATATAAAATTCTTCCTCTCCCGTTTCTCAATCTGTCTTTGCTTTTAGAAAAGACACGATTGTCAAATCCGGGCACTCGATGCACGGGGAATTTTATCCCGAAGCCTGAGTAGGGATAAGTCAACGCCTAACACGCGTTGCCGGGTAGTCTATTCCCGTGAGAAAGACGAAGTCTATGTATTCAAAATCATAGCAACTTTTCCTCTGTCTTTGCTTTCAGAAAAGACAGGGATGAAGTCAACGCCTAACACGCGTTGCCGGGTAGTCTATTCCCGTGAGAAAGACGAAGTCTATGTATTCAAAATCATAGCAACTTTTCCTCTGTCTTTGCTTTCAGAAAAGACAGGGATGAAGTCAACGCCTAACACGCGTTGCCGGGTAGTCTATTCCCGTGAGAAAGACGAAGTCTACGTATTCAATATCGTAGCACTAAAAGGGTTAACTCTTTTAGCTTAAACATAGGAGCACTAGTTGGTCTCGTGACTTGAGCACCTAACAAATTCAGGACAAAATCCACACATGCAGATGAATCAACTTTAACAGTTGGTCCTGCAACCCCAACATTCGGGACCGCGATGCTCCAATACCTTAAGAGCTTAAACTGTGTATACTCCAGCAAACGTACGAGTATAAACTGTGTTAATGGCGATCCGTAAACCCTAGGGATAGCGCCGGTCAACGCGTAACCCTAGGTCAACGCCAAGCAACGCGTTGCAAGCAAAAGTCAGCGTTCGACGATTTTAAACCCTAGGGTCAGCGCCGGTCAACGCGTAGCCCTAGGTCAACGCCAAGCAACGCGTTGCAAACAAAAGTCAGCGTTCGACGATTTGAAACCCTAGGGGTCAACGCCGGTCAACGTGTAACCCCAGGTCAACGCGTTGCAAACGAAAGTCAACGTTCGACGATTCGAAACCCTAGGGTGGACGCCGGTCAACGCGTAGCCCTAGGTCAACGCCGATCAACGCGTTGCGACGCAAGTCAACGTTCGAGAATTCAAGATCCACACCATTCAACGTTCGACGATTCAAAACCCTAGGGTCAACGCCGGTCAACGCGTAACCCTAGGTCAACGCCGGTCAACGCGTTGCGATAAAAAGCCAACACACGGGGATCCGAAACCCTAAGCCAGCACAATGTGGCGAAGGTAGTTCAAAGTCAACTCAATGACACGAGCCAAACTCAATTCATCAGCTGCAAACTCGAGACTCCGACGACGGCCAAGCGATAAACGCAGCGCCGGAAGAACTTCGGCTATTCGTCAAAGCGTCGAATAGACCGAAAATCGAAAGAGGCGAGAGTTGAAGCTAACTACGCCGACTGAAGGCCAGATCAATCACATCCAAAGTATTCCAGCCTCTGCTATAAAAGAAGCGAGTCAGGAACACTTTGGAGGGGGTATCTGTAGGCATCAAAAATTGCCTATAGTTTTCCACAACCGGTTCAGTGTTAACGAGCGACGATGAACGTCACCATCCAATCCACATGAGCCTAATCGACGTCGACGAACGACTGAAGTGAATCGACGAGTTACATGAGCGGATAGGACTTCGGAATCACGAAGACCCGGACCAATCGGGAAGCCCGGCACTGTTCACAAAAAGGACAACGCCCTTCATGCCTCGACCACTCTACAGATAATCCAATCACCAGAGCGGGTCAAACTCTTCGTCGCGCATCCAACGCACCCGGAATCACTCAAATCCGAATCCGGACGAAGAATATACAGGGGAACCAACAAAACACCTAAACGGAGTCTCGGCAAGCTCGAAACACCCGAGGGGTGTCTTGGCAAAACCAAGACACCCCAGGGGTGTCTCGGCCAAGCCGAGACACCCAGGGGTGTCTAGGCTTTTCCTAGACACCCCAGGGGTGTCTAGGCACCCTAGGTGCCTCGCTTTAGCCGAGGTATACGCTTATAGCTTCTAGATCTCACGCGGATCGACGAAGCTCTGCTTCTATATCCCTCCGCGGATAGACGAAGCTCTGTCCGATTTATCCGGATCAGAAAGTTTCTAGATCTCACGCGGATCAACGAAACTCTGTCCGATTTATCCGGACCAGATCTGAGTGCCCTGGTGGTCCACGGATATCAACATCCCCGTCACAGGCAAAAGACCCACGCAAGCAAGAGATGATGAACAGATCTTGCGTTTGTTTGAAAAGAGTTGTATTTCTTTTGTTTTCATTGTGTACCAGTCTTATAAAAAGGCTATCTTTTTATTTCATTGTAACGATCAAAGTTGTAATGAATGCAGCAATGAATACAGTAACTTTTTCCGCAAACAACTGGGAAGCAAGTGGAATCGGCAAAAAATCATCAGACGTCGAATAATATTCGTCACGACGTCCATTCACCGCATGCGATGAAAAAGCTCCGGAAGGATACTCCACTGAAAACAAGCAATTAGGTGTTTGTTAATTCCAGTTATAAAAGGAAATTGTACTCATCTTACGAAGGGGTAAGATAGAGTCATTGCCTTATAAAGGGTGTGACGTTTTGGCCACGTTGCACCTTCATAAGATAGGGGATATCGATAATATATCCCTTCCTTATAAGGCACAACGCAGCGACAAAACGCCCCCTTTATTTATTATGAGATAGTGTTTTGACCAAGCAAAACATATCTTTGAAGCGTCGATCCTCACCAAGGAGAATCAAGGCTTTTCCCGGTTGCCTCACCAAGGAGAACAACGGGGAGTAAAAGAAAAAGGACCAATTTGCAAATTTCCAAGAAAAAATGGACTAATTTGTAAATTTCCAGAAAAAGTAGCTCACCGGCATAAGAGGGAGGCGCGCCATCAGTCGGCGCGGTAGAGGATTGACCCCTCTGTTTGCGGGAAAAGTTGTTGTATTCATTGCTGTATTCATTACAACTTCAATCGTTACAATGAAACAAAAAGATTGCCTTTTTATAAGACTCTTACACAATGAAAACAAAAAAAAGTTACAACTCTCGTCCAAACAAACGCAGATATCGTTTATCGGTCTTCTGCTTGCGTGGGTCTTTGGCCTGTGATGGGGACGTTGATATCCGTGGACCACCTGACACTCAGATCTGTTCCGAAAAATCGGACAGAGCTTCGTTGATCCGCGTGAGATCTAGAAGCCTGAAGCGTCTATCTCGGCTAAAACGAGATATCTGCTCTTCTTAGTGATTACCGGCGAAGGGTAATACTAAGGAATGGGGGGAACGGGTGATGAAGATTCTGATGAAGACCTCTCCTCTCCTTGTTGAAGCACTCGACCACTCTTCACTGCAGCAGGGCTTCGCCAATCTTCTCCAAAAATCCCGCCCTTTAAAAATGAGGCCCAAGGGGGGCTATTTATAGGCAATGGGGACTCCTAGGGTGCCTAGACACCCCTGGGGTGTATAGGCTTTTCCTAGACACCCCTGGGGTGTTTTGACTTTCCCGAGACACCCCGGGTGTCCCAACTCAGCCTGAGACGCTCCGTTGCGTATGTTTGATTGTTTTCGCTGTAAATTCTTCGTCTGAACTCGTATTTGAGTGATTCCAGGTGCGTTGGAAGCTTGACGAAGTGTTCTATCCGTTCCAATGGTTGGATTACATGTAGAATGAATGAGGCTCGAGGGTCGTTGTCCTTTTTGTGAACATCGCCGGGTTCCCGATTGGCCCGGGTCTTCGTTGTTCCGAAACCCTATCAGCTCACGTAGTTCGTCGATTCACTTCAATCGTTCATCGACGTCAATTGGGCTCCTATGGATCGGATAGTGATGTTCATCGTCGCTCTTTAACACTGAACCGTTCATGGAGACCTATAGGCAATTTTCGGTGCCTACAGATACCCCCTCCAAAGCGTTCCGGACTCGTTTCTTTTATAGAAGAGGCTGGAATACTTTGGATGTATTTGGTCTAGCCTTCAGTCGGCGTAAGGACCTATAGTTAGCTTCAACTCTTGGCTCCTTCGATTTTCGGTCTATTCGAAGCTTTGATGAATAGCCGAAGTTCTTCCGGCGCTGCGTTTATCGCTTGGCCGTCGTCGGAGTCTCGAGTCTGCAGCTGATGAATTGAGTTTGGCTCGTGTCATTGAGTTGACTTTGAACTACCTCCGTCACATTGTGTTGACTTAGGGTTTCGGATCACAGTATGTTGACTCTGGTTGCAACGCGTTGACTGGCGTTGACCTAGGGTTACGCGTTGACCGGCGTTGACCATTAGGGTTTTGGATCATCAAACGTTGACTTTGGTTGCAACGCGTTGACTGACGTTGACCTAGGGTTACGCGTTGACCGGCGTCGACCCTAGGGTTTCGAATTGTCAAACGTTGATTAGTGTGGATTTTGAATCCTCGAACGTTGACTTTTGTCGCAACGCGTTGACTGGCGTTGACCTAGGGTTACGCGTTGACCGGCGTTGACCCTTAGGGTTTTGAATCGTCAAACGTTGACTTTTGTCGCAACGCGTTGACTGGCATTGACCTAGGGTTACGCGTTGACCGGCGTTGACCCTTAGGGTTTTGAATCGTTGAACGTTGAATTTTGTTGCAACGCGTTGACTGCCGTTGACCTAGGGTTACGCGTTGACCGACGTTGACCCTTAGGGTTTTGAATCGTCAAACGTTGACTTTTGTTGCAACGCGTTGACTAGCGTTGACCTAGGGTTACTCGTTGACCGGCGTTGACCCTTAGGGTTTTGAATCGTCAAACGTTGACTTTGGTTGCAACGCGTTGACTGGCGTTGACCTAGGGTTACGCGTTGACCGGCATTGACCCTTAGGGTTTCGAATCGTCGAACGTTGACTTTTGTCGCAATGCGTTGACTGGCGTTGACCCTAGGGTTTCGAATCGTCAAACGTTGACTCTGATTGCAACGCGTTGACTGGCGTTGACCTAGGGTTACGCGTTGACCGGCGTTGACCCTAGGGTTTCACGCATCGAATGTTAATTTGTGTCGATTTTCATCAAGACATCCAATAATTGATGAAAATAGGCGAATTCGGGTCCATATATAGGCATACGGGGACCAATGGGACCCGAGACACCCGTGGGTGTCTCACCCTTGGCCGAGACACCTTGGGGTGTCTCGGTTCAAAAACCGAGACACCCTTGTGTCTCTCTTTCCCCTTTTGTTTCCCCCTCTTTTCAAAATTCAAAAAGATTCCCTCTTAAGTTTTTAAACTCTTTCTTCTTCCTCCATACTCCATACACCATTGTTTTCAAAAACTCAAAACCCATAAACTCCATAAAGAAGTTTCGGATTTTTGGTGTTTTCTCCTTGGCCGAAAATACCCTTTCCTCCAAGCTAGGGTTTCATCATCTTCAACCTCAAGCTCAAAGAAGGCTTCTTGATTTGGTAAGTTCCCCTTTACAAGATCTCTCTTTTTTTTTGACAAGATTGTAGCTTTATGTTACCATGAGTTAGAGGATAGGCTCTTTGATGATGGGTTGTGTATGCACAAGAACTTGGGGGGTTTTATGCAAAGTTACAAGTAGGGCCGAAATTTGTAGGGGTTTTTATGTAAAATGGGACTGAAATTAGGTCTTGGATTGCATGTCCACTTGGTCGAAAATTTGAGGGGTACTTTATGCAAGAAAACCAATGTTGTTTGAGGGGTTTATTTGCAAAAAGCAACCCACAAAGTGTAGAGGGGTTTATTTGCAAAAGGGCTGAAATTTAGGGCTGAAATTCCAAAAGTTTAGACCACAACCCAATAACCAAAATTTTGTTAAATTGAAACTTGTGAAGGGGTCTATATGCAAAATTGGTTCAATTCTACAAAAGGGCTCATTTGTGAAATTAACCAAAATTGTGGGGGTATCGGGGGGTGCTATATGATCAGATATGATGACCATGACCCAACCCGAGCGTGTCCTTGACCCGAGTTTAGCCTTGAACACAAAGGGTATTTTGGGTATTTCACCAAAATTCATCGCAAAATGACAATCATTGTTTCGCATACACGAAATTTGTAGGTTTAACTAGACTTCAATTATGAAATCCTATTTATGCATAGGATTTTAACCAAAGTTCTTAGTTTCCCTTTTAAATTTCGCGTATTCATATTTTAGATTGTACCTGACTTGCTGCTTTTCGTTGCAGATTTTCAATGTCTCCACGCCGACCTCGACCTCGTATGAGTCGTTCTCATTCGCAGCACAGCGAGGAAGAGGTTCCCGCTACATCTTCCCCTGCGGCCTCTTTCTTCGGGGGTGAGAATTCATATATATTTTTTTTCTTGTATCCCTGATTGACCTCTTTGCGGGTCATGAAGGAGGAACCGACACCCTCCTTTGCGGGGGTTAAGGTTTCAGACTTGTCTTGCTTAGCCAATTCAAGTCTTCTGGTATATTGGGGCGATTTTGTGTTGTCCTACACCTTATAGTTCGGTGTATGTTACCACGTTATTCACGTGATGATGCATACCGTTCTTCCAGTGTAGGACACTCAAAATCGTCTCTCCAATTATTCTGTGAATGAGCTTATCATTCTTCTCATGAATTTTCTGACTCCACCCTTGTGCTTTATTGTAGTGGAGTTTCCTGCGGGCAGCCTTCCTCCTCATGCCAATACCGGTTGTAGCCGGGAGGTCTTTTCCTCAGCTTCTCTCAGGCAGGCCGTTGGTCCACTCCCTCGGTTTGACAGAGATCGCTCAGACGAATCTTGTCATTTGATACGGGAAGGAGGGCGTCATTGCCTGCGCCAGCTTATCACGGATGCCTCCTTCACTGCGGATTCCACCTCTACTCAGGCTTTAAAGAAGCCGAGTTTCCTGTTTGGAGACCATGTCGAGGATCCTGCTACGTTGATCCTTGGCGAGGAGCACTGGCTGACTCTCGACGAGGGAGCTTGTTTGTACATTCCCTCCATTCCACGCTAATATTCTTTCAGTCACTTGAAGGGGCAAGCCGTGGAACGACAGATGTCTTGGCACCTTACTGATGATGCTGAGCGAGTTCAGTGTGGATATGCCACTCACCACAAGACTCCCGGCTCTAACGGGTATCATGACGTTCGTGGTCTTCGACCCGGGATTATGGGCCTTGACACTGCACCCCCAGGCGAGGTATCAGCAGTTGCTCCTACCGTGAGTAATCGTCTGGCTCTTCTGGGGAGACGGTTACCTCCACCAGAATACAGATGCTATGGTTGGGCTTCCTCACTAGCCAAGGGGTGGTGGGCACGCATGACTAGTTTTGTCTTAGTGCGTTGGGAAAGGGATCTGAAGAGCAGTGGGTTGTATGCACCTATACGAGCCACCATGTACGGAATCCCAGTCAGCTGTCGCCATTTCTTGGCTTTGCTGGAGACCTACATGCCTGACAGCAACACCTTTCTGACCAGCGGTGGTGAGTTAGGGTTGGCCTTGCATGAGATGCATCATGTTTCGGGTCTTCCGATGGGGGATTGTCCGTATCAGGAGTATTTTCCCTCGAACCAGCAGTTGGAGTGTATGAAGAAAGATACTCCCGACCTGTATGACACTCTCTGGGATCTTACTTGTCATTATCATACCTCCTTGGTCCAGACTTCTCCTCAAGCGAAGAGGAGGAGGCAGGTCAGCTTGAAGCAGTTTGCTTGTTATTTGTTCTAGAACTTGGAGGGTAATTCCGGCGAGTCCATTCGTGAATTAGACGTGTTGACCCCTTCAGCAATTAATGAGTTGCTGGAGAAGGCTGAGGCTCGTTCTTACACCATCGCCAGTGCACAGAAGTCCATTGGGCCCCGGACTCTCCTAGCAGGCTACCTTGCTCTTTGGTTGAAGAAATGTGTTGTCCCGCACCAGCCTTCAGACGCTCTACCCATCGAGGTGCTCTTCCCTGCAGTTAAGCTAGCTTACGGGAGAGAGCTTTCCCTGCTCCCAGCGATGGTTGCTGGCATCCATTGCGGGCTCAGGTGTCTAGTCAGCAGTTTTACACAGATGGGTTCTGAACCATCGACTGAGCTTATTTGTCCGAAGGTCGAGCTCCCTTACGCCTATCTGATGGCGTGGCTCGTTCTTCACCGTCCTGATTTGATGTCGGCGCCCAGTGTTGTTGATGTCCCCGCACATAAGCCCCACGACGGTCAGCGTCCCTACGGAGTGGACTTAGGAAGCACCGCCGGTGGAGGGGAAGGTAACATTTATTTTCATTGCTTTAAGGTGATTTACCTTTTGGGATTCGTAACCACGTTTTCATACTCCAGGGTTCTTCGAAGAGGGCGAACTCCCACCGGGTCCGGTATCTCCTGGATCTGATAATATGGATTGCTTTATGCAGCAAATGTGCGACGCCCTTCATGACGGGTCTCTGGGCATCGATCTAAACATCGATCTTGAGCAGATGAATAATGCTGAGCCCACAGTCCCATATTCAGGTATATCTACATCCAATGTTACTTTCCTCAAGCATGAGGAAGGAAGATCTTCCGTTTTTTGCTGCAAGTATTTTTTTTGAGCTTTCCTCATCTTTCAACTTTCAGGTTACCCTGCAGATGTCGCGATGGAAAGGCCAAGCTTCTCGAAGCCCGATGCTGGCTTATTAGCTGACATGCTGGCTGAGCAGACTACCAGAGGAACCGAGAGGCCATTATTTGGGAATGATTCATCCACCGGTATATATCTGGTTCCC
Source organism: Asparagus officinalis (assembly GCF_001876935.1). Lineage (NCBI taxonomy): Eukaryota > Viridiplantae > Streptophyta > Magnoliopsida > Asparagales > Asparagaceae > Asparagus > Asparagus officinalis. The sequence continues at coordinate 65,966,144 of NC_033794.1, read as the reverse complement.
TTCATCTTGCCTAAACTTTTATCTGACTAATGAAGGATTAATATTACAGCGCCAACCATTGGGATTAGCCCAATATCGATTCCCGGCATATCTAGCTTGCCTCAGAGTGACGGACTCGCAGGTACACATACGATTTAGGGATATCGTACTTCTCTATGTTCATCTGACTGTTGACTAATATATGAGTGCAATCATAGGACCAACCACTGGGACTGATTCTCATATGACTCCTGGCATTTCTCAGATGCCTACGGATGGTGGATCTACAGGTATGCAGATGACCTTATTATCCCAATCCTCCTCATTTGTCTAAATTTTCATTTTGACTAATAAAAAGGTGCCACGATAGTACCAGCTGTTCGCGGGAAAAATTGTGTCTTTCTTCATTGTTGATATCATTGCTATCTCAGTTAACAACTTTATGC
>NC_033794.1:65959580-65964719 GCF_001876935.1 Asparagus officinalis | reverse complement strand
GTGTTTGACTAATGTCGTGCAGGAGTTGTACGATAATCCCGACATACATATGCCGCTTCAGTCATCTTGTTTCACGAAAAAATGTTTCCAAGACTCGTTTGGAACAACCTTTGTCATTCCTGCAAAAGCAGGGGGTGAAAAAGAGTTGGTATTCGGCAAAGGGGAAATATCCCCACCACCATATCTCTCTCCAGAGGAACATAAAAATGAGGAGAGGTCCGGTCTTCATTCATCTAGATATAGTCATCAAGCGCGTGATTACATGGAAAAATGGGGATATAATTTTGCGCTTGAAGAAGGTCTCTGTTTTGGTCGAGGCCCACGAGTTCCACCTCGTATGGCCTATGTACCAGAAGGAAAGTCCTATAATTATTATAGTTATAAAAGGGGTCTAGGTTATGCTTCTGACGACGAGTGTTGTTGGCAAATCGTAGATCACCTAACAAATCAAGAGGGATATTCATCCGACTCGTCCAGTTGGGATTCGGATGTCAGCCTGGGAGACGCATTCAAAAGTCTGATGTCGAATATGACCACGGTCAACCCTTCCACTACGCAAGGAGATGATCAACTACCGGCTTGGGAAGATCCCTGGGTTCATCATCTAAATATACAGTATGGAGAACGATTCGAGCAAAGAGAACCTCCAACCGAAGACAAAGTGGTCCAGATAAATATGGGTGATGAGACGAATCCAAAGCCAATATTTATAAGTGATAGTCTTCCACCAGAGGAAAAAGAGGACTTAATTTCCCTCGTCAGAGAATTCATAGATGTTTTTGCTTGGAATTACGAAGATATGCCAGGGCTTGATCCGAACGTAGCAGCCCACCGCCTTAATATCAAACCGGATGCAAAGCCTGTTAAGCAGCAGCAGAGACGGTTCCGCCCACAAATCATGGAAGCAATTGAAGAAGAGGTTAAAAAATTAATCGATTCTGGTTTCATCCGTGAAGAACAACATCCGGATTGGCTCGCGAATATTGTTCCGGTCCTCAAGAAGAACGGGAAGATAAGGATATGCATTGACTTCAGAGACTTGAATAATGCGTGTCCGAAAGATGATTTCCCTCTCCCTATCACAGATGTTATTATTGATAACACATGTGGGTTTGAGAGGATGTCCTTTATGGATGGATTCTCGGGTTACAATCAAATCAAGATGCACCCAGAAGATGAAAAACATACCGCATTCAGGACACCTCTCGGAGTGTTCTGCTACACAGTGATGCCTTTTGGTCTAAAGAACGCGGGCGCCACTTATCAACGGGCCATGTCCAAAATTTTTCAAGAACATCTCCGTAAGACCGTCGAATGCTATGTCGACGATTTGGTAGTGAAGAGCCGTAATAAAAACGATCACCTCAAGGATCTAAAGACTATGTTCGAGCTTATGCGAACTCACCAGTTAAAGATGAATCCCACCAAGTCTTTCCTCGGAATGTCAAGTGGTAAGTTTCTGGGATTTGTCGTCACTACAACGGGTATCCGAATCGACCCTGATAAAGTCAAGGCGATTAATGAATTACAACCTCCGAGAAATCTCAAGGAGCTCCGAGGATTGCAAGGGCGATTAGCTTATATCCGTCGGTTCATCTCGAACCTTTCGGGAAAGTGTCAGCCATTCTCCAAACTCACAAAGAAAGGCGTGTCGTTCGTATGGGATGATGCGTGTCAAAAGGCATTCGAGAGTATTAAAGAATATCTCTCAAAGTCTCCTGTACTCGTTGCACCGAAATCGGGTAAACCGTTCTTGATTTATATCAAGGCGACGAGCCACTCATTAAGTGCATTACTTGCGCAAGATGACGATAACGGTCGTGAGCAGGCGGTATATTATCTAAGTCGGACCTTGATAGGCGCTGAATCCCGATATCCCATGATCGAAAGGGAATGTCTTGCCTTGGTATTCGCGATACAAAAGATGCGACATTACCTAGTAGGACAGACTATTTATGTTATCTCCAAAGTTAACCCAGTCCGAGTATTCATGACACAACCCGCTTTCATGAACTGGCGCTTGGCAAAATGGGCCTTACTCCTGTCCCAATATGACCTGCACTTTAAACAACAGAAGTCGGTAAAAGGACAAGCCATCTGTGATCTCTTGGCAGCTAACCCAACTACGGATACGCCCGAGATATACGACGATTTGCCGGATGAAACCCATGAAGTTAACGCAACCTCTTGTCAACAAGTATGGCGTTTATACTTTGATGGTGCTTCTCGAGCGACCAATATAGCAAGTGCTCCTGGATCTTCTAAGATTTCCTCCGGAGTTGGAGTCGTCTTAGTCTCCCCAGGAAAACATGTGATACCTCGAGCTTACTCACTAACCAGGCCCTGCTCAAACAATGTAGCCGAATATAATGCGTTACTTATTGGGCTCAGCTTTGCTAAAGAGCTGGGGGTTGAGTATCTCGAAGCCTTCGGTGATTCTCAACTAATAGTTAAGCAAGTTCAGGGAGAGTATGAAGTCAGAAATCAGGATTTGATACCATACCACAAGGCAGCCGTTGAGATGGCAGAATCGTTTGAAAGATTCTTCATCGAATATATTCCACGCCTGCAAAACACGTACGCAGATGCGCTGGCAGCATTAGCCGTGTCCCTGGCACAGCCGCCCGAAACGGAACAGTCCGTTATAGTGAGAACTCATCAACTCTTCGTACCAATTCATGATGAAGAGGACAAGGAAGAGGATGTTCAAGAGGTATATTCAACTCAACTCGAGCTTGAACCCCGAGATTGGCGTTTCCCTATCATCGATTATGTCCTACATGGAATCCTACCGGAAGATGTAAAAGAGAGGGATTCAATCCGACGAAGGGCGGCAAGGTTTTACTATAACACGGAGAGTCGAACGCTATATCGCAGGGGGTATGATGGTTTACTGCTACGTTGTTTATCGACTAAAGAGGCGAAGGAAGTCCTCAAGGAAGCGCACGAAGGGGTTTGTGGCGTACACCAACCCGGTCCCAAACTTTATGACCGCATCAGAAGAATGGGATACTTCTGGCCTCATATAATGACTGACGCAGTTGCACACGCCCGAAAATGTCATGAGTGTCAAATACACGCGAATTATATGCACCAACCACCGGAGTATTTGCATCCGTCGGTCACATCATGGCCATTTGAAACTTGGGGAATGGACATCGTTGGTCCTATAAATCCCCCGTCGATCAAAGGTGACCGGTTCATCTTAGCAATTACTGACTACTTCTCCAAATGGGCTGAAGCGGTCCCACTCAGAGAAGTTAAAACAAGCAACGTCATCGCATTCATCAAACACCATATTATCTACCGGCATGGTGTCCCAAGAAGAATCATACATGACAACGGTCCTCAGTTTGTCAGCAACGCCTTTATCAGGTTTTGCGAGAAGTTTAAAATTCAGGATATCTCGTCAACGGCTTACAATCCCACAGCGAATGGATTGGCTGAAGCTTTCAATAAGACTATCATAAAACTGTTGTCAAAACTCGTGAAAACTAATAAACGAGATTGGGACGACAAGCTTGGCGCGGCTCTGTGGGCCTATCGTACCACAGTGCGCACGCCGACGGGAGCAACCCCATACTCTTTAGTGTACGGGTGTGAAGCCGTCCTTCCGTTAGAAATACAAATCCCATCTCTTCGAATCGCTCTCGCAACCCAGATGACGACCGAAGAACAACATCAGAAACGTCTCAGCCGTCCTTCCGTTAGAAATACAAATCCCATCTCTTCGAATCGCTCTCGCAACAAGGATGACGACCGAAGAGCAACATCAGAAACGTCTCGAAGAACTCGAGATGCTTGACGAAAAACGCTTAGAAGCTCAACAGCATATTGAGTTCTACCAAGCCAGAATTTCTCGAGCTTTCGACAAGAAGGTTCGACAACGGAGTTTTAAAGAAGGCGAAGAGCAACATCAGAAACGCCTCGAAGAACTCGAGATGCTTGACGAAAATCGCTTAGAAGCTCAGCAACATATTGAGTTCTACCAAGCCAGAATATCCCGAGCTTTCGATACGAAGGTTTGACGGAAGTTCTTGGAGAATACCATATACGATATTCTTAAGGATAACCCGGAAACAACCAGCTGTTCTCTAAAATAATTCAAACCTTGTTATAGGGAACCCCTGCTGTAATCGTCTAAACAATCTTTTGTGAGATGAGATTTTATTACTTGTTAGAACCAATCTTTCCTCACAAGAAAATTCTTAGTATCCCTCATTATCAGATCAGTTTACAACAGGCCTAAATTCCTTGGGCCAAATCTGACTGCCACTATGATTGATACTCACATTCCTACTTTGAAGTTGCCTTCCCCTCTTCGGCAAAGAAGGCCTTCGCTCTACACTGAACGACCAAACCTACGAAAGTTAGGGTCGTCTCAATATCCCCTTTTGGTCCAACTGACAAGTCACTCTGACCAGGATCGGATTTCTCTTCGATAAACGAAAACATTTCATGTCTGTCCCTCCAGCCAAACCTATAAAAGTTAGGGTTGGAGTTTGAATTTCATCTTGATAAACAAGAAAACTTATTCCCGGATCAGATGACCTAGACTATAAAAGTTGGGGTAAACTGAATCCTCCCGATTCTCAGGATGGAGATCCCATTCTTAGTTTCATCTCACCGATTCTTGAAGTGGAGATCCCACTTTTAGTTTCTTCTACATACCAAGGATAGAATATAAAATTCTGCTTCTTTGATATCGGGTTCACTTCTCCCTCAAAAGAAGGACTGAAGAAAGAATATAAAATTCATCCTCTTCAGTATCTAGATCGTTTTTGTCCTATAAAAGGATGCGATATTTTCAACTCCCAAAATCCGTACCTCACAGGTACGGGGAATTTGATCCCGAAGCCTAAGCAGGGATAAGTCGGCGCCTAATACGCGCCGCCGGTTTGTCTTTTACCGTAAGAAAATGACCAAGTCTACGTATTCAAATTCGTAGCATTAAGTCTAAAGGGGTTCATCCCTTTAGCACAACGTTACTTGTGAAACGGACCTAGATAATTCACAAGCTAGCCCGATTCAAACGGTAGTCGGTAAAGGCATACCAAATCCGTTGACGGCTGAGGATTTGCCAAAAATCCTACAAGTATTACGGTTGATTATTCTTAAAAAAAAAGAATGAGAAATCAT
>NC_033794.1:65935438-65959229 GCF_001876935.1 Asparagus officinalis | reverse complement strand
AGATTCACGCCATGTCTGCATACGAGCCTCCATTTGCGCAGCAACATACCCAGAGACACCAATAGATTGGAGTTCCTGGAGTTTCACAAACCTACGCTCAAATTGATTTACATCGTCGGTCAAAGCTTCAGCGATGTCAAGGGAGACAGTATCCTTTATTAAGGCTATTTTGCGCTCAAGGATCGGGCGAAAATCACCGAAAGGGAGTCTCTTCTCCAGAAGTTTACCGACCAGTGACTCTACGAAATTGAGAAAATTGCCAACTTCCAAGCAGAGGAGGAGCTTATCTGGGTCGTCATCAGACAATAAAGCATCAACGCGCGCGCGAAGCTGAGATGACGATCCTAGAAAAGAAGAAGAAGAAAACGCAAAATCATGAATATTCAGAAATGACAAGTCAAAAATATGTAAGAAAAAGATAGCACACGAGATTTACCAGCCCCTGAAGAGCTCTCTGCGACCGAATGCACTACCCCCGCCTCTCGCCGCTCAATTTCGCATGTCGCTGGGGGTGGCACAGGTGTAATAACTGTTGAAGCATCAACCACTTCAGGTGGTCTCACAGGCAAACTCTCAGTTGCAGCAGGCGTGGTAGTCGGTGTTCCCAAAGAAACCGGAGGTTGTTGCGGAAAGTCTGATGACCGAGCGTCAATAACAATTCCTGCCAAAAGCAAGAAATCAAGACCCTCAGATTCATCAGATTTCCCGTTAGGAGTAGTTGCATCAGTCGTTATGACTGGTCCTACGATTTGAATCTTCCGATGAGTGGCTAAGGAACCACGAATAAATAAAGCATGCGAAGAAGAATCTTACGTGCGGGTGAGTCAGCGGTGATTATCGGGTCAACGGCCTCGTATTGGGCTTGTTCACGCAACATATCATCCAGCAACATATCGTCGGAAGCCGACACCGGTTCACGCGAAGCCAGATCCTCTTCTTCAAAAGATGCGTTTTGGGAATCCTCTTCTTCACCTTGACCCTCTATTACCGTATCTGTAAAAAGGTGCGAGGGTCAAAATATAGTCGTTCCAACATGCCAGACTATATAACAAAACTTTTCCTTCAATGGCAATGTTGGATTCCGGCACCTGTTCGCTTCGATCCACCTCTTGTAGCTTTTCTAACAGAGTAAGAAGCAGAGAAACAGTTAGCGGGGATACGAATTCTCCATCGGTCATTGCCCGCCATCCGAAAAAGGCGCTACTGGTTTTTAGAATACCTGGACTCTCAGCATGCTCGGTCAAACCTGCCTCGATGTCATGACCCACCTCGGTCTCGCCGAGAACGTTGGTCTCTGCGCCTGTACCCTCTTCTGGCCTGATTCCCGGAAGTGGGGTCGAGAAATCAAGGTCAGGTGAAGAGGCGTCAAAGACAAAGCCGCTTGGTAAATCTCCTCCTGCAAAGTACGAAAATTGTTTAAATTCGAAAGCTCAACGTATGTCGGAAGGAGCTATACAAAGAGGTACTCACCCCTCTCAACGGTAACACCTTGAGTCGAGGGCATCGTTTCAGGATTGCTCCTCCGCTTAGAAGTCAACTTCTTGCGTTTAGCCGGGCGTCCCTCTTCAGTTAGCCTCTCCTCTGAAAATTTAGAGCGCAATTCACGCCTTGGAGTAACCCGATCCGCGGAACGAGACCGCGTCAGAGGGAGCAGGCCGGACTCTTCTCTCTCCTCCTCAGAAAATACACCTGGGATTTCAACCGACATCTTGTTAGGATAGGTGAACAAGACTTGCATCTTTGGCCTCTTTACATGAGGTGAAGATTTGGATAGTTGAGAGCGGCGAGTCCTTTCAGCAAGTGCTAATTCAAATAACTCTAAAGAAGAGGGATCTAACACACCTGTTTCCGGTGCTTCTTCTCCACCATCGCCACCAAGCTCTGCACCACCCTCAACATGAGTTTCCATAGTTGGCTCCTTTTGCTGTGGATGGCTAGGAAGACCCACAGGATCCCTCTTTCTCTTCTCAAGCTCAGACTCATATACCATCCGAGTAGCAACTCGAGAAGCTTCTTCGTCGGTGGACTCGGTGATCGTCTGAACTGGCACATGTTCATTGGCCGCCAAAAGCCACCGGCATTGTAGAAAAGTCAGCTCTAACTTGCGCTCAACACCAGGGAGACTAAATTTGGCACCAGTGCAACCAGTAATGTTCCAAAGCCACGCTCGGGCCCCATCCACTAAACCTCCACGGGTCTGGAGCCGTTGGTTTGGGTTTCCAACATAAATCTGATCGTAACCAAACTGATTAGCGAACCGACACGGCAAGTAGGGCTCTATGTAACAGTGATTTCGAACTCGAAAGACCACATAGCCCGGCCGAATGTTAACCAACCAATCGAAACAGCCGGAATCAAGAAGAGTCCTACCCGTACCCGGCTTTTCTACATCTACCAACGAATCGCCATACTGACCTGAAAATCGTGGAAAGCAAGTAGGGAAGACCCAGCATTTATGATTCTGAAGCTGCTTCCTAACATCAGCAAAACCTCGTCCTTTCCACTTACATTTCTCTATTACTTGAAGAAAGGGAAGGGAAGGATCCACCGAGGACGGCGCCCCCATCATATCGGATCGATGGAGCACTAACCAAGCCATTAAATAGGTATAAGGTAGCTCCACTTTTGAGTGAGGAATCTGAGTAGGTGGTGTGTTCTCTTGACTAAATTCGTTTACCACCTGGCGTAGCCCTCTGCAAATACCCGCGGTCATTGCCGGAAGAAGACACAAGCTTTTCCGATGAGCAAGCAGAACCGCTGGAAACAACACTTCGGGGGAAAGTACGTCACAAGACTGGTATGGTACTACACATTTTTTTAACCACAGAGCAAGAAACCCAGCAAGTAATGTCATGGGCTGGATCGGTTTGACTCCATGCCATAAGAAAGTTCGAAACTTTGTTCCGGCAGCAAAACCATCCTCAACGCCAGCTGTAGTGTAAGATTGAGCGTTTGACTTCTCAATTAGCTCATTCACTTCGAAAGTAGTCAATGGCGATAACACACAAATCGGTTCATTCTGAATGCTGTCCGTATTCTTGAAAAGATAGTCCGAGAACTTCTTCAAACTGATTTGCGGTCGCGATTTCTTGGATAAAGGATCGATACCTGCAAGAGCAATGTGATAATGACAAACAAGGTCCCAGAAGGTATTATAACGGTTGGGAGTCCGCGACCTCAGTTGCTGCAGTTCCTTAGTAGAGGGGAAGTATTCCTGATAAATCATGTTCCCCATTGGAAGACCGGAGATTTTATGCATCTCGTGCAACGCTAATCCTAATTCACCATGTTTAGTTAGAAACGTATTGGCGTCAGGATTGTAGAATTCCAGCAGCGCCAAAAAGTGAGGAACACTCATAGCCAGTCCATAAGTGGTAGCACGAACGGCTGCATATAAGCCACTAGCCTTCAGGTCTTCACCGAATCGATCCAAGATGTAGTGGCTCAAACGGGTCCACCATAGTTTATCCGATGAGTGTATCCAGCCATAACATCGATGACCGGCTACCGGCATCTCTCGGCCCAAAGCCGCAAGCCGATTCCTCACAGTGTTCGCAACAGTGAAGACCTCATCCTTGGGTGGGTCACTCAGTCCAGTAATCCCTGGATGCAAACCTGTAATCCGATTCCGATTACTCGAATTGACCGTACCGCGGGTAATATAACCACAGTGAATGCGCTCGTGCTCTTCTGTTAGCCTCCACGACATCTCCCGATGAAGAGCTTGGCATCGAAGCTCGGCAAGGGAACGGTGGCGAGGAATCGGAGGAAGATATAGATAGCCGCCGTCATCATGATGCAGCCATTGCTCAGATCCGAGAAAAACAGAGGCGGGGTCTTCAATAGAATCCCCAAACAAATAGTCTGGCTTTCTTAGCGGATGCGCAGAACTCGGATCCTTTACTAACGGTGCATCTGTGATAAGTTGCCTTAAACTCTGGCGTTCTCCTTTCCTTACTAACCGAGGAAGCTCTTCCGGTACACCCAGAGCAAATTGAGGAGTTACTGGAACAGGGATGGGCTCATCGGTAAAGGCATAAGCCTCACTACATCGACCCTCCACTGAATGAGCATTGAATTCCCTCGAGAGAAAATCAACTAAGAAAATAATGCACATTTATCAGATATAATCATTAACGCCTATGTTAAAAATGGTACAGGCGTCGAACTCAACTCACAAATTGTGAGATAGAGTCACGACCTTGTAAATGGTGAGACGATCTCAATTATATCGCGCACGCAAAGGATAAAGCATATTAACGTGCGAATGACACGGTGATATACCTAAGTCTATGTGATGTAACACAACATGAGATCGCCCCATGTCATACTAAGACGTGTCTTGACTAAGTAAAACACGACTTGCGAAGCGTCTACTCCCCACGAAGGAGAGTGGCGGCTCTGCCCAATTGCCTCACAAAGGAGAGCAAAGCAAGGATATCATATCAGGTACATATTCATGGTAGTTTATCTAGGTGAGACGATTAAAAGCCACACTATACACACGAAGCACGGGATATACTGTCGCATGAATAACACGACAATATATCCGCCCCTCGGAGTATAGTACAGCGAGAAATCGCCCCAAGATAGTTCAGCCATGTCTTGACCAAGCAAAACATGACTAGTAAAGCGTCCACCCCCACGAAGGAGAGTGGCGGCTCTTCCCAATTGCCTCACCAAGGAGAACAAAGCGGGGATGCAAAATGCAGCATGATATCTCAGAGGTATGAATGAAAGAGGCGGTGATAAAAATACCTGTGCAGCTAAATGGCGCCGGCTCAGGCGACTGAGTCGACGAATGGCCTCGAATAACACGGGATCTCTTAGGCGACATATCTGCAGAGAATTAACAGGTCAATTACAAAAAAATTGAGAAATATCAGATCAGTGCAAAGAAAATATTGTGCTCAAATCAGACTTAAGTAGCAGGCGTGGGACAGGTTCAGTCTCAACCCACAATGGGTCGTGCAAAAATTTAAGCCTGAATTTCAGGAGTTCAGCCGAAGTCATCTACGTGGCCAACAATAAAACACGATGTGCCTACAAATTAGGCTATCATATACGCTAGAAGCCCGATATGGCAGTTATCGCGCACAAATGAAAGTTTAAACCAAGTTATTGAAGTCAAAGGGTGAACGCAAACTAAATATTTCTGTGGCTGAACCCAGTTTATGCACAAAACCAATATCGAGTTAAGGTCTGACTATCAAAATCCCGAACATCACAGATCCAAAATCCGATGATCAGTTCAGAGAACGTCTCAACCATTCAAAAGTTTCGGCCATCATTCAGAGAACAAATCAAGCGAAAGGGTTCCAACCATCATTCAAGAACCCGAAATCAAGCTTTCTGTTTTCCCCAAATCAAAAACTAAAAAAGAAAAACTAGGGTTTCGGCTATACTCTTAAAATTGAAGTTCAGTTGTTATATGGATTCAAATGGAAGTCTTGAGGGAACGAAGCATACCTGAAACCCGATCAAGAACAGAGAAGGTGAAACCCACGTCGCAAATCTTCCTCAAGATTCAAACGAGAAACCCTAAAATCCAAAATTGAGGCTTCAAGAAACAAGCTGACAATCCGAACTGAACAAAGAAGGCACGGAGTCGAGAGATTTGGAAAAAAGGAATAAAGGAGGGAAGAGAGAAATTTTCGAACAGAGGAAAGAATCGAAATGAATGAAGAAGAAGAACAGTCGTTCTTTTAAAGAACCGCCCGAAGCTGACTCGCAAAAGCCGAGTCACCACCACCTGACTCGCAAAAGCCGAGTCACCGCGAGCTGCCTCGCTAAGTTCTGAGTCACCATTTACTGACTCGCAAGACCCAAAGCTGCCTCGCCAAGTTCCGAGTCACCATTTACTGACTCGCAAGACCCAAAGCTGCCTCGCCAAGTCCCGAGTCACCATTTACTGACTCGCAAGACCTGAAACTGACTCGCACAAAAGAAATCATTACCAACTGGCTCGCATGTATAGCAAGTTGTTTGGGTCAAATTTTGGGTATTGTGGTCCTTGGTATACGATATCCATATTTAAACTCCAATGGGTATACAAGTTTAAACTGTTTCCCACCCTCGACGAGAAGTTCCTGGAGAATACTGTATACAATATTCTTAAGGATAACCCGGCGACCTCCGATAAGTATACAAGGATAAACTAACTTTCAGAACTCCCAAGAGTATACAAGTATAAACTGGTCCTCTCTGCTTCAAATGCATGACTTTTGGTCAACGTCTGTCAAGGTGTCGCCAGATGGGAATTCCCCAACAACGAGGGTCAACTCAACGTTAAATCAGTGACGCCGTTTGGTTTCAAGATTTCAACAGCGGTCAGACGATAAACGCAGAGCCGTAAAAACTTCATCTATTCGACAGAACTCTGAATAGATTGAGGGCTGAAGGAGTCAAGAAATGAAACCCATGACAGGTCCTTCTGCAAATATAGCCTATCATATCCAAAGTATTTCAGGCTCCTCTATAAAAGAAACGAGACCGAAACACTTTGGAGGGGGTATCTGTAGGCGTTAAAAATTGCCCATAGGTCCTCAAACACAGTGCAAGACAAGGAAAAGACGATAAACGTTATTATCCAAGTCAAAGGAATCCATCCAAAATCAGCAAGGTGACGAAGCGTACGCAAAACAAAGAAGCTGGAAGAATCACGAAACATTGCTTAGAAGCTTGAACAGTGCCGAGTCACCAAATGCTGATTCGCACAGTTTCGAGTCACTAGAAGCTGACTCGCACAGTTCCGAGTCACCAAATGCTGACTCGCACAGTTCCGAGTCACCAGAAGCTGACTCGCACAGTTCCGAGTCACCAGAAGCTGACTCGCACAGTTCCGAGTCACCAGAAGCTGACTCGCACAGTTCCGAGTCACCAGAAGCTGACCCGCACAGTTCCGAGTCACCAGAAGCTGACCCGCATAGTTCCAGTCACCAGAAGCTGACCCGCACAGTTCCGAGTCACCAGAAGCTGACTCGCACATTTCCGAGTCACCAGGACTCTTGTTGGATACAAAACCTCCCCAAACACGGATTTCAATGATTTTTAAGGATTCTTTCGTCCCAAAACCTCTCCAACTGCTCTGAGGTTATCCATAAACACGTTTAGACAGTTATAAACCGCAGATAACGTTTAAACATCAATTCCTACTAGGAGACACATCTCAAAAAGCCTATAAATAGAAGCCTAAGGTCTTCTTTCAAGGGGATCGGAGATCTGAGATTAAGAAGGCGAGGTGCTGTCAAATTGACCAGTCAACCACGAATTTCAGAGGAGAATCATCAGAGCTTGGCGAACACTTTCATAAAGAAAGCCCCTTCGAAAGGTTTGTGATTCTTTTCCCTTCTTTCCTCCGGATTAAACTTGGTTTTAATCTCGAGAAGAGCCACAATCTCGCTTGGTCGTGATTGTCGCGTAATTGTTTCCCTCGTGAAACAAGAGCGTAATTATATTGTCGATCGGCTTTGGTCTGCGGTGGTCCACGGACTAACGCGTCCCCGGCACAGGCAAAGATCCCACGCAAAGCAGCGGGAGATAAACTACTGCTGCGTTTTGTTTGATAAAGTTGTAATCTTTATTTTTTGTTATAAGAAGATCTTATAAAAAGATCAACTCTCTTTTCAGTTTGAACTTGTAATCGATAAACGGTGTAACAGGTTTGAAAACAATGGAAAAGGCAACTTTTGACCCAAACACTATTGTGTACTTTACATTTTGTTTCTGACAAGTCAACTCATAACATCATGAGTCGACCCATCAGGTTGAGTCGACTTATGCCTGTCATAAATCGACTCACAAACAGTGCAGGAAAGTGTGTTTTGTTTCTGCTGAGTCGACCCATGACTTCATGAGTTGACCCATGCATGATGAGTCGACTCATGGATTTTATGAGTCGACCCATAAGTTGGTTTTTAGCCTGTAATGACTACTTATGAGTCGACTCATGAACAGTACCGAGTCGACTCATAACACTGTAACGGCTATATTTCTAGACTATACTCTTTTTGGGTTTTTGGTCTTTTTGCTTTCTTTTCACTTGGCTTTGGGGTTCCTATAAATATCCCCGCATATCCTCAGTTCTAAATATCCAAGAAATATTATAAACAAGTTTAACAAGGGTTTTAAAGTTTGTTTAGTGTGTTTTAAAAGAGTTTGTTTGTGAAGAAGTTTCTTACAAGTGGAGGAGATCATCTACATTGTTTAAAGCTTCATTTTAATCTATCTCTTCATCTTGTTTTTTAGAGAAGAATTTCTAAACTCAATACTAGCTTTGTATTAATTATTTGTTGTTTATCATTTTTATCAAGCTAGGGTTTACATTGAGTTTATGATTAATTTTCTCATTGCTTACACACACAACCATTGAGCTTGTTGTATTTGCATACATTGTATAATTGGGTTGTGGTGAGCTATAACAATTGAGAGTGAGCTTAATTGAGTTCTTATCTATTGTAGAGAACAAATTTGTATTTGTGAGCCTTAATTGTGTAGATCATTTTGTAATACACTTGTACACCGAGAGGAGTGTGTGGTGAGAGACAGGGTCGTCCCAAGAGAAGTGAAGTAGGTGGTAACACCTAGAGAGAGGTTATAATTCCTAATACTTGAGGGAGACACGAACTAGAGACCAACACTTAAGAGGGTGTAAAGTGTGATTACAAGAGTGTGGGATTGTAGAGTTTTCGGTTAGCTAGAAAACCATATTGTGAGGTGTAAACGTTTTTCGGGTAAGCGTAGAAAACCCGGTATGATAGTAGATTTCTCCTCGGGAGTGGGGAGCGGAGATGTAGGACGGAAGGTCCAAACTCCGTGATCATATTGTGTGTTTGCATTGTTTATATTGTCCTATCATAATTGTATCTTTAGTTTAGATTGTTTACCCTTGTATTGTTTATATATCCTTACATATATTTTATTATATAGGGTATATCTCTTTGTTCATATTACATATTATTGCTCATAACATATTGTATATCCATCTTGTAAGAATAATTTATTAATAAGTTTTAATTGGTATTTAAATCGTATTAGATTAGCATAAGACCCTGATCACCTCCCTCTAGGGTTTAACAGTATCTACTTTTGCTACACACTCAGGTAAATCTACTTCAATGTGGATTTTGGATTTTTGTTGATAATCACATTTTTATTACATTTTTATAACCTAATTATCTATTTGACTTAAATAAAAATGTCACTAATAAACATATTTTATCTTAATTGTAGGTTAATGAATAAAAGCCCAAGAAGAACTCAATATATCATCTCTTAAAAAGTCCAAGAAGTCTAAGCCCATACACACAAGAGAAGATTGGCCAAAGAACAAAATGACTGAGTATCGATACCCGTTTTGATTACGGTATCGATACCCGTATCGATAGCGGTATCGATACCAAGTTTATTGTTACAGATTAAATGCTAAGATTGATTAGCCTAGGGATCAAGTTTAATCCAAGAGTTGATATTTATTGTAATACTCTATAAATAGGGGTAGAGAGTGAGGGGTTCAAGCGTGAAATATTTTGTAAAAACTTCTTTTGGAGAGGAGGGTTTCTCTTAATTAAGAAGATATTTCAAATTGTAACTTTTTGTTGTAATTAATAAATAAATATTTTCACCTCTTCATATTTTTATTTTCTTCTCTTTGTTTGATTGTGAAGATGAAGGTGAGATGAAGATGAAGATCAAGATAAAGGTTTTCTATCACCTTGAGGCTAGATCCCTCTTGGAATGTAAATTTCTCTTTGTTAATATATTTATCATTTACTTTCTTTCTTTTTTGTTTAAATAGCCAAGAGGCTAGAACCCTCTTGCCTTAGATTTATTTTCATGTTTGTAGAGTAGATTTATTTTCATGTCTTTACTTACTTGCTTTAAATTCTTTTATTTATTTTATAGTTAATATTTTTATAATTTATTTTGTAGTTTAGACTTTATTTTCTTATACTATTCACCTTGAGGCTAGAACGCTCTAGAGAATTGCTCTTTTTTTTAAAGATGTGGAACTAATACTTATGGGAACTCTAGAAATTACATAAAACTAGCTAGTTGGTTCAATTCTAGATTCTTCATATCTCTAATTGAATCCTCCATCTTTTACTTTTTTATTTTCCTCTTTATTCTTGATTTCTCTCTCATTTGTTTCTTGATTTTATTTCCTTCATCTTTACCTCTCCACTCTCAATCTCATTTTGTTTTTATTTACATACAATCACTCTCACACTCTCTATCTCTCCACAATCACATCCATCACTCATAATTGTCACACACAAAATATAAAAACCGATTTTGATTTTCTCCAACAAATACCTTCCTCGTAGGATCGATAACTTTTTATACTACAACTTGATGGTTGTGCACTTATAATTTTAGATGTATACTTTTATACCCCGTCAAGTTTTTGGCGCCGCTGCCGAGAAAGGTGCTTATAAGTAGGATTTTATTTATTTTAGTTCTTTAACTTGTGTGTTTTATTATAAAGAAACCACTTGGAGATCAAGGATTGGAGATCGAGGATTTGAAGATTTACTTGTGGTAACTCTTCTTTCTAGTATTGTCAATTCCACCCTTTTAGTTAGTTTCTCACAATTAGAGACAATTAGAATCTAAAAAGAAAAAAAAAGATTAATTTTTGCCAACCATAATATAAATTCACCCTCTAGTTGGATATTTACTAACAAGATAATAAATTCAAACAAGAGCTCTCTCTCTCTCTCTCTCACATTTGTGTGATTGTTAACCTTAATAATAAAAAAAATTTTATTTTTTCATCCTTTTGTAGTTGTTTTTAATTCCTAGGGTTGTGTTGTATATAATAATATGAATTCACCAAAGTAATTTGAGCATCTTAATTTGACACTCACTTGGAAATATTCTTAACGACAATACCCCCCTAATCAAGATAAGTTGTGGGATTTTATCACACTTTTCTTAGCCCACAAATCACTAATTCATCAGAACACAAACCCAAGCCTCTTAAAACTCATTAGACGTTATCCCCTAATGACTTGAGCTCATTAAGGAATAAGAAATTCTTAAGTGAACCGGTTTAAGTTTACTTGAGTTAGTTGGTGTCTAAGACAAGGTTTAGGGGTTGCCTAAAGCGCTCCGCAAGGAACGAGATACTTAATTGATCTTTGATCTCCCTCTAGTACTATCTTTACCTAGTTAATTGACCGAGTAAACTTTAATCTTTTCACTAAGAGAGTTTTTGGTTAGGAGCTAGTTTAGTTGAGTTTAGGATTAACCTTAGAATTTGGAGTGATTAATACAAATGATTGTTTTTTATTTATTTTAGTTAGGTTTTTTTTATCTTTCTCCTTGTTCTCATTATCTTTTAGAATTTTTTTAGTATTCCTTTGAAAAAAACTACTTTTGTTTTTCTTAGAATTTTTTTAGTTAAATAAATTAAAAAAAGAATTTTCCTTGGTATATGTAAGGTTGGATTAGGGATAATATCAATCGTTTGATCCGTTTTCAACCAATTTTTGAAGAATCCTAATCCACCGGTTTTTCAAGATATGTGTTACCTAACTAGGAATGCAATCCTATCTTACATTAAGCTATCCGAAGTCAATGAAACTAATTTTGAGCTTAGATCGCATTAAATAAATATGCTTCCAAAATTCTTAGGAAATAAAGCCAAAGACGCTTATATCTTTATCTCCAAGTTTGCAGAAGTTTGTCTTATGATTTAGATTAGGGAACTATCTGAGGATGCAATCAAGCTTCGATTTATTCCATTTGCTCTTAAGGATAAAGCTAAGAAATGTCTGTATAGCTTACCTACGAATTCTATCTTAACTTGGGATGAATTTGTTACCGTCTTTCTGAAGAAAATTTTCCCTATCCACAAAATGGTTAAGCTTAGAAATATAAAACCCCATAAAATACAGTGAATATTTTTTTTATTATGAAATATATATTTATATCATAGATGAATATGATAACAAGTGTTTGGGGATCAAACGAGTGTATTTGTATGAGAAAGATCGAGTGATAAGACCAGCACACAAATAACATGCATCAACAGGAAATTTCCTACACGATCGACCATGGTGGTCAACCACCGGGCGCACAAAAGCAGAAAGCTTCTATCTCTTGCGCAGTCGACCATGGCAGTCGACCGTACGCAGTTTTTTCAGTTTTTCCTAGTTTGAGTCTTTTTGGGTTTTGGATCGGGTTTGTGGGCTTATATATATATAATATTATATTCGTGAGAGCTTTTTCTTCACCACAGAAAACCCTAGCAGCCTCCTCCTTCCATCTTGCGAATCCTAACCCTTTCTCCTTGGTGATTTCGGCGGATTTCAAAGAGTTTGAGCGGGATCCAGTGGTTTTCAGCGTAGGAGGATATTTTTCCAGTGTTTTTTTGGAGTTGTTTATCATCCCTCAGGCGAGTTTCATCTCGCCCAATCCTATACCCATGTTTTAAAATGTTTTAATAATGTTTTTATGTGATTTGTGAGCCTAACACACTAGATTATGTATAAAAATAGATCTATATGTTGTATTTTTGCAAAGAGAACGTGTTTTCAGTTAATAAAGCTTACCCACGAGGTGACCATTCTCCCAGAGGTTGTGGGGTGCCCAGTGCTTTCTTCAGAGGTAGACTTGTCCGTACAATTATGACATGTGCCTAGAAGTAATGGCGGAGTCTCCTCGCAGTGGTGATAAGGGCAAAGGCAGCCTTTTCTATGAGGGGGTAGTTGAGTTCTCCCACTTTTCAGAATAATGCTCACATAGTATACGGGCTTCTAGATGTTCTCCTCTTCTCGAACAATAACAAAGCTGATTGCTTCGAAGGAGATGGCTATGTATAGGTACAAAGTCTCCCCTCTATGGGTTGGCTCAGCAGTGGTTTGGTACTCAAGTAGGCCTTGAGATCCTAAAATGCTGCACTACATTCAGTTGTCCAAATCATGTTCTCCTTCAAGTTCTTTCTTTGCCTTAATGTTTTGAAGAATGAGAGGCTCCTCTCAACAGATTTGGAGAGGAATCAACCTAGCGCTGCTATCTTTTAGTTTAGCTTCTGAATATCCTTCAATGTGCGCGGCTTGGGCAGTCACTCTATGGCGGCTATCTTCTCAGGGTTGATCTCTATGCTTCTCTGTGTGATCATGAACCCTAGAAACTTTCCCGATTGCACCCAAAGGCACACTTGGCATGATTGAGCTTCATACGGTAGTGTCGGAGGGTGGAGAAGGTCTCTTCCAGATCTGATATGAGGGCTAAGGCTTGTTTTTACTTCACCAACAGGTCGTCTACATAAGCCTCTATATTGCGGTCGATCTAGTGCTTGAAGACTTTGCTAACAAGTCTCTGGTAAGTGGATCCAGCGTTCTTGAGTCTGAACGTATCATCTTGTAGCAATAGGTCCCCAAGTCGGTAATGAAGGAGGTCTTCTTCTGATCATGTTCTGCCATGAAGATTTGGTTGTAGCTGGAGAAGGCATCCATGAAGCTGAGCAGCTCATGTCCAACACTCTCTTCGACTAGCTGATCAATTCGAGGTAGGAGATAGTTGTCCTTAGGACAACGTCTGTTGAGGTTGATGAAGTCCATTCACATCCTCCATTTGTTTAGCGCTTTCTTCACCAATACCAGATTGGCTAACCATTCGGGGTATTGGACTTCCCGAATGTAGCCAACTCTCAGGAGCCATTTGACTTCGTCGGTATCCGCCTTTTGTCGTTTCAGACGGAGATGTCTCTTGTTCTATTGTACAGGCTTAATGTGCCTGTCGACAGCCAGTTCTTGGCTTATCACCTCGAGGGGAACCCCCGGCATGTCTTCAGGACTCCAGGTGAACACATTAGCGTTTGCCTGCAGAATTTCCGCCAATGATCCTCGCAAGGGCTCCAATAGGCTAGATCTAATCTTGACCGTCTTCAGTCCCTGCTGGTCAATTGTTATCTCTTAGAGCTCTTCCACCGGTGTCATCCTCTGTTGCTCCGTAGTTTTCTCTATTTGGAGACAAGTCTTCTCAATAGATAGGGCCTCTTGTGCACCCTTACCCTTAGTCGAGAGCAGGTAGCAGGACCTGGCCTCTCGTTGGTTGCTCCTGGTGATCCCGACTCCATTAATAATTGGTAAACTTGACCATTTGGTGGTAATTTAAAGGGATGGTCCACAAGAGATGGAGGGTGGTTCTACCCAAGATGATATTATGGGCCGACTTGAGATCCATCACCAGGAATTGGACTTGGATGGTGGATTACCTAGGGTACTCTCTGACTGTTAAGGGGAGAGTAATCATCCCTTCACGTAGGAGAGATTGACCGGTGAAAATGAGGGGTCCTCTGCAGGGGAGCAGCCGAGATTTGTCGATGCCCATCTGGTTGAAGGCGTCGACTACATAAGATATCTACTGAGCTTCCAGTATCGACCATGATCCTTTTTACTTGGAAGCCATCGATCCTAGCTGTTATGACGATAGGGTCGTCATGAGGCATCTCAACGCCCTTCAAGTCGGCATCTCCAAAAGAGATGGGCTCCTCCCGCTCTCGACCTCTTGTCACACTGGTCGATCCACAACGCCTACTTAACATACCTCTTCCGAGCATTGTTAGACGACCCTCAAGCGGTGAGACCACCATTGATGTGTTGATGACCCCCTTATGGCTGGGCTCTGGGGGTTGGCTATCCTGAGGCGATTGAGGTTAAGGCAACCGCGAGCAAGATCTCCTATCTGCTTTGGTTAGGGGAGCTTCCCTTCAGTCTCTCTGAGAGATGACTTTCTTCAAGTACCCCCTCTCAATCAAATCCCCAATATCCCTCTTCAGAATATGGCAATCATTGGTGAGATGGTCGTGATCCCTATGATAGCGACAATACTACTAGGTATCTCGATTCCGAGGATCCATCCTCATTCGAGGAGCGGGCTCCTTGAAGTGCCCCTCCTTTTGGACCATGGTGAGAGCTCTGGTGAGGGAGGTGTTGAAGATAGTGATAGCGGGTTTCGACGCCGAGTCTCTCCGTCAGTCCCTCCTGTTGGACCGATTAGAGCAGGAGTCGACTCTCAAGAGGTCTCTTGGCCACTCCTGCTTTGTGAGAGGGCCTCTAGCTGACTTGGGTGTCAACACTGCCACCGATGTTGTTGCTGGTGCCCGTGGTACCGGTGCTGCGCCTGGTGTTGAAGTCGTGGTTGTGGAGGTCTCTGTGGCCTTGGCTACCACCTTGTAAGCTCAGGCATCCTCCATATCCTTATACCCATGAGCTTTGGCCATCAATTGCTCATAATTGGCAACTGGCTTCTTGTCAAGTGAGTCAGCCAATTTGTTGCTTTGCAGGTCAGTTACAAGAGCGAACATAGTGATCGCACTCCCTAGGTCGTTGACCTCCAGCCTCTTAGCCTGGAACCTCTTAAAATATGTTAGAAGGCTCTCTCCAGGCTTCTGTCTCATCTAAATTAACACATGAGGGGGGAGCTTCTACTTGGTGTCAGCCAGGAAGTGGTGGATGAACTTCCGACTGAGTTGCTAAAAGCTGCTGATGGACTTCTTCTCAAGAGCATTCCACCAGAGCTTTGCACTCCCTGAAAGAGTAATAGGGAAGTATCGGCAGATAACTGCTTTCGATGCTTGGAGTATACTCATTACATCATAGTAGTTCTGGACATGCTCAGAGGGGTCTCCCTCGACCTTGTACTTTTTCACGTAAGGCATCTTGAAAACTTCTCACATGAGGATTTCGTGAAATCATCAGAGAGGGGGTGTTCCCCCCAATGGCTTCGGCTATCGGTCTGTACACCCTACCGTATTCGGAGGCCCCTATGGTAGCAAAGGGTGCCGAAGAGGCATGGTGGTGAGGGAGAGTCTTAGAGACTGCTCCCTTGGCACAATCCCTATGGTGACTAGGGCCAAGAGTCTCGCCAGTGGCTTCAGAATGAGGAAGGAGACATCGTCAAGGTTCCTCGAGGTGAGTTGACCGATGTAGTGGAGGGGTCGCGTACTCGACGTGATCTCTCTGCTGCTTGGCAACAACATGAGGAGTTTGAGGCTAGACTATTTGCTACGCTCCAGAAGGGAGATGAGTCTCCGATCTCCGGTCTTCAGAAGGAGGGGGAACAATTGAGTAGCTTGTTGCGGCTATGGAAGCTGGCTAAGGAGTTCGCTGGTGAAGGCAGCGAGTTGTTGTTGGAAGGACTGAGAAATCTTTTGAGCTGTTTTATCAAGCTAAGCTTGAATAACGTACCTCTGATGTAGTCCTTCAGGGCGAGACTGATTAGTCTTGAAAAAAAAGAAGGCCCCACAGTGGGTGCTAAACTGTTGATGTTAAGTGTCAAAATATGATTTAGGTGAAGTTGATGAGGGGCCGCTTCCTTCGCCAAATATCTGGTTCTGAGTTGAGTGGATGAAGTCTGCACAAGTAACAGTTCGTAAGAGGGTGGGGTTTGGTTCCCCTGTGGATCCTCCGGCGATCAAGTCAGCTGGTGAACTTGAGTGGAGAAATGAAGAACTATGAGAGTTCTTGTGTGTAATGCAGTATAATTTACAGAAAAAAATTCTCTTTAGATCAGAGATCCCAGAGAAAAAGTCCTCTTTATGTTAGAATAATACCTCCATTTATACTGATGGTATAAGGATAGAATGGACACTTTGGCCGAGCACAGGATGGCGGTGAGCGAGCATGGGCTGGCTGCTGCGTTAGTGCCTACTTTACACGTGCCGATTGGCGAGTGGAGGAGAGATCACCTCAACATTAAATGAGAAGTTATCGGGGGCATGACGGTGCCGACGTGGCCTAATAAGTCATGAAAACTATCGAGGCCAGAGGCATGATGAAGTCTATCAAACATTAAATGCGATGCTGACATGTTGTTAGTGGGAGAGGCTCGAGGTTAAAGTCGTTCTTTGGCTTCGTCGAGAAGTAACACCTTCAAGTCAACCTCGTAAGGCGTCGAGTAATTGGTCGAGTGAGCTCGTTGTGAGTCATCTTTGACAAGATGATCGACAAGTATCACATTTCGAGTCGACATTAGGGGATGTCGACTCGACGAGTCGGTTAAGTCGAGATCCTTGCTGGTCTTGACCATCAATTTGATTGGAACATTGCATGCATAAGTACACATGTTCGTTGTTGGCAAATGGCTATACTTTGACGAGTGAGAATACCCTAACATCCCCAACTCCCACTTTTAAAGGGAAAAATATATGAATGTTATGATTGTGAATTTTACCCTCTTAGAAATAAGTCACTAACCGGACCCGTTAACGTGCCTGCACCGAGCGTATAAAGCAAAATGGGTAACGGATCCCCCCCCAAGGATTCAGCACACCGCTATAAGCGGGTCAGTGGCCTTGCGCACTAGCCTTCTTTCTTCGAGCGATTACTAGGGTTTAAGCCGCAGAGATTTTGGATGCAAAAAAAGAGAGGAGGAAAAAAGACAAAAAAAAAATAAAGAAAAAAGAAAAAAGGTCTTAGGGTTAGGGTTTCAAATTTTGTTCATCTTCATCATAATCGATGTCGGGGAGCAACGGAGGCCAGCTGAGGAGATACCTGAAGCAGAGGAGAGAGTACCTCTACAGGAAGAGCTTAGAAGGGAAGGAGCGAGAATGGTACGAAAAGAAGCGCAAGATTCGACAAGCTCTTCAAGGTGATTTTTGGAACACAGAAAAACCCTAATTTTTTTTAAAAAAAATTCTGATGCTTTTAATGTTGTTGTTGTTGATTTGGCCTGTAGAGGGAAAGCCGATTCCGACTGAGCTTAGGAATGAAGAGGCAAAGCTCAGGGCAGAAGTGGATCTTGAAGATGAGCAGACCGCTGGTACATTTTATTTCATCATTAATTTTGTTTGTCATTTTACAAGTTTAATTTTATTTTTATTTTTGGGAACATACCTGTATTAAACCATTGAGCTTCTAAAAAATGTTAAATCTTATACCAATTTTAATTGGTAAAGCTAGACTGTATCACCTGATAAATCAATTTGATGACACCCGAAAATGAGTCCAATGATTGGAAAATATAATTGATTCTGCATCTTAGGAGAAAATTTTGTACATTGGAGACATTGACTAAGGTAATTGTAGCATATACGATAATTTTTTGAATTAATTTGAAAGTGTTATTTTGAATTGAACATTTTATGATATGGCAAATTACAGTAAACCCCCATGAACTTTCAGTGTTTTGCAACCCCATGAACCCATTAACTTCTTGGAGTTGCAGAAAACCCCATGAACTTTCTGAGCTCTGTAGGAAAACCCCATAAATTAGAAGAAAAAAAATCACAACATACAAAGGCATTTTGAATGTTCATGGGGGTTTTCTGCAAAAGTTTTTGGGGATTTAGTATAATATTGAAAGTTCATGGGGGCTTAGTGTAATTTACCCTTTATGAGATGGTATTCTGCGGTAAGATTGCCAATTGATCAAACTTCCCTGAAGCTTTTAAATCTGAATACGCATTTAGTGGTTTTTTATTAACTTAGTGTACCAGTAGGCAGTGAGCTTTTTCGTATTTCTTTGTTTTCCTGAGAAATATACAGATATTTTTAGTCTTTTATACACTTGCTTTCAAAGTATACTAATGCATTTGTGTTGATCGTCCGAATATTTTTATTCTTTCATGTCTGTTCTCTACCTTCCTTTTCCTTGCAACTTGTTTCTTTTGAGTTTTGGTGGCAATAACTCCAATTGTTTAAATAATATAATTTAAAGAATTTATGAATTTTGTGGGTGCTGAGTTTTTTATTTTTGCATCATGCAAGTGCCAAGGAACCTCATCGATGATGAGTATGCCAATGCATCTATTAGAGACCCAAAAATTTTGTTGACCACATCACGTGATCCAAGTGCCCCACTTGTCCAGTTTGTTAAGGTATGATTTTTTTTGGGTGTGTATATGCTCTAATGCTTTAATACAGACAGTCTTTTGCTGAAAATTTTCTATCGAATTGCTAAGTTTGGATGGTCAATTTCCTAGGAGTTGAAATTCGTCTTCCCAAACTCAACAAGAATGAATCGTGGAGGTCAGGTTGGCATTTCTTCTTTGTTTTACATTTTTTTGTCAATATTGGCTCCTTGGATTATTATCCAATATCATGCTATCTCCTATTAAAAATAAATTCCACTTCCTTAAGTTTAGCCTTCTATTGCCATGCCTAGCTGTTTATTTAGGCGCATGTCAACCTAATATCCTCACAATTATATGGAACTCTAGTTATAGCCTTATAGGTTGAAGCTAACAAATATTTTCCACAAGTTAACCTAACATTTTATTACCATATGAATCCTTATCACAAAGTCACAATTGGCTTTGAAGTTTGTGTACTCTCAAAAGATATTAAGTTTCTTGTTAGTTTCTATCCTTTGTCTTCAAATATTGGTAGTAAACTTTTATTTTCTTTAAACATGGTCCAGAGCTATGGCAAGAAATGCAAACATGAGCTTCAAACGTATAATAAAAAATAGAAGCTGTAAGAATTAAAGTCTTTTATCTTTCATCAATTTTATTTATTCAGGATTTTTATGAAGTCTATGCACAACATTCATTTCTTGTAAATGAAGTTAAAAAAAATCAAGTTATTATAAACAGTTGTCCACAATGACTCAATGAGAGATGAGGAACTTTCATCTGCAGGTAGTCCATTGAAATCATCTTAGGAACATCTTGCTCAACAAGAATGTGTTGACAATATTGAGTATGATACGTTGAAAATCAGCTGATTTTCAAACTTCTTGCTGTGCCTATTAAATCTTGGGCCATCCTTGCATCATCATTGAATAATGAGCACATGATGAATCACTCAATGTTGGTGATTATCTCTTATAGTGGAAATTTCTGGAATTCTCAACTCCATTTGCAATTTGGCATACTCTGAATGTTCTTTTATATGGGTTTTCCTGGGGAAGAAGACTTGTATAACATCTGTTTCAAATCCTAACCGATGTTGGAAAACACGTGCTACGTAACTCATTATTTTGCATTATGTAAGATAATGTTTATGATATGTGTCTTTTTAATTGATTAGAAAATTGTATCACATGAATGTTAAATAGTATAATTTAACAAAAAGCAACGATAAATCCTGACAAATTTAGAGATGATGGTCAGCTAAGAGATAGTAATAAATTTTGATCACCAGTTAGTTATGATTTAGTGGTGATGTTCTTAAATCATGTGTATTGTAAGTATACTAATTAAAATTCATCAAGTACAACATCACATCTTATTAATCTAGACCTAGAATCCATCTAAAGTTAATAATCTATGCTTATAATTAGTTTTAACATGAAATATTTCTTAGCTTACAGATGCATTGCACTTGCCTGCACTGTAGTTAAAAGTTTGTGACTGTTTAG
This sequence comes from Asparagus officinalis, assembly GCF_001876935.1. Classification (NCBI taxonomy): domain Eukaryota; kingdom Viridiplantae; phylum Streptophyta; class Magnoliopsida; order Asparagales; family Asparagaceae; genus Asparagus; species Asparagus officinalis. Next base: position 65,938,916 of record NC_033794.1, on the reverse strand, counting down.
GTATATTCAACTGTTTTTAGGATTAATTTTTCTGCCAATAGATTCATATTGCATACTATAATAATTTGTAATCCTAATTTAATTTTTTTGATTTTGCTGACAACTCCTAAAGTTTGTTATTTTTTTTGGGCATTAACTTTAGTACTTCTGTTTCTTATGGATAGAGAATAGTGTGAGTCTACCTTCTAGATCAGTATAAATCTTATGCTGTATTTGAATTTAAAGGTACCAACAACTAATTTCTTGAAATATACCTTTACAGGTGCTCTCAGAAATAATAGAATCTTGTCGTGCACACGAATTTACAGATGTTATTTTGGTATATGAGAAGCAAGGCATCCCAAATAGTTTAGTTGTTTGCCATTTGCCATATGGTCCAACTGCATACTTTGGTCTGTCTGATGTGGTACGTGATATGTTTCATCTCATATTTCACTTTATTTTCTTTATTATTCTTTTATCTTTTCAAATTGAAAACTTCATATATGCTTATCTGCATGATTAATTTACTTTCAGACTTCAAGACATAGTATTAAAGACAAAAAGGAATTAGGAACGATGCCCGAGGCATACCCGCATTTGATTATCGACAGTTTATCAACCAAGGTATTTTACCATTCTGACTTGCTCATTGCTCTTTATTATGTTTGTATATTGACTCGATATGCTTAAAAGATATCTTGAACAAACTATTCACGGACTGCTTTGGTTTGAGATTTATCAACACTTACCTTTTTTAAATCTCCTAATCATTCTCAATACTTTCGCTCTCCGCCTCCTTCCTTTGTGCGGCACGCCACATGTACGTTTCTTTTATCTTTCATAGGGTTTACTTGGTGTTGGTGATCACAGAATATCTTTATTTGAAATAGATTTTCTGGAAGGCTTTTTGATAAAGTTGGTGGTAGGAGTAAGTTTACATAATATTCATAGAAACAATCAGAATGAAAAGTAAACTGAAAACTGCAGTTATCTTAATATCCCATCTATGGTTTGGATTTATCTTGTATCATTGCAGTTATCTTGATCATTATTCGTAATATTGCTTTACAAACTGAAATCAAGTTATTTATCTTGATATTGTATCCCTGGTTTGGATATTGGAGATAACATAAATCTATGTTGAGAATTTTGGTTTCGGGTGAGGATGATCTAGTGTAGAGAAAGAAGAGAAAGCGAGTTTATAGTATTAGGATAGAAAAAGAACAAGAAAAAGAGAAGATGAAGGAAGTGACGAAATAATGTAAAAACTAACATATATATGTTGCTAGTTTATTAAAACAAATTATGAGGTATTTCAAAATTGACTATTGATCACTGCATAAATTTTTTGTAATTAACTGTTTTCAAGTAGGCAAAATTGTGATTTGCTTTCAATTTATCTCATGCTGAGATAACCTGCATTTTAATTTGGAAGGTGCTTGATTTCTAGTTAAGCCTTCTGCTATACTTTTCTATCCTGGTTTTGGAAATATACAGGTTGGAGAAAGGATAGGGAACATTCTAAAACATCTCTTCCCAGTACCTAAGCCGGACACAAAGCGCATTATTACGTTCTCAAAGGCGGCAGATCGGATCAAATTCAGGTTCCTACCACTGTGATTTTACTTTCAAATCATGATCAACCTGCAAAGTCTGAAATTTTGGTGGTGTTTGTTGTTTGTACCTTCTTTTCTGGCAACAATATCCAGAGTATCACTGACTGGGGGTGTTGGATTCGACGTATCAGGCTGTTAGTATCAATAGGCTTATAATTAGTTAAAATTAATGACAAGACGGACATTAGAAATATAATGTGTTTTCAAGGAAATGTTGAGCTACATTGGATTCAATATAATAGAATAATGTGATAAATGATTCAGCAGTAAATTAATGAATAAACATGGCGCAATTTTCTGTTCATCAATACTTGCATCAAATTGAATTTGTAATCAGTGAAAAGCAAAATAAACTTTGATGAAATCGATATGCTTAAAATTAGTTAAAAATTATTAGAAGATGCAATTAGAATAGTATGTATTCTTGATTAGCTACATTGGATCAATAAAATAGTATGAATATAATAAATGATTCAGCAGTAAATACATAAAGAAACAGTACCCTTTTTTTGGTCATAAATATATTACATTAAATTATTGCTGTATTCAATGAGTTTAGAATAAATTTTGATGAAATTGTTTACATGCCTTAGTTGATGCCGCAACAACTTTCTTAACCAGCCACTTGACTTTCCTTGAATGCTCATCCACCAACTTCACACTAAGCTTCCTGAAGATGATGTTTAACTTTAACATCATAGCCTAATGTAGGTAGATCTTCCTTTCGACCAAATTACTGAGGATGTTTTCACCATGATCACCTTGGTTGTCGTGAGTGGCTTACTACGTCATTTTTTTTTATTTGGGTGGATTTCACTTAACCACCCTTGATCTTTTTTTTTTTGTGTGTGTGTGTGGGGTGGGGAGTTGCTCATAACCCCCATAAACTTTGTTTATTCCACTTAACCCCTTGAGCTTTGGGGTGTCTCACATAACCCTTCTGAAGTTTGAACTTTTTCCTGTAAACCCCCCTCACGTTGTTACACATTATTGGGAATGGACCAAAATGCCCTTTTAGATTAATCCCAAATTAAATCTCAATAATTAAAAGCCCCCAAATATAAATCTCAGTTACAAAACACCCTTTAAAAGCCCACCCGAACTGCCTCTCCAATCTCCATCGTCCAGCCCTCCAACAACCAATCCAGTAACTCCACCCTTCTTCTCCTCCTCCTCCGTCACCTCCCTCATCTTGCTTGATTCAGCGACTTCTCTTGTCTAAAATGTTATCCCAATATGCTAAGTTTTATTTATCTCCAAATGGGAGAAAAACCAGTTTTTCCATCAAACATAAATATTTTTTTTATAAACACAACCATTTAGCAGCAAATTATCATCAACTCAAAATAACCAGAAACCTGCTCCCAAATCCCCTCTCTTTAACATGTCTCTCAACCTAGAAAATCATAATCGATTGTAACTTCGCTTGCCGAGAATCAATACTATCGCCAAATTAAGAAACCCTGCTCAATTTAAAGAAACCAACAAACTGAACCCAAATCAAAATTGAAGAAAGATCTAATCTCCATCGATCAATTAACCTCAACAATGTAATAGTAAGAGGACGACGATGAGCACTCGCTCTGGCCTAAAGATTTGTGCAGTGGGAGAAGGAATCTATGCCTGAGGTGGAGGGAGGAAATAGGCTAGAGGAAGAGGATACGAAATAGTCTGGAGGAAGAAGCGAGGAAATAGGAGGAGTTTTAACCCTGCAAATAAGAGAAAATGATAGAAGATAATTTTTTGGAACTTGAGGGGCATTTTTGTCTTTTTTTCATCACATGACAGTTTATTACTGACGGTGTTAGTGAATTTTTTGGAACTTGAGGGGCATTTTTGTCTTTTTTTCATCACATGACAGTTTATTACTGACGGTGTTA
>NC_033794.1:65904436-65934012 GCF_001876935.1 Asparagus officinalis | reverse complement strand
CTTGACTTTCTTTAAATACATCCACCAACTTTACACTAAGCTTTCCTTATTTGGAGGAAAGAGGGGGGGGTGGGGGGTGGCTAAGCTTTCCTCAAGATGATGTCCTGGTTTAACATCATAGCCAAAATGCACATAGCTCTTCCATTCCAAATTAATCTTGACTTTCTTTAAATACATCCACCAACTTTACACTAAGCTTTCCTTATTTGGAGGAAAGAGGGGGGGGTGGGGGGTGGCTAAGCTTTCCTCAAGATGATGTCCTGGTTTAACATCATAGCCAAAATGCACATAGCTCTTCCATTCCAAATTAATGAGAATGGACTCACCATGATCACCTTGGTTGTTGTGAGTAGCATACAATATCATTATTGTTATTTTATTTCTACTAGCAATCAACTTGAGGAGTAAAAAGATGATGTGGTTAATGGCTTAGTAATGCTTGTAGGATGAATTGTACTTATCAGACCACAATCTATCCGCTTCTTCCTCTTTCCATCTGAAATACACAAAATGATGCCCAGACACTCATTACAGTCACCAAACAAACTACTCAAGGCTCTAGCAACATAGCGAAGATGTCTCTCCTTCACCAAACTATAGACTTTCCTTTTGTATTCATTCCACATGCTCCCACTTCATCAAAAGCATTAGAAAACCATAGAATGAAAAGTACTCTTTAGTAATGTAACTTGTAAGGCTTTTACAGTTTCTGAACTCGTACTAACATTCATTCAAAATTTATTGTAGAGATCCCGACTGCTATAGCTTTTGTTTTCATATAAGCCGTGCTATGTATTCTTTTTACCAATATTTCTAATTGTGCAAGAAACTTCAATAATCTCTCCATTCAGAAAACGGAGCTTCTTTTTTTTTTTTGGTAAAAAAAATATCGTTTACAATGCAGGCACCACATCTATGAAAAACGTGGCGGTCCCAAATCTGTTGAACTGACTGAAATTGGCCCTCGCTTTTGTCTGGTACCTTACAAGGTAATTTTTAGTAGAGTTTACTTTATATTTTGCCTCACTATGATTACAAGAGTAGATTGCTAGCATTGTTCAGTGCCAATGTGTATGATCAATATTTTCTTTCTTGCAGATTGAGCTAGGGACAGTAGATCATAGTGAAAACAATCAGAAAGAGTGGGTACTAGCAAATTACATCAACACTGCCAAGAAGCGCAAATTTCTTGGAGATTGAAAATTTCACTTATCATGCCCTACCAAAATCTCTTCGAGAGTTATGATCAAATTGCGCCTCGCAGAAGAGACCTAGTATTTCTTCAAGTTAAAATATGAAAGGTTGCCATGGTCTTGAGTTGTTCCTAATTTTGAAGCGGACCAATGTTTTGTTGAGCGCTTGCGATTTATTTTGTGAAGAGAGAACCTCAATCATGTATCATTAACATTTTATTTATATCTCAAACTGATTATCTAAAAATATATCCATATTCTTATGTTGTTGGGCGTAGGTGAGTATGCATATTGAAATTTCTGTGCGGATGTATGGAATTAAATATCAAATGCAGACTCTTATTCAGATGTTTAATTGATGATGTTTTAACTGATAACTTTCTTTATTAAAGTAAGGCTAGCAATTTTCAAGTTTGAGTACTTACCTCCTACCCAAGTGAAAATTTTAAGTGGCATTAAGAATTTGGGCTTTTTATCAATATGCACCTCCAAAGTTATATATGTTTGTAAATGTGGCCTTCAAAACAATGTAATTGCTAATCTGTTTCATAGTTTGTTTTCCCTTTTTTCGTGTTTTTTCCCAAATCAGTTCCTTACATTTTCATATTTTTGAAATTAGTCCCGTAAATGTTTCATATTTTGAATTAGTCCCTCATATCACTGAAATTGATATCAAGTCCCTCATATATTATGTTATTTTGAGGGACTAATTTCAAAATATGAAAGATATAAGGGACTAAAATAGAAAACAAACTTTTTTTTTATTTAATTTCCAAATTAAATTTGGATTCTTCTTAATTAGGTGGTAATTGGGGAGAGTCTAATTATCATTTATTCTAATTTAAGGGATGAAACTAGCACTACATCGGATTCCCACTCATAATAGTGGTCTTGAAAATGCCATTATTGATTTAGATGGAAAAAAAATTCTAATTAATAATAAAAATAGGATGTTTCTAAAAAGTAAAAAAATCAAATTACCATTGTGGATTTAGGAAGATAAAATAATAATAATAATAATAATAATAGGATATTCCTAAAAGCTAAATATCAAATTACCATCGCAGATCTAAGAAGATAAATTTCTAAGTAATAATAATAATAGAATTTTTCTGGAAACTTAAAAAAATCAAACTACCATTGTTAATTTAGGTTTAGATCAGGATCCTCTCTAATTAGGTGGTAATTAAAGAGGGTTTAGTCCTCTCAATCATTACGTCCATATCAATTCCAATGAATGAGATCATGCTACGTAAGATTTACATTGTTATCTTGAAAACCACTTCGGTCCTGAATCACTAGTAATCTTAAAAACCACTATAGTCAAAATCATATTCGTGATAGTCAAAAACTTACAAGACATGATCTCACTTGTTTAAATTGAGAGAGGAGGTAAGAATTAAGAGAATTGAACCCTCTCTAATTACCACGTAATCAGAGAGAATTTAAATCCATACCAGTGCCTTTAGATTTTTATAATATAAAATGTTCTAAAACTACATACGTTGTGTGATACTTGAGCATGATGACAAACTTATGTTGCTTTTTTATCGGTTTGTTATTTGACATCTAATTGGAGAGTTTGTGTGAAGAATTTTTTTTCCCTTTTTTTGTTTCTTAGAAATATTATGTTTTATTAATAATGAGAATTTTATCTACCTAAATCAACAATGAAATTTTCAAAAATACTGTTATAATATTGGAAACCATGTGACAATATTTCATCCTTTTGAGATTAAAATAGATGGGAGAGTTCATGATGATTGGATCCTCTTCAATTACTATCTAACCAGAGGGGATCCATATCCGCCCAAATTATAGATGTCTTTTTAATGGGAAAAATGTTTCTAGGCCCCCCCAAAAAAAGAGGATGTGACCCAGCCCCTCTATGTTTTTCCCTTTCTCTTTAACCCCGAAGACACTCCAAAAATGTGTCCAGCTCCTTTTTCACGCTCTCCCATAAATTAATCTCACTCTCTCCCGAAAATGCCCCTTCTTCTCCTCCTCCTCCTCCTCCTCCTCTGTGGGTTTCTCCTCCTCCTCCTCTCAATCTCCTCCCCCTCCCCCTCCCTCTTTCTCTCGCCTCTCTTCTCACGCTCAAAGCCTAAGCCCCAGGATCCCCAGTTCCAAAACCCTAACCCCAGCCCCAACCCCAAATCCCCATCATCAACCTCCTTCTCCCTCTCCCTCAACATCTGGCCTCCCACCCAGCGCACTCGTGACGCCGTCACCGTTCGCCTCTTCGAAACCCTAACCTGCCCTTCCTCCATCCTCGCCAAGCGCTACGGTGTCCTCCCCGAGGCGGAAGCTGGCTCGACTTCTACGGCGTACAATTGATCTTTTATCTCCCCTAACCTGCCCCTCCTCCGTCCTCGCCAAGCGCTACGGCGTCCTCCCCAAGGCGGAAGCTGGCTCGACTTCTACGGCGTACAATTGATCTTTTATCTCAGGTATGCATAAGTTCATATGTCTTGTTTTTCTCTGTCATTCATTTACACATTTGGTCCACAACATTTTATAAGTTCGGTTGGAACCTTAATTGTTGTGAATTTAAGAAATGAACTGGTCTAACTGGAAGGCACATGGTGACCAAACGAATACCGTGTTCATTTTGTCATCACATAAATGATCATATCTCCTCTAACAAAGACAAATTTTATTTCTCACATCAATTCAGAGAGAAGTCAATTATGTAGACACAGTAGCATCATCTAGGTATATGTTTCACTAGTTATTATACAGGCTAATGCCTTTGGGAGCTAAATCTCATTAACTACAATCTGCTTTTATTTTAGGTCACTAATAGACAAAGAAACTAAACCAAAGATGTGTTTTACTTGTTTCTGTTCGCGGTGAAAATTGCCTTCATTGAATTCATTGTTATCTCAAGTAATTGCTTTTTGGTTACAAAAGATCCGGTCTTTTTTAGATCCGGTTACAACGAAATCAAAGAAAAAGAAAAAAGATTACAACTTTCCTTTCGAACGAATCACGAGCTCCTGTTTTGCGGTCGCTCGCTTGTGTGGGTTCTTTGCCAACGCCGGGGTTAATCCGTGGACCACCGCGCGATCTAGATCCGGTTGGATCTACACGATTTGACGGGTATTATTTCACGAAGGAAATAATAGCCGGGGGGGATTAATTCACCAAGGAAATAATCGCCCTTAGTTCTCGGGATCAAAGGCCAAGCTTTGATCCGGAGTATGATCTCGTGTAGATCTCAGATCTGATCTTTCTCTCTCTCAAACTCCTGCCTTTTGTGACGTGGATGCTCACCGAGAACCAGATCTGAATGTTCAAGTCCTCAAGTCTTCAAAACTCCAAGCTCAATTCTCAATTCGGCAGAGTTTCGGCTCTCAAAGTTCCAACCCTTGAAAAATGAACCAAGGGGGCCTATTTATAGGCTCTCTGAACTGTGCCCGCACACAGATCTGGGTCGGCCACCTATAGGTGGCCGGCTGATTCCAAATGCGAATGGATGTATTTCGTTTCTTGCGTGCGATTCGTCGATCTCGTCGCCTCGTTGGTTTAGGGGACCTATAAGCAATTTTATATGCCTACAGATACCCCCTCCAAAGTATTTCAGCCTCGTTCTTTTATAGAAGAGTCTGGAATACTTTGGATATGATTGTCCCAACCTTCAGTCGGTGTAACGGGACCTTGGAATGGCTTCTGTTCTTGATTCCTTCAATCCTCCGGGCTATTCGGTGCTTTGTCGAATGTCTGTAAGAGTTCCGGTGCTGCATTTATTGTCTGACCGTTGTCGGAATTTTGAATTTGAAGTCGATTCCTGATTTTATGATCTTTAGCTCGTGTTTGTTGGTTCAACATAGAACTGACCATCGATTGTTGGCGTTGAGTCTTTATTTGCGACGCGTTGTCCGGCGTAGTGTTGTTGAGTTATCCTTAAGAATATTTATAAAAATATTCTCCAGGAACTTCTCAACCAAGAATAGGGAATAGTTTATACTCATATACCTTATTGGAGTAATTTCTGTGCCCGAATGAGCTGAACCGGCTTGATAATGATAATGAGCTAAAAAAGGCAGTAATTAGGCTCAAAAAATCTTCTGATCCTTCCGAATATGTGGGAGAGGCAAGAATAAACCAAGGACTGAACCCTCGGTCGATTTGAAGTTGTTTCGATGCTCGATCCAGCTTCAATTTGAATTCTGGTTCAAACCAGGTCTGGTCCGGTTCAACTTGGTCTGGTCCGGTTCAACTAGGCTTGGTTCAACATTATAAAAAGGGGTCTTTTTCTCCTCATATTAGGGTCGGCCCCCCTCTCTCCCCTATTTTTGGATTTCTCTTCCCTCGTGCATCCGTTCTTCCTCAAATCTTCATATTTGTCTTAAATTCGTTCTTCCTTTTGATCTTTGACCGAGAAATCCCTCAAATTTTCCATATTTAGAATTTCTCTCAGGCCCCTCGAGCGCGTGGTTCGAGCCTCTTTCAAGATTTGATTTTTGTCGGATCTTCGAGCTTTCCCTCAGGTAAATCCTCCACAATTTTAGCATATTTCATGCTTAATTTAATTTATGAATTTGTGGGATCGCATGCGAGGGTTAGGATTAAGATTTGACGCCTCGAGCTCATCTTTCAGGGGGGAGAATTGCAAAAAGAGGAATTTTTTCCTGGATCTGATCCCTTAATTTATTTTGCAGGTCTCTATGTCTCGTATTGCGAGAGGTCAATCCTCTACCGCGTCGGCTGATGGCGCGCCTCCCTCGTATGCTGGTGAGCTATTTTTGGAAATTTACAAATTAGTCCATTTTTTCTTAGAAATTTACAAATTGGTCCTTTTTATCCCCATTTTGTTCTCCTTGGTGAGGCAATCGAGAAGAGCATTGATTCTCCTTGGTGAGGATCGACGCTTTAAAGATGGGTTTTGCTTGGTCAAAATCATATCTCATAATAAATAAAGGGGGCGTTTTGTCGCTGCATTGTGCCTTATAAGGCAGGGATATGTTTTTTGATATATCCTACCTTATAAGTGCATAATGTGGCCAAATCGTCTCACCCTTTATAAGGCAGTGACTCTATCTTACCCATTCGTAGGATGAGTTCAACTTCCTTTTATGATTGAGACTAACAAATGTTTAACTTGTTTGTTTTCAGTGGAGTATTCTTCCGGAGCATTTTCATCTCATGCGGTGTACGGGCGTCGCGGCGAGTATTATTCAACTTTCGACGATTTTTCACCTATTCCAGTTACTCCTCAGTTTGCTTCGGGCACGTCGACAGAAGTTGCCCAAGTGGTGAAGGAAGGTGGACATCGAGCTCTTCGACAGTTGATTACAGATGCGCCTTTCGTGAAGGATGCCAGTTCTATTCAGCCTCTGGATGCAGTGTTTATTGATGCCGAGCAGTGGCTTCATAAAACTGGCAGTGGTTTCATATATTTGCCGAAGATTCCTCGGCATCGTTCGTTGACTGAGCTCAGGCGTCAGGCTGTGACACGGGAGATGTCGTGGCGCTTGACGGAGGAGCATGAGAGCGTTCACTGCGGCTACATCACTCATCAGGCAGCTCCTGGTTCGAGCAGGAGTCATATCACTGGATTGCATCCTGGAGTATTGGGGTTGGATGCACCGCCGCGTAACGATCTTCTTGCCTCTGCTTCTACTTTGAAGAATCGCCTCGCTGCTTTAGGATGGGAGATGCCTGTGACACGTCACAGATTTTGATTGCATCCTGGAGTATTGGGGTTAGATGCACCGCCACGTAACGAGCTTCTTGCCGCTGCTTCTACTTTGAAGAATCGCCTCGCTGCTTTAGGACGGGAGATGCCTGCGACACGTCACAGATTTTATGGTTGGGTCCATTCTTTGGACAAGCTTTGGTGGACTCGCATGACGAAGTACGTCTTGAGCCGATGGAGCGAGGAGTTGCACGCTTGTGGTCTGTATGCAGCCGTTCGTGCCACCATGTATGGTTTGCCTATTAGCGCGAAGCATTTCTTCGCTTTGTGCGAGCTCTATAACCCGGATTCGAACACTTTTCTGACCCGGCAAGGGGAGTTGGGCTTGGCCCTCCATGAGATGCACAGGATTTCTGGTTTGCCCATGGGACAGATGCTATACCAGGAATACTTTTCCTCCAACCATGAATTAAGTCAGCTGAAGGATCGCATGCCCGACCGCTACGAGACTTTATGGGACCTCACATGTCACTATCATATCGCTTTGGCGCAGTCTAAACCTTTAGCGAAGAGGGCTAAATCCCATGTGAGCCAGAAACAGTTTGCGTCTTATCTGTTCAGGAATCTAGAGAGCAATTCTGGCGAGGCTATTTGTGAGCTGGCACCACTCACTCCTTCAGGGGTTAATAGTCTACTGAAGAAGGTTGATGCTCATTCCTATACCATTAGCAGTCCTGAGAGTGGTTTTCCTACAGGGACCAAGTTTAAATCATTCTTGTGGCATGCGACCGCGCCGATTCGACCAATGACCCTTCTCGCCGGTTACCTCGCTATCTGGTTAAAGAAATGCGTGGTCCCATATCAGTCTAGTGATATCTTGCCATTGGAGGTGCTCTACCCAGCGGTTTAGCTTGCCTACAAAAAGGAACTTTCGCTTCTTCCGGTGATGGTGGCTAACATTCATCGAGGGCTTCGACAGATTTCTAGTGCTTTTACACAGAAGGAAAGTGAATCATCGGCTCAGATTCCTACTATTAAGGTGGAGCTTCCGTACACTTATTTGATGGCTTGGTTCGTCCTTCATCGTTCTGATATGATGTCAGTACCGTATGCCACAGACCCCTCCGCTCCCCTACTACAGTTGTTTGAAAATGGCAAGTGGGAGGGGCGAGGATTCCCTGACGTCAGACAGCAGCTACAGGGCCGAGCCACCTCAGGGTGGCTCGGCATGAGCCGAGCCACCCTCAGGTGGCCCGACTCCCCCCCCTCTCTCTCTTGTGCACAAAGGCACAGTTCAGAGAGGCTATAAATAGGGGGGGTGGTTGTTCATTTGAGGGACTTCTTCTGAAACTTTTGAGAGAGCCGAAACTCTGCCGGATTGTCACCTCAACTCGGAGATCTGAAGGCTTGAAGACTTGGAGACCCGGATTTGATTCTTAGCGAGCACCCGCACCGAAAAAGGCAGGAGTTCGAGAGAGTCTAATCCTCAGATCTACGTCGTTACACTCCGGATCTAAGCTTGGTTCTTAGATCCCGAGATTCGAGCGGTCGTTTCCTTGGTGAAACGATCCCTCCCGGCTATTATCTCCTTGGTGGGATAATACCCGTAATACGTCGTAGATCTGCTTGGATCCAGATCACGCGGTGGTCCACGGTAAGCAACCCCGGCGCAGGCAAACAACCCACAGAAGCAAGAGACCGGATAACAGGATCTTGTGATTTGTTCGGTAAAAGAGAGAAGTTGTAATTTTGATTTCTTTGTTTTATTTTGATTTTCATTGTAAGCCGGATCTTATAAAAAGACCGGATCTCTTTGTAACGCATAAAGTTGTTAACTGAGTGCAATGACATCGATAATGAAGAAAACACCAACTTTTCCCGCGAACATCATTGGAAACTGATCAACCTCTAGAAGTAAACTATATCCAGGAAAATTCAGTTAAAGACTTAGAAGAAGAGAGAAACTAAAGATTTGAGCTTTGAGGAGATCTTTGGTGAAGAGCAGAAGATATTAGATGCATTAGGATCAGATCAAGTCTTTCAGAAGGAATGAACTAAGTTAGATACAAGTATCTCAGATCTTTGCTTTGAAGACCTTTTCACTGATGAGCTTAAGTTTCTCAAAAGTATAGAACAATCAAATTATCATACCTCAATCATGAATCTTGGGTTCGAGGAAATTTTTAAAGAAGAACTAGTTGTGTTAGTACAAACTTTCATTAATGAGGAACCTGAGTTCAAATCAGAGACTTGCTTTTTGTCTAATCAACATCAGAAAATTTACACTAGCACGGGTTATCCAATCCTCGTCTTTTGTAGCTGCTCTTTGGAAACACTAACTTCATAGCAATCATGATATCTTTGTCTTTTCTTTACAACTAGTATTCCACCCATGCTAAGCACGGGTTATCCAATCCTTTTGGTGTACACCTTACATTTACTACACAATTTCCCTGGTAGTAAGCCAGACGGTTACCTATTAAGCAATTTTTATCAAATAGTCATTAAGCATTTGCACAATTTTCCTTGTTTAGTTGTTCAAGCACAATTTTCCTTGTTTAGTTGTTCAAGCTTTTCCTCAGTACACTCATTTAATGAAATTACAATATATGTTCACTAATTAGTTTACTTGTTTTGCATAGCACCAAGTATTTGAAAACAATTACATAGTAAGTAATCAAGTATTCTTAATCTCCTCATATGCTACTCAGCTTAGTATGTATAGACTTACATTTAAAATAAAATTAATTCAAAAAGTTTTCTAAGGTTTATATCGCATGCATCAATTCGATTCAATATTTAATTTAAACACACACACACAAAAAAAAAAATACACACACACATGCAGTACTAATAAGTCTTACATGAAAGCTTTCTGTTGTAGAAAACTAAGATCTAAAATTGAACTTATAAAACAAAGCATAAATATATAGTCATTATTGTAATCATTATTAATAATTACTAAACTTAGTCCAAGATATAATGTTTTGGAACAACAAAAGTAGGATCTCTTTTTTTCTTCATTAGTTTTCTTTTCTCTACCTCCTTTCAGTCTCTTCCTTTTAGTACTTGAAACAAAGTAATATTACCATTCTGTTAATGACTGTTTGTCTATGATAATGAACAATTGGTATAAATCAATAAATAAGTATCTTCTATAATCTTATGAATTTTCTTTGATCCTATTAATTCCATTGACATTGTCTTATAGGTTTTTGATCTTTATGGGACTATTTTGAATGTTTTTTCCACCTTTGGCATCAGAAGTGTAACTAATACAGGTTTGAGGAATTTTCCCCCATATTAGATGTCAATGGATTTTTGAGGTAGTAAATCCTCAATCGGACTAATTACATAAACTTCTTGCATTCTTTATCAATATGAGAAAAAGACACTATTTGAATGATAACCAATCAGAATTGGCTCTGTTTAAATAATGTCCTTAAAAAATTAAAAAGCAAACCATCTTTACTGATAAACCCAAATATATCAAGATAATGATCGTATTCATTAGTGTTTCAAATACATACTTAATTTTCTTTTAATCATTCTAGTTCACAGCCAAATATCCTCCAAAAATCTATAATCCCAAAATTGAATCACATATTCAACTAATTAACCGTGAATAGGAAATGACATTGAACCAGATATACTAGGGAATGTAAAATTGGAACTAATTGATGAGTTACCTTTCCTAACATTTTCATGGTCTAAGGAGAATCAACCATCAACAATAGAAATTAGGAAAGTGATGAGGGTGATCTCCCCGAAGCCGACTCTCCCTTGTCCTATTCATTTGTTGCCGGTGCCTCAAATAGTAGCTCTTAAAGCTGAGACTTAAGAAAAACAACTAAGAAAATATACTAAATTGAAGAAATGATTGCACACATTTGAAATCATTTCTAAGAGATGAATGTCTTTGCTGCAATGCATGCTCTAAATAATGTCTAACAAAAGGTAAAATAAGCTGAGTAAAAGAAGGGGAACCACAATGAGTGCTTAATATTATTCATATGTAAGATATTGATAGAATTTGTAAACAAAAACCAAAATGGTTATCTAAACTAAACAATCAATGTCTTGTATTGGTTAAAAAGTTTTTGTGTCCAAACTACATATATCATTCTAAAATAATAGAAATGCACTTGAAAGGTACTTATGCCTTGATTAAAAAAATGCCGCAACAATATCTGAACATGCAAAAGATCAAAGCTTTAGTTTATTGCATGCAACATTCTTCGTTTAGACAAAAATCCAAATGAAATAATAGTGGACTGAATTTAATCTCCACTTAGTGCTACATCATCCATGTAATATGAATGACATCAGAATCCCACGTCCTGCATTGTAACTTGAGAATTATGTTCAATATTCTCAACTTTCAAGTCAAACCAAAACCCAAAGCATGAAAATCTAATACAAACTATGAACAATCAAATCCATAAAATCTACATTTGTAATATTATTTGGAACGACAAAAAATAATAGAAAAATGATAATAAAAAAACAACGTCAACAAAAGGAAACATAGAAAGGGGGTTGTGGTGGGAAAGAATACGCAAGGAGAGAGATGGCAAGAGAGACATTGAAACTTCTTATAGGGTATTTGTCCCTGATCCTCGCAAATTCTTCCTCCTTTGTGCAAATAAAAATCAAATTATGGTGAGAATAATATGCAAGCTTTCATAATAGATAATAAAAAACTAATTAATATGCACCAAAATCTTGAGTTAGTAGGAAGGCTTAAACTAAAGCTCACATCATCTCTCTCTTGCAATTATAAACCAAAACACTTAATCAAAATCCACTTCAATAACTCAAAATAAAACCAAGTCAGATTACCTAAAGACCCAAATCAGCCAAAACTTAAAGAGTTATCGATAAAGACTCAAATCAGCCAAAACTTAAAGAGCTATCCACAATATTATCCACAATTTTCTACTGCTCAATGTCCAATGAGAATGGTATAGAGTTATCGATTTGGCCTTTCCTCTAACAATCCATTATGACATGACATTCTATGAATGAATGAACATTTAAGCATACATTATTGTTGAAATCCATAAACGATTTTATGCACCAAATGATTTGTCTTGTTACCATCAAAAACTACTATTAAAGTTGCATGATTACCCAATTTCAAATGCAATGTACTGATGTAAAGAGATTATTGTAATTAACAGTCACAAATGCTACATACAAACAAAGATAAAAACTTGACAAAATTGTAATTAATGGTATGCATAAATGCAATAAGGAAACATAACCTAACTTCTATCACAAAGAGCCATATAACTAAATGAGAAATGTAATATAAAACAGCTAATTTGAAGGGTGGAAAAAAACTATATTGACAAATAAACAAATCTCTTCTTCATGAGGTTAAATACTAATATTAACAAATTGGACATATATATAAAATAATAGAAAATTAAAAGTTGTAATCTGACGTAACCTATTTTGCATAAATAATTAATTAGGTCACAACAAACCCAAATTTGCAAAAATAAAAAAAATTCATAAATATATATAATTAATCAGATTCCAAATTTCACTAAGAGATTGTGAATTTCAAAAAAAATCCAAATGGAATAAAGTCTCAAGTCTTCTTCAATGAGAGAAAAAACTGGAAAAAATGGGTAATAATCTTACACGTAACCTGCATTCTTGTTCTGCATTCTCTAAAATGTCCCTTGAAATTACAACTTTCTTATCCAAAAAAAAAGAATGAAAATATTTTTACTTAATATTTGGTGAAATAACAGGGGACTAATAGGAGTGTAATTAACTAATAATAATTCCCAAAACAAATATATCTAGATAAATACATAGATACATTCATCTTCTTTTTTCTAACAATGCAAAAATGATCTTTAATTTAAAAATAGCATAGCATTTATCGACAAAGACAACCACCTACTACATAATTCTATAATTTTCATTATGATCTATATGTCATTGTAAACGAATAGTTATAGAATAATATTATTGCTAATCATTTGGTTTTCCATGTTTCTTTATCTGATTATGACATTAGAATCTTGTTATATACGAACAATTACAGGTAGAATGGTCTTTATGTAAAAGTACGAAAAAGAAAAGTTAATAATAAATGGTTCAAAGATTTGATCAGTTTTTTCCTTCTTCACCCATTTACTAATGCCTAATAAAATATTCTTTGGTGTGTCAATAAACATTACTATTTATTTCTTCACAAGAATCCTCAACCCATAAATTACAGGCATATATAACTCAACATGTATAGTTTTCTTTCAAACTATATAAAGTTATACCCATTCAACAGTCTATTTTTAAGCATATATTTTATATAAAAACTATTATAGAGAATAATTTTTTAAAACATTTATCAAAATCCAAATGAAAAAATAAATTCCTGAGAGTCATCTACAAAATCATATCACAGAACATGAAAATCAAAGGAGCTCATCTCAATAGTATAAACAAGTAAAAAAAATAAAATAAAAGGAAAACAAACCTCCCATAGGATTTCTCCATAATATATAACTGCAAATCCAAGCAACCTCTATAAAAATTTCACCATAACATTGGGTATTGAGAACAAAACCTAGAAAATTAGGGATCACGAGAATTATATAACTATAAAAAGAAAATTTTCCATTGAAATTAAATAAAGAAGAATATGAATGAAAGAAGGGGAAAAAAAAATCTCACTATTGAGTTGGGCTCTATGATTTCATGCCTGCTGCCAGACTTTATCATCTTAATGAACTTTTTATTAAGGTTTTATTCTTCTTTAGATTTTGTAGATGGCGCCTCTAGAGAGCAAAATGACGGTAGCTTCAATCATGATTAAAGTTAGAACAAGGACGGAATCAGAATCGGGATTTGAATTGTGCTGAGATCAGAGCTCAGATCAGAGTCGAGATTCTGGATCGTTATCGAAGCCAGTATCGGCATCAGAGTTAGACTTTTCTCATTCGAAAGCGTCTTATTTTTAGGTTCCTTCAAATAGATCTAGAATTTGAGAACATGAGAGACGGGGGAAACGATAGAGGAGAGAGAAAGTGTTCGAGAAACAATAGAGTTGCAGAGAGAGACATCTACAGAGAGATATCTGCTTTTTTTCTTGGGACACGGAGGACAGTTGTTTCTAATGACAAAGGGTGGTTCTAGGGGTATACCCCCAATCATAACTCTAGTCACACTCACTCTCTCATTTGTTACAGTATATCGGGCCTCACATGTAATTTCTTGGGGTCTGGTGTACGGTAGCAAATGAGAGAGAATGTGTGGTTGGAGTTGTGGTTGGGGGTGTGTCCCTATCATTTTCCAATGACAAATTAGCTTTGAGGTCCACTGTGGAAGGGGATGTTTCTGTTCTACTTGGAGGCATTTGTCAGCCTAATAAGCCGGGCCCAAAAAATTACTATAGCAGTCTTGGGTTTTCCTTTAGATGTTAAGTAGTTGATGCAAGTGACAGTTCATTTATAATTTTCAAAATAGTCTTCACCAAATGCATAGTGAATACAAAGTCGTAAGAATGTACTGAATTCAAAAGCCCGCTAGCTTCCGCCCTTTGCTCTGAATTTACATCATCCTCCAGAATCTGCTCGAGTCATCAATCACAGAAGGTAACATGTGAATTAGATTCATTAGAGTGACATAATGTGAGCTCCATCTAGTGTCACAAGGTCGTTTGAGATTGGTTTCTTGATTTAAACCATGCCCACTAATAATATTTTCACTTTGTAATGCTTCTTTAACTCTAGCAATTTGCTTCTCTCAGAGCATATCATGACGTTTACATGACCCACCAACAACATTTAATAGAGTAGCAATTAAATTGAACAATGATGTAACTTGAATATGTTTTTTTGCAACAAGTGTAAGTTGAAGCTAGTGAGCGAAGCAATGAACATAAAACGCAGAGGGATTCTCTCTCAAAATCAAACCTTTAAGCCCACTGAATTCACCTCCTATGTTACTTGCATCATCATACCCTTGACCATGTACTCTTGAAACACTCAAATTGTGTTTGCATAACAATGATTCTATTATAGCCTTGAGCGACGAAACAGTGTTATCACTAACTTATACATTCCCAAGAAAACATTCAATAATACTTCACTTTTTATCTACATGACACAAAACAACAGTCATTTGCTCCTTATGTAATGCATCACGTCATATCATCAACTAAAATGGCAAACAATTCATCTTCGATGTCACTGATTGTTGCATTAGTAGTCTCAGTTGTAGCGATATTCACAATATATTTTTCAATATTAGGAGTAGTCAATTGATTATCTTAGGAGCATTTTGCAAAACAACATTCTTGATTGTCTCATTGTGATTAGCAAGAAATTTCAAGATTTTACGAAAATTGCCACGACTAGAAGAACTTTCAGCCTTATTATGAGCACAAAAAGGCAAGCCTTGCTTCAAAAGGAATCGAACACAATTAATTGATGCAGACAAATGAGTTTGGTATAAATTGCAAGATTGCTCTGATTGTTTGAATAAAGTGGTTTGAACATGTCGGCTTTGATTCATTAGATCTTGACATTTCTTCCAAGCTTGATTATGCATATTATTAAGGCCTCCAACATGAATTGTAAGTCTTTCCTTTCAATTTCTAAACCCTTCATTAATAAATGCATTCTCACCTCCTTGCATTCCATAATCAGGCTTAAAGAGGTAATAACATAAGCAAAAGGCGACATCTTTTTTATACTTCAACAAAATTTTGAACTCATTAAACCAAAAAGTATAGAATTTCCTTCAGACCTTTTCAATTTTTGTTTGTGGAAAAGTATGATTGCGAGGTTGACAAGGTCTCTTTTGTAAATATTCTCTACGTATCATATATCTGTCATTTGGATGGTAAGATGATATTCTTTTTCGTTTTCCAAGATCTCTTGGAAGTTCACATAAATTTATTTAAACTCGCTGTTGCTTCAAATAACTCTCGACATTTTCTTGTTGTTACGTCTCTAGTAGTAGAAGATTGCCCCCTTGTCCTGTACTTGTCCTTGTTCTTATTCTGGAATAAGTTTTCTTTTCATAAATTTATCCATGACCCCTATTTAGAAAATATACAACCAAATGATTTTGTATATAATTAAAATTAAATAAAAATTACTATAAATCAAGATAAATAAACAAAAATATGAAAGTTAAGATTCCATAAATCAGGTTAATATGATAACTATAATATTAGTTTAAGAACAATAAACAATTATTTACTAACTTATAACTATTGATTCAAGCATAAAATATGAATTACAAATAATAAGAATAAATACATAACAAGTTATGAAATGGTTAGAGGTTCTAACTTTGAAAATAGTTACTTTTGCATCTTGGAACCCTAGTGCGGTGTTTGGATGGAGGGTAGAGAAGGGAAGGGGAAGAGAAATTTGAATTTAACCTTGTTTGAGAGTTTTATGAAGAGAGTAGAGGAGGGAAAAGTGAGGAAATTTTAGACTAAAATTTTACACCTCAAATTGGGGAGTACAGGAGGGGAAGGGAGGGGAAGGAAAAATTAACAAATTTCCTTCATTTCCTTACCCTTCCTTCCCTTCCCTTAGTGAGCTCCCAAACAGAGCATAGATTTTAATACCCCTTTTAATATATCTCAAACAGAAATCTTGCGTAATTCTTTTGATGTAATCTTATGCAAAAATAATTTGAACATATAAATTCAAGAAATTAGAGAATTTACCTAATTTTTTCCACCAAAATATTGATTCTCCTTTAGTCCTCTCCAAATCACAGCAAGCCAACAAGTTGACTAAAAGTTAACTTTATGGGGAAAATACTGGAATTCATTTCTTAAGCACATAGCATTCTGATTTTACCGATACATATAACCGTTTATGTGTATTCGGTGAAAATCATGTATGTTTATCAATCATACACATTACTCTATAAATTTATATTTTATAGGATTCAAGTACGCGCTTGGTGTGACTCTAGGGCCCAACTTTAAGACTCGGCAGTGGATCATATCCACAAGTACAACAGAGGTGCTAGCTACACATAAAAACTACCCGGGTATAAGTTGTGATAAATGTCTGCAAGATGCTTACACAATTTTATCAGGACCACTCAGTGATAATGCCGTACAGTCCGATCTCTTCGTCAAACGATGTCAAACTATTAAGCCTAGGGTATGGAAAACTGTCAAACCCTAATTGCTCAATTAGTGTTTGTTGATATTAAACTCATAACCTATAAGATCAAATTGACAATCAGTTTATCTTATTTACCTCGGCCAAGGATTTCCAGGTTATAGTTATATCAAATAATCTTATGACATCAACCCCCTATACTGGGAGAGACGAATCCTATCTTGGCATCTCAATATCTACTTATGCCTCGGGATGTACCCAACAAGAACCGTTATGCACAACTCGATGAGAACTGTGGTTAGGTAAAAGTCTAAGTACACCTATACTGACATGTAAGATATTGCACTCATGCCTCAGGTCATGAGACTACTATGTACTATATCACTTGAGAACTTCTATTTGACAGTTAAGTATAATTACCAACTAGATGTTCTCAGTGAGTCGTTCAGTCAACTCATTCACTAATGAGTCACCTGTATACTATATCTTGATGTCTCACATCAATGATCTAAGAGATGGATCATCATCCTTCCAAAGGAGAAATAAAGTATACACTAGTCTTACCAAAGTGATCATGTCCCATTACATCACTTCATCGACTAGGAACATTTTAGAATATACGTTAGCGACATCATATCCAAAATGTCTGATAGTCTAGTATCATTCTAAGGACTCTTTATCTGTATTAAAATACCAGATAAATCTGACCAAAATAGCATACTATTATTTTGAACAAGGATGTTATATTCATATAGGTCCTGTTACAATATACAATTATTACCTGCAGGGCACCTATATCTAACAAACTCCCACTTGCACTAAGGCCAATCATTGTAATATCTAATACCCAATAGCTTAACAAGTTTTTCAAATTGTGTACGAGCAATTGCCTTTGTGAATGGATCTACTATATTATCTTTTGTGTCAACTCTTTCAATCTTGATCTCTTAGCGATCAACTATCTCCCTGATCAAGTGATACTTCCTCAGAATATGTCTGGACTTATGGTGAGACCGGGGTTCCTTTGTCAGAGCTATTGCATCATTACTAGCACATTATAAAAGTACTGGATCTTTAATGGTGGGAACAACTTTTAGCTCTAAAAGGAACTTTCTCATCCAGACAGCTTCTTTGGCTGCATCATTTGCCGTTATGTATTCGGCTTCCATAGTAGAGTCTGCTACTGTATCCTGCTTGGAACTTTTCCAGCTGACAGCCCCTCTATTGAGGGTGAAAACATATCCTGATACAGACTTACTATTATCAATATCGCTCTGAAAGCTTGAGTCGAAAAAAGCCTCCATTCGGAGGTCACTTTTACCGTATATCAAAAATAACTCCTTAGTCCTTTTAAGGTACTTAAGTATATTCTTGACCGCTTTCAGTGCTCTTCTCCATGATTAGATTGGTATCTACTTACCAAACTGAGTGAATAAGCGATATCTGGTCTAGTACATAACATGGCATACATGATCGATCCTACTGTCGAGGCATAAGGAATTAGACTCATGCGTTTCCTCTCTTCATCAGTCTGGGGAGACATCTTTTTAGAGATGGAGATTCCAGGAGATGCAGGTACAAAACCTTTCTTGGAATTTTCCATGCTAAACCGTTTTAGCACTTTGCCAATGTATCTAGATTGCGATAATCCTAACATCCTTTTAGATCTATCTCTATAGATCTGAATACCCAGTATACAGGATGCTTCACCTAAATCTTTCATGGAGAATCTTTTTGATAGCCAAATTTTAACCGCTTGTAATGATCGTATGTCATTACCGATTAAGAGTATATCGTCTACATATAAAATAAGAAACGATATAATACTCCCAATTATCCTTTTATACACACATGGTTCATCTGGATTTTTAATGAAACCAAACTCTTTGATAGCATCATCAAAACAGATGTTCCAACTCCGCGATGCTTGCTTCAGTTCATAAATGGATTTAAGCAATCTACATGCTTTTCCACTGCTCCCACTGACCACAAAACCCTCTGGTTGCGTCATATATATGCACTCTTCTAAATCACCATTTAGAAATGCAATTTTGACGTCCATTTGCCAGATGTCATAATCATAGCGAGCAGCTATAGCAAGTATGATCCGAATAGACTTGAGCATAGCCACTGGAGAAAAAGTTTCAACGTAGTCCAAACCAGGTCTTTGACGAAAACCTTTAGCTACCAGTCTAGCTTTAAAAGTCTCTACTTTTCCATCTACACCCAACTTTTTCTTAAACAACCATTTGCAACCTATGGGTATCACCCCTTTAGGAGCATTGTCTAATATCCATACTTTGTTGGTGTACATAGAGTCTATTTCGGATTTCATTGCATCATGCCAAGCAACAGAGTCCCTACTCTGAGATGCTTGCTGATAACTCAAAGGTTCGTCATCATCTATGATGTGATCTAACATTCTACCTTCAACGAGAAAATCATGTTGTCTTTTAGGTGCATGAGATCGCCTTGGATATCTGCGGAGTGGTTGAGGTTCTTCTGGTACAACTAAATTTTCTGGTTCTAATAAATTATCAGTATTGATTTGTATCTATGAAATTTCTTTCAGTTCTACCATGCTCCCACTAATTTCTTTTTCAAGAAATTCCTTCTCCAAGAAGGTAGCATACGGAGAAACAATTATCTTTTGTTCATCGATGTGGTAGAATTAATATCCATGGGAATTCCTTGGATATCCTATAAATTTACACAATACTGACCGTGCCTCTAACTTTTTTGGATCTTGCTTTTTTACATAAGCATGACATCCCCAAATCTTAATATAATTAAGATGTGGTTTCATCCCATACCATATTTCATATGGAGGTTTAGGCACTGCTTTAGTTGGAACCTTATTCAGTAAGTGTGCTGTTGTTTCCAGCGTATACCCCCAGAATGAAAAAGGTAACTCAGCGTTACTCATCATGGAACGTACCATATCTAATAGGGTACGATTCCTCCTTTCTAACACGCCGTTAAGCTGTGGTGTAAAGGGTGGAGTAACCTGAGAGAGAATCCCATTCTCTTTTAAAACCCCTAAGAATTCTGAGCTCAAGTATTCGCCCCCTCGATCCGATCGAAGAATTTTAACTTTCTTGCTCGTTTGGTTCTCTACTTTATTTTTATACTCGATAAAATTTTCAAATGCTTCAGACTTGTGTTTCATCAAAAACACATGTCCAAATCTTGAAAAATCATCAGTAAAAGTAATAAAGTAGGAGTAGCCACCTCTGGCCATTATAGACATAGGACCACATACATCACTATGTATCAGTCCTAAGAGTTCTGTAACTCTTGCTCCAGTTCCCTTAAATGGAGTCTTAGTCATTTTACCTTTAAGACAAGACTTGCAAGTATCATAAGACTCAAAGTCAAATGGATCTAAATATCCATGTTTATGTAGCTCGCCCAGTCTTTGTTTATTAATATGACCAAGTCTACAATGCCATAAGAAAGCGTCGTTCACAACTGAGTGCTTTTTTTTATTAGTGTGATGAGTATTCATAATTGTGTTTTGATTAAGAATATATATGCCATTACACAATGTTCCATAAGCAATCAACTTTTGATTAAATATGATATTCATAACATTGTTCTCCAACTTGAATATATATATATATATATCCATCTTTATCTAATAAAGATACAGATATTATATTACACATCATAGTTGGTACAAAAAATTAGCTATTCAAAATCAAAACGTTTCTATTTGGTAAAGATAGATGAAAATCCCTTACTGCAAGTGCTGCAACTATTGCACCATTACCAACTTGTAGGGTCATCTCTCCAGGTCTAAGTTTTCTGCACCATTACCAACTTGTAGGGTCATCTCTCCAGGTCTAAGTTTTCTATAGCTTCTCAATCCTTGTAACAAATTACAGATGTGAGATCAGGGTCATCTCTCCAGGTCTAAGTTTTCTATAGCTTCTCAATCCTTGTAACAAATTACAGATGTGAGATCTTGATCCGGTATCTAATACCCAAAATGTAGGATTTATAGAATAACAATTCTGAGTAACAAACACACCTGATGATGAAACAACAACTTGCTTCTTCTTGATGTGTGAGGCTAAGAATTCTAGGTAGTTTCCTTTAACATTTCTTAACCAGTCTATGTAATTAGAATCAGTTAACCTGTTCTGTTCTGATATGATTTTTAAGCCAGACATAATGGCCTGAAAGAGAGAGAAAAAATATTTAGCAGATGTTCAATACATAAAATAGATTTGGTTCATTTTTATCTAAGTTATGCCTCCTACTATTTTTCAAGTCCCTCAAAACCTTATAAGAGGTGATCGGAAAATAACCTATTGTGTTTTCAAGTGGGATCAAGATCCAATTATCATTGAATGTTTCAACCTTAACGAAAGCCAACAAATTGATACACTCAATAATTGGTAGATAACTTTTGTCTTTTACACTCTTGTAATTCTTGATATGATTTTACTCCTAGTCTTTTATGACCTTGACGATAGCCAACAAATCATAAAAACTAGTCAAGTTTGGACCCATCATTTCTTGACTGGCTCAAATTTAACTTATGCAAACTCTTGACGAAAGCCAACAAAGTCGCATAACCAATTTAAGCTATCCTTATATCTTATATACAGATAAATACTACTTAGCCATAGAATAGTATTGCCTTGACGATAGCCAACAAACGAAGTATTTATAAGTTTAGTAGTATTCAACTAAAATGATGGAGGGCTACGGACAATTTCATAAATCTTTTACCGTAATCAAACTTGATATAGTTAAAAGATGCTCTATATTTATACTTGCAATAATTAAACTAGTCAGGAAAGCGCAAGATTAGTGGGAGGGTTCCGAGTTATTCATCGGGAATATTCATCGGACCTTAATTAAGTAACCACCGTTCTTTAAGACTATAGCGCGAAAGATTGGGCATCACTCCATATCTCAAGTTGGACATCACCCCATGAGCTATATCTCATAATCACTTTCCTAGACACTAGTTAAAAGTTCGTTCTAAATATATCTCTTTTAACTGCTACAGATTTATTTATCTTACACACTAACACTATGTTAATGTCGGTCTCACCTCTCTATGGTCAATAAACTCTTATAGCCATGTCTCACAAAGTTTAAAATGAGTTTTTTTTTATAATAAAAACTATTTCTCTAGTGAGATAGAGATATAAACTTTGTAGAATATAGCACCCAATTGTATTTACATCTATAATTGGGACACAACCAACATATGTAAAAGCAATATGGAATGGTAGTGGATAACTAAAGGAATAAAATGCAACTACACTAATTACATTTTGGCAAGCAATTTGCAACTCCTTACAATGCTAGCTCCCTTGCAAATCTTGTATTATTACATTCACATATACATAGGACGTGCAAGCCTCATTTATAATGGAAAAACCATCTCGTAGGATGGGTAATAATATTGCATTGAATGTAAAATCAAAGCTATAAATAAAAAAACTAAACTAAATAACCATACCCCCCACACCCGAACAAGGGCCTATACCCGTAGGCGTAGCCCATGATCGGTGAGCAAGTGCCAAAACCCGTAGGCATAGCCCATGCTCGGGGAGGAAAGAGGTCAAAAATAATATTACATATCTAGCTATATTACATCAATACAATAAATGCAAGAGAATCGTTGTCCACTACCATCCATAAACATAACATCCATGCAAGATGATATAAAACATATAACTTAATCAACATTAAGAAATATGCATCTATCTAGTTATGCAACAAATTGGAAAACTAGATAACATAGGGATTATCCTAACTCAAATAAGACTATCATGCTTCTAACATACAACTACACTAGTTGTAAATAAATGTTTTGCAATTTATACAAGTGTTTTTACTCCTAAAAACATATGAACCAAAAATCACATTTTTGAATCAACAACTAGTATAATTTATTACAAAACAACTTGAATAAATTAACTAGTTTCATTAAAACACCTTTTAATTAAACTAGTAATTAGAAGCAAGAACAAAGTCCTCTATGAGTTAGATATGCATGTTAAGATTTAATTAGATGGAACCATGTCTCTGATACCATGAAGGAAATTCATGCTAATAACATGCAAATTACGCAGCGGAATACTGTATGTATAATTATGCTAAGCATGTAGAGAGCATGAAATACATAATAGGACCATCCTAATTAAATCTAACATAATCCCTATATTAAAGAGAGCATACAAGGGTTATAAAGTCATACTTTTGAAGCGTGATTCGATGGAAGATCGAACAACCCCTAACTCTTGCTCCTTGTAGTAGTAAATCTCCTCGTAGTGGATCTCCAAGTCTTCAAGTGAGCTTGATAAAATCGGAGTCTTCTTGAGACACAAGGCAAGATATCCACCCCGGGGTACTTTAAAATCCTACTACTTTCTCTTACTCAAGATTGCTAGAAATTAGTAAGAGGAGAGCTCTCTTTTATTCTCTTATGGAAAAACCACTTAGCCAATTTTTCATTAACCTTTCCATAAGAAAGAGAGCTCATATTTATAGAGTGAAATGTGTTCATGACATGAATGACTCATCCTATGAGTCATGCAATGAATCATCAAATATCAATGATTAATCTAGTGAGTCATGCAATGAATCATCTTATGAATCATTACATTTCAAAACCATGTGCTAATAAACCATGTGCTCAAACCATACCACTAAATGACTCATCTCATGACTCATTATACATGGTATGTGTATTTCATAAATGAGAATACCAAATCAATATTGTATTTCATAAATACGATATTTTGTAATTTTCCAATCATTGATTAATAAGTCATCATATGACCAAAAAGTCAATGAGTTGACCAAAAGTCAACTGTTGACCAAAAAGTCAACTAGTTGACTAAAAGTTAACTTTATGGGAAAAATACTGGAATTCATTTCTTAAGCACATAGCATTCTGATTTTACCGATACATATAACCGTTTATGTGTATTCGGTGAAAATCATGTATGTGTATCAATCATACACATTACTCTATAAATTTATATTTCATAGGATTCAAGTACGCGCTTGGTGTGACTCTAGGGCCCAACTTTAAGACTCGACAGTGGATCATATCCACAAGTACAACAGAGGTGCTAGCTACACATAAAAACTACCCGGGTATAAGTTGTGATAAATATCTGCAAGATGCTTACACAATTTTATCAGGACCACTCAGTGATAATGCCGTACAGTCCGATCTCTTTGTCAAACGATGTCAAACTATTAAGCTTAGGGTATGGAAAACTGTCAAACCCTAATTGCTCAATTAGTGTTTGTTGATATTAAACTCATAACCTATTAGATCAAAGTGACAATCAGTTTATCTTATTTACCTCGGCCAAAGATTTTCAGGTTATAGTTATATCAAACAATCTTATGACATCAACCCCCTATACTAGGAGAGACGAATCCCATCATGGCATCTCAATATCTACTTATGCCTCGGGATGTACCCAACAAGAACCGTTATGCACAACTCGATGAGAATTGTGGTTAGGTAAAAGTCTAAGTACACCTATACTGACATGTAAGATATTGCACTCATGCCTCAGGTCATGAGACTACTATGTACTATATCACTTGAGAACTTCTATTTGACAGTTAAGTATAATTACCAACTAGATGTTCTCGATGAGTCGTTCAGTCAACTCATTCAGTAATGAGTTACCTGTATACTGTATCTTGATGTCTTACATCAATGATCTAAGAGATGGATCATCGTCCTTCTAAAGGAGAAATAGACTATACACTAGTCTTACCAAAGTGATGATGTCCCATTTCAACACTTCATCGTCTAGGAACATTTTAGAATATACGTTAGCGACAAATCAGATCTCTTCATTACGATCATATCCGAAATGTCTAATAGTTTAGTATAATTCTAAGGACTTTATCTGTATTAAAATACCAGATAAATCTGACCAAAATAGCATATTATTATTTGAATAAGGATGTTATATTCATATAGGTCCTGTTATAATATACAATTATTGCCTGCATGACACCTATATCTAACAGCCCCAGCAGTGTGTGTTACGAGATCGGTGATTAGAGATGGATTACGAATTTGATTAGAGATAAGATAATGATTGCGCCTCGTAATGGATATTAGGCTTTAGCACTGGGTATTGGGCTCAATAAATGGGCATTATGTGTTAGAACTTAAATAGTGATTATTGGCCTATTGGGATCAATTACCTGGGCCATATTAGTGTTAGATTTTAACTTGTGTGGGCAGTATGGATGCTTTATATCAATAAGGAATATAACACAAAAATATAAGGTTATAGTCCCATCAAATTCCACTAGAGTATAAGTGGCTATGAAGACCGCAAGCTTAATAATAGTAATACAAAATGCCCTCTCTTACCCTACATGTGAGTGAGTGAATTGTTCTGAACCATAAAAGGAACTGTTGAAATTTTCAAAATGCCCTCTCCTATCCTCTCCGTAAATGTATAAGTACTCCAATAATAACACCGTTAACACACACACACACACACACACACACATACACTATGTGATGTAGGACGATAGTGGACCCTCCATGTGATGTGATGCGAATATGATTTATTAGAATCCTTTTTTGTAGGGTTTTATTTTGTTTTATGTAATTTTCTCTTTTATTTAGGATTTCTTTAGGATTTAATTTTGAGATTTCTTCTACTTTACTTAAGATTTTATTTGATTTCATCTTTTAGTTTTGTTATATTTTGATTTAATTAGGATTTTGGTTTGCTTCCTTAACTTTTCAGATTATTTCTCTTTTCTATAAATAAAAGATATAATCTCCTATGAAGAATATACATTGACTACTAAAAATATTGAATTATAATTAAGCATGTGAGGTATTCTTGGCATTTGATTTGCCTCTTGAAAGTGTGAAGTCTTTGGATATGAGGCCTCTAGGTATGAAGCATATCTAGTTATCCAATCTCTCTTCTTTACAAATCCCAACACCCTCCCCATCTAATGCATAACTTGCAATAAGTCCCCTCCTTTGTCCGACTAAGAAATAGCCCCAAAACACCTACAAAATAGCCCTAATTCCATTGCTTAGGTCTATGAACACTATCCATACTATTCACTAATGAATAGTAACAACAATTACTACTTATCACGGATTACATCATCGTTTCGCCAAACCGTCAATGGTTTCTCACCTCTAGATCGAAGCCCTCCACACGTTCTTTATCATTTGATATCAGAGCCAAATGATCCACATTTTATTGGTGTTAAAATATCGTTACGTACGTCAAAAGAATATAATTTTAATCCACTTAAATTCAGTACTCTATCTTACTTTTATGGGTTTGTGGATATGAGGAGCCCTATGAATTTGAAGCCTGAATTTTCAATGCAGAAGATATATTTTCAATATATGATATGTTAGAACTAAAGATGTATTTATATGCTGAGTGTAGGCTCAAGAAAGAAGTTAAAAATGATGGTATAAAAATTATTATCATTCAACTATTCGTTCATGGACATCTATAAAAGATCTTCTGGAGAGGAGATATCCTAGTCGACCAAGTAGAAGATCTTATCGTTTCTCTTCCAAATTGGAAGCAAATTCATAATGAGCGCCTCACCCTAAACTAGACGTGGACCTACAATCAGAACCTGAGTTTACAATGCTATAGCCAATAACATAAGCAAAATTGGAGAATAAGCCACAACTAGAGACTGAACCAAAGCCCAAGTCTGAGTCTGAGCCAAAATCAGATACAAATCAAAAGATCAATCCAAAGAGTGAGCAGGAACCAGCGACAGAAGAAGCAGACCAGAAGATAGATCCAAAGCTTAAGCTTGAAGAAGAGTTTGAACCAAAAACAGAGCAGAAGGTGGATCTAAAGCTTGAGCTTGAATCAAACCTAGAGCTCAATTCAAGCCTAGAATCCAAAGTTAAGATTGATATGCTGTGCAAACTCCCTGTCTAAGACAATCTAGTTATTGAGTTTGTTATTCTAACCCTCCACTGCCAACTCAATATCAAGTTCTATAGTTCAACTTGAAGCTCCTGCAACCCAAGAAAAAATACTTCATATTAATCAACAAAGTTATTACACTCACACTTTTAAAACTCAAGGTCCTTTTCCAACAAGGGCAGATTTGATGCAGGACAATCACGAACCCTCCATGTAATGCGATGAAGACTTATTAGAATCTTTACTTTTTTGGTAGGATTAAATTCTATTCTATGTTTAGATAGGATTTATTTAGGATTTAATTTTAATATTTCTTTCTATTTTAGTTAGGATTTTATTTGATTGCATCTTTTATTTTTATTAGGCTTTAATCTAATTAGAATTCTGATTTGCTTTCTTAACTGTTTTGATATATTTTTCTATAAATAAGAGATGTAATCTCCCATGAGGAACAAGCACTGATTAATAAAAATATTTGAGTTATAAGAATTCTCTCTTGAGCATGTGAGGTGTTATTGACATGTGATTTGCCTGTTGGACCCTAGAGGAGGGGTGATTAGGGTCAAGAGGCTCTAATTATGCAATAAAAGATAAGACAAGCAAACCACAAAACAGTAATGCAATCAAAGTAAGTGAGATAGGGTTAGGAATCGTTATCCTTTGACACGCGATGTGTTAACGAGGTTCGGTCCGCTGACCTACGTCCCCGCTCCCCACTCTCGAGGAGAAATCCACTACAAACCCGGTTTGGAAGCCAGAACTTCGTCTACACAGCGATCCCCTCACGATCTCACACTACACAGTTGATCTCAACAGATCACACTCCCTCACAGTTGATCTACACAAGATCACACTCATACAGCAGTTGAAATGGTGCAAGACTCTCTCTTTACAAGTCCCTATGGCAAAGAGAAAGAGTACTGAAGCTGGGAAGTGAACTCACACAAGAAACACAGTGAAAAACCACAGAGCACAGAGTTTGAAATTTTTTCTCAGAAGGCAGTGTCTCTCTGGTTTTTCAGCAGAAGTTAGGGCAACTGGGAAGAAGAAGAAGTCTGGGTTTAAATAGAAAAGATTAATTATTTTAAAATCACAACCCAATCTTCCCAATTAAGAAAATAATCTCCTATTCAGACTATTGCCACAGACTGTGCCAAACACAGTTAAGTGATAGCACAGTAATCAAGGAAATCGACCGTTTGAAAAAGCTCTCGGTTGACCGAATAAAATTTCGGTCAACCGCCAGAATGTTCGGTCGACCGAAAAGACAAATTCGGTCGACCGACCGAAAATCCGGTCGACCGCGAGCAGCTTTGAAAAAACAGAAAACAAGCAGAGCCATCATCGGTCGACCGGTGCGGTCGACCGATAGAAAAATCGAGATTTCGATCAACCCCACCGGTCGACCGACGACCTCTCTGGAGCCCAGTGACGAATGATCTTAAGTGCGGTCGACCAGTGCGGTCGACCGCATTCTGATATGCTCCAGAATAGTATTTTGACTCAAACTAAAATATTTAGAAAATATTTATATGACCTCTGAAAATTATGAAACATTGTAAAATGTTTTTAATACTAAAAACAAACTGTTTGGAAAAAGAATTTTGCAGATAGGTCCTCATATTTGTGAAAAATAGTATTTTGCGAAAAACGCTTAAAAGCTTAAGTATGAAAACGTGTGTGTGAGTCCCAATAGCTTCAAGTGAATTCAATAACTTTTTGCCTACATTCTAATACTAGAGAGAGAATAAAAAACTAGCTAATATCCTCACATAGAATACAATCTTTGAGTCTTGATATAGCTTGAGTTTGGATGAAGCTTTTATATGAATTTGTTGTTCTTGAAATAACATTGCTTCATCACTATGCCTCCTCCTCCTTTGGATATCATCGTTGTAGCGTATATTCCATCCAATCCTCCATGAATGATACTAACAAGCTTGATAAATGAATTTACTACATTTGCACTCAATAAGCCATTAGTATCGTTAATGGTGGTTGTAAGACATCATCAAAACATAAGAGCTAACAGCCTATTTAGAGTGTGAAGCCCTTGGTTGTACGATACCTAGATGCGAAGCCTAGCTAGTTATTAAATCTCTTCTCTTTAATAATCCGAACGCCCTCCCCATTCTTGATCTATAACTTGCAATCAAGCCCCCAACCCCACCCCCACCCGTCTGACCAACAATTAGCCTAAAAATCCATAAAATAGCCCAATTCCATTGTTTAGATATAGTTTATTCTATGAATAGTAACCATACTATATATTCGTGGATAGTGTAGGCAAATAAAATTTCCTTTATCCCAAATTTTAGGAGTTCGCCTGTAGAACTTCGCTTGAGCAGTCAAGCTCGCAGGAACAAAGCTTGTTCTGCTTGTTCGCCTGCATCAAATAGGCTAAGTCAAGCTCTCCTGAATGTTTGACTTCGCAGGCGAAGTGAAGTTCGTCTAGGCATTAGACTTCGCCTAAAAAGAACTAAGATCGCCTAAATGCTTAGTTCGCTAGCTCGCAAGTAAGCTAAGCTCACCTGAATTCTTAGCTCGCTAGCTTCGCATGCATGCTTCAACCCCGCTTACAGGAACTAAGCTCGCTTGAATGCTTAACTTATGAAGTTCGTCTACAAGCTCGCCAACCTCGCCTGCAAGCTCGCTAGGCTTGCCAACCTCACCTGTAAGCTTGACAGGC
>NC_033794.1:65823526-65904426 GCF_001876935.1 Asparagus officinalis | reverse complement strand
CGCCAACCTCACCAGGCTCGCCAACCTCGCCTGCAAGCTCACCAGGCTCGTCTACCTCACCTGAAAGCTCACCAGACTCGCCTAAGTGGTTAAAAACCACTTACTTGAATTGTGAGAGTGATTACGCCCACTTCCCAGGTTCTAAGGGATTGGTTATGATCTTTCTCAGCTATAAATTGTAGGCGTATAAAATTACCTATAGGTCCCTTAGCATGGTTCAGCATGATGGTTCGACAAATCAACGGATGTTCGAGCGACGAGGCGATAAAGCACACAAACAACGGCATATGTTCGCCTGTGGAACCAATCCAACAGTTCGGAAAGTCAACGAGTCGTCCAACGACAAAATAGATTTGTACTCAAACACCGAGGCGGAAATACTGCCAAATAAAGACCCGGGCTATCAAATCAAAGTCCGGACGAATCAAACGAAGAACTGAAAGACGGAAAACACCGGAAAACGGCGAAACGGAACACACCCGGGGACTCGGCCTAAACCGAGCCAACCCGGGGTGGCTCGGCCCAAGCCGAGCCACCCCAGGGTGGCTCGGTGGCCGAGCCACCCCAGGGTGGCTCGGCATGAGCCGAGCCACCCTCACACAAACAACGGCATATGTTCGCCTGTGGAACCAATCCAACAGTTCGGAAAGTCAACGAGTCGTCCAACGACAAAATAGATTTGTACTCAAACACCGAGGCGGAAATACTGCCAAATAAAGACCCGGGCTATCAAATCAAAGTCCGGACGAATCAAACGAAGCGCCGCAACCCGCAGCACTTGGAGAAAATTGCGGCGCCCAAGCGCACAACTTTGCGCATAGAAGTACAGGAGCCTGCTGGAGATTCACGCTCACAAAGGCGCGTTTCAAGGCGTGCGACTCTGGACGGTCCGAAGAAGATAAACCATCCTCAGAAGGAAATGTTGTCGTCTGATGACGACGACGTTATACCTGGGAGAATGTGCCAACACACGATGGGTTGCTCCAACCGTCAAACGGACGAGCTGTACTATCGTGCAGGGGGTACGAATAAAACCAGAAAGAGGAGCCCTCAAAGATTAGAAGCGCAATGTCCTTGCTCGAAGCTTATTCGGGCAGTACTCTCAGAATGCAACTGTGTCAAGACAGTCCCTGACAGGGTTTCAGTATTCGAGAGACTTAGTGTCGAAACGCCAAAACCAAGGCATAGGCGTTTCCAACGAAGAAGAATAGCGGTCAAAGACGGTGAACATCCGAGAGTCACCGCCAACATGACCAACAGAGGGACGTCGATACGAGATGATCTCGAAACAATACTGAAAGCATCCCGACCTAGAACCCGTCTGCAGTCCGGAGCCATTGAACGAGCAACCTATGGTAGGGTTCGGACAAGACACCCTTCAGAAGATGAAGAATCCGATGCCGGTTCCGCGGTGGCGTCAGATAATACTGTATCCAGTGAGGGACAACCCCGCGAGGCCCTGATGATAAGCGCGGAACAGATGGCCAAGATGCTTGAAGACGCTTTGGCTAAACAGAAAGAAAGTTTCAAATTTGAAATGGATATGGCCATGCAGCGGATGAGAGAAATGCATGACCAACAGATCCAAGCATTGGCGAACCAACAAGGCGAGCAGAATCATCGTAACCCGATTAATCTGGAAGATGAGGATGCGAATGCTCGTAATACCAATGATCCTCCCGTCAACGCAGGGGGTGGTAATGAGAATGCTGGCGAAGAAACCAGCGAAAACCTGAAGATCAAAAATCTCGAGAGCAAAATCAATACGTTGATTTCCGCTCAAGAGACAAAAAAGACGGGCATTCCTTGTCCATACCCAAGGGAGTGGGAATCAATCCCATATCCGGCGAAGTTCAGTCTAATTAACTTCACGCCGTTTAATGGGATGGGTTCCCCTACTCAGCATTTGATATATTTCAAATCGCACTTGGGAGTCATCTCTGGTAATGAACCTCTGATGGTGCGGTCATTCGTTGGCACTCTTCGCGGAGCCGCCTTCGATTGGTATCGTCGCCTCAAGCCAGGGAGCATAAATAGCTGGGACGACATGGAGTCAAAGTTCCTCGCAAACTTCTTCGATGACGACACCGAAGTTTCTATTGGGTCATTGCTCGATGAGAAGCAGAAAGACGGGGAGTTGGTCGACACCTTCGTCAAGAGGTTCCGCAACAAGGCGATGAATTGCCGGGACCCGATCACCGAGGAGTTTATACTCCAGACCTGCCACAACAACCTCTCGCTGGACGTGTTGGAAGCAATGGGCACGGCACCATCCAAGACGTGGAAGGATTTGAAAGTCCGAGGGGAGCAAGCTGAGCGGTTCATCAAAAGGAAGAAGGCGGAGAGAGGTCAACCGGCAACAAATCTTCCGAAGCAGAACTTTAACCAAAGAGGAAAAGGTAAAGCTCAGTTTAATGCTGTTGATGCTAACCAAACCTTTCAGTTGCAACCTCAGCAACAGCAGCAGCAACGGGCACCGCAACAGCCACAGCAGCAACGAGCGCCACAGCAATCCCAACCTCATTGGCAGCAGCGGTCCCAGAAGCAAAAGTCTTTGGAGCCAAGGTTTCCAAAGACATACTCCTTCAAAGACGACGAGGTGCCCGGCATTTTCAAATATTTGTTGGAGAACAACAAAATCCAGCTGCCAGCAATCGTGGATCAGGAGGGAGCAAACAAGGTGACGGACCCAAAGTACTGCGCGTATCACAGAGCGGTCCATCACCCTACGAGGTCGTGCTACCACCTCAAGGACAAAATCCAGGCACTCATTGACGTGGGCGTTATAACCCCGAAGCCTGCCAAGAACGTGGGAGCGAACGCCGTATCAATCAGTTTCGGATCGGTACCTACGACTTGGTTCGAGCCAAAGCACATCACCAAAGTCGGGATGAAGACGGTGAACGACGACCCGCATGGACAGCGCCAAAAAGGACTTGTGCCGCACACAGCTCCAAATGGTGAAATCCTATGGGTTCACCCCGACCTAATTGAAGATGAACAATGGGCCGGATCGTCATCAAAGAAGAAATCCAAAGGGAAAGGAAAGTCTTGCTGTGGAGTCTCTGCTATCCCGGGAGAAGATGACGAAAGTATTCTCGCTTTTCCACTCTCCGAAGAAGAACAAGAGGTCTTCGCCACTAGAAGCGGAAATGAGTATCACTACAAATATCCACCACCCAGTGAACAGGGGGTGAATAAACGAGGACCAGCCAAAACTCTCACGGAGATGGGGGTGATTGCGAGTACTACACCGGGTGAAGATGCTAGAAGACAGCCGGTGAATAAACCAAAAGAGAAGAATCCTCAGGAGGTGCAAAATCCGAAGCAGCCTCGTTTCAGTCGCCCGATTGGAAGAGACAAACCGGAAAGCTCGAAAACTCCGCAAGTCTTCGACATTATGGCGCAATTAGCCAACATTCCTGCACGGATAACGCTGTATGAGTTGCTGCGATTATCCAAAGAAACCAGGGAGGCCCTACAAGAAGCTTTGGCCAATGCAGAGGTATTTCTGACTCAAGTCAAGCCGGTGCATGAACAGCCAGAACCGCTGAGTCAACAGTGCAACATGGCGACTAAGAACCTTCCCTGCATCACCTTCACCAAAGAGGATATGCAAACGAAAAATTCGAATCACGATCGGCCCCTATACTTCGTCGGATACATTGGTTCCAGCGAAGTCAACCGGATCCAAGTCGATCCGGGTTCCGCTGTGAGCATTATGCCACTTCGTCTGATGCACAACCTTGGCATTCCGGTCAGCAAATTAGCGTCTACAGGCACGGTTATATACGGATTCAACACCAGCGGGTCAAGGCCTTTAGGTAAAATTCGGGTAAAGTGCCAAATGGGCGATCTGAAGACAGAGGTCACGTGCTATGTTATTGATGCTGAGACGTCATATAACTTACTATTGGGTCGGCCTTGGATCCATAGTAATGTTATAGTTCCCTCTACCTTACATCAGTGTCTGAAATATGTCGACACTGATGGAAGAGTTAGGACGGTGGTCGCGGATAAGCAACCATTTAAAGGGTTTGAGAATTATTTCACTGATTCTCTCCTTTATGGTAACGAATCCGATACAGAACCATCGGTCCAGGGCGCGGACAGCGGAGAAGAAGCTGACTCCGAAGCCGGATTCGATTACAATGGTGGTTTTGTTCTAAATGACATTGTACCCTTTGTAATCAATCTTGACGATGATCAATCGTCAGATGGCAGTTGTAACTGGCAACTTGCCACCGATGAAATAAATGATGATTTAGAGTACTCCTTGTCTTTTGATAATATGATGACGGAATTGTATAATAATTCTGGTTTGCATATGCCGCTCCGATCATCCTATGTAACGAAAGAACGCCTCCAACATTCTTTCGGAACAACCATGATCATCCCGAACAAAATAAAGGGCGCGAAGGAAATAATTTACGGTAAAGGGAAAAGTTCTCCATTACGGGATCATTTCCTAAGTGAAGATGAAGATGATGACAAACCCGGTCGGCATTTGTCTAAGTATAGTCCGGAAGCACGCAAGCTTATGGAAAAGCAAGGATACGACTTCACACTCGGAGAAGGTTTATATTTCGATCGAGGTCCTCGTAATCCAGCCAAAGCAGTATATGTACCGAAAGGGAAGCCTGAGGATTATTATAAATATGGACGAGGCTTAGGTTATGTTTCATCAGATGAGGAATGTAGTTGGCAGATCATTGATCAAATTGCTAACAAGCCTAAGAATGGATACTCTCCCGATGCTTCAGAGTGGGACTCTGATACAAGTCTGGGAGAAATGTTCAAAACCTTAATGTCAAACATGACTACAGCAGATCCATCCACGCTGGAGGATGATGATCAAATGCCAACGTGGGAAGACCCGTGGGTGCATCATCTAAGTATGCAGTACGGTGACAGGTTCGAACAGAGAGAACCACCAACCGAAGATGAAGTAGTCCAAATTAATATGGGCGATGAGGCCAATCCAAAACCCATATTCATCAGCGGTAGTCTTCCCCCAGATGAGAAAGAGGAACTAATCGCCCTCATCAGGGAATATATCGACGTCTTCGCCTGGAACTACGAAGATATGCCAGGGCTTGATCCTAATGTGGCAATGCATCACCTCGACATCAAGCCGGATGCCAAACCTGTCAAACAACAGCAAAGACGGTTTCGTCCGCAGATTATGGAAGCCATTGAGGCAGAGGTTAAGAAGTTGATCGAATCAGGATTTATCCGAGAGGAACAACATCCAGACTGGTTAGCCAACATCGTTCCCGTCATGAAGAAAAATGGCAAAATCAGGATTTGCATCGACTTCAGGAATCTGAATGAAGCATGCCCAAAAGATGATTTTCCTCTCCCAATCACGGACGTCATCATCGACAATACATGCGGATTTGAGAGGATGTCCTTCATGGACGGCTTTTCGGGATATAACCAAATCAAGATGCATCCGGAGGATGAGAAGCATACGGCGTTTAGAACACCTCTCGGTGTCTTCTGCTATACAGTGATGCCTTTCGGCCTGAAGAATGCCGGTGCCACATACCAGCGGGCGATGACTAAGATTTTCCAAGAGCACCTCCGGAAAACAGTCGAATGCTATGTTGATGACTTGGTTGTAAAAAGCCGCAGCAAAGGGGATCACATCAAGGACCTGAAGACGATGTTCGATCTCATGCGGAGCCACCAGTTGAAGATGAACCCTACTAAATCCTTCCTTGGAATGTCCAGCGGAAAATTCCTTGGATTCGTCGTTACCACTAAAGGTATACACATCGACCCCGATAAAGTAAAGGCGATACACGAACTGCAACCTCCAAGGAATCTGAGAGAGCTTAGAGGATTGCAGGGGCGTTTAGCTTATATCCGGAGGTTCATCTCAAATCTTTCTGGGAAATGCCAACCTTTTTCTAAGCTAAACAAGAAAGGGGTGTCATTCATCTGGGACGACGCCTGTCAAAAAGCATTTGAAGATATTAAAACATATCTAACAAATCCTCCTGTTCTCGTTGCACCAAAATCAGGTAAACCGTTCTTGATTTACATCAAGGCGATGAACCATTCGATCAGTGCTTTGTTAGCACAAGATGATGACAATGGTCACGAACAGGCAGTTTATTATTTAAGTCGGACTTTGGTGGGCGCTGAGTCCCGATATCCGATGATCGAGAAAGAATGTCTCGCATTGGTATTCGCAGTGCAAAAGATGCGGCATTACTTAGTGGGACAGACGATTTACGTAATCTCCGGCGTTAATCCCGTGCGAGTATTTATGACACAACCGGGTTCGATGAACTGGCGTTTGGCAAAATGGGCCCTCCTCCTATCCCAGTACGATTTGCACTTCAAACAGCAGAAGTCGGTCAAGGGACAAGCAATTTGTGATCTTTTGGCGGCAAGCCCGACCACAGATACGGCGGAAGTATATGATGACTTGCCGGATGAAACCCACGAGGTTAATACTACATCGTCGCATCAACAAATATGGCAACTATATTTCGATGGTGCTTCAAGAGAGGTTAATAGGGTAATAACCCCCGGATGTTCTACAGTCTCCTCCGGAGTTGGAGTCGTCCTAGTTTCTCCGGGAAAGCATGTAATACCTCGAGCCTATTCGCTAACGGGTCCATGTTCCAACAATGTGGCCGAGTACAACGCGCTTCTCATTGGACTCAGTTTCGCCAAAGAGCTGGGGGTCGAATATCTTGAAGCTTTCGGAGATTCGCAGCTAATAGTCAACCAAGTCCGTGGAGAGTATGAAGTCAGGAACCAAGACCTGATACCGTATCACCAGGAGGCCATCAAAATGGCGGAATCCTTTGAGGAATTCTTCATTGAATACATCCCTCGCCTCCAGAACGCTTATGCAGATGCACTGGCGGCACTAGCAGTGTCCCTCGCACGACCGCCTGAAACAGAGTTGCTAGTCACAGTAAGATCGCATCAACTCTTCGTACCCCTATACAATATGGGTACCGATGAAGAAGAAGATGATAGGGGCCCAAACACCAAGGAGGTGAACTCAACTCAAATCGGGTCTGAGTCCCGAGATTGGCGCTTTCCTATCATTGACTACGTCCAATATGGCATCTTGCCGGAGGATGTAAAAGAAAAAGAATCTATTCGCCGAAGAGCACCACGGTTCTTTTACAATATCGAGACCCGTACGTTATACCGCCGGGGGTATGACGATTTGCTCCTCCGATGCCTTTCGAACGAAGAAGCAAAAGAAGTGCTTAAGGAAGCGCACGAAGGAGAATGCGGTGCGCATCAGCCTGGTCCCAAGCTATATGATCGAATCAGAAGAATGGGATATTATTGGCCAACAATGGTACGTGACGCAATCGAATATGCACGAGAATGTCACGCCTGTCAAGTGCATGCAAATTATATGCACCAACCGCCAGAACGATTACACACATCAACTACATCCTGGCCATTCGAGACTTGGGGTATGGACATTGTCGGTCCAATTTTTCCCCCTTCAGTCAAAGGTGATCGGTTTATTCTCGCTATCACTGACTACTTTTCAAAGTGGGCTGAGGCGATTCCGCTTAAGGAAGTGAAGACGAATAACGTCATCAACTTCATCAAGCATCATGTCATATACCGACACGGCGTGCCGAGACGGATCATCCACGATAACGGTCCACAGTTCATAAGCAACGCTTTCATCAGGTTTTGTGATAAATTCAAGATCGAGGATGTATCATCAACAGCGTATTATCCAGCTGCAAACGGATTAGCTGAAGCTTTCAATAAGACGATCATTAAGATCCTGTCTAAGCTCGTGAAGACCAACAAACGAGACTGGGACGATAAACTTGGGGAGGCACTCTGGGCTTATCGCACCACCATACGCACTCCTACGGGAGCTACTCCGTACTCGTTAGTATATGGATGCGAAGCGGTGCTACCTTTGGAAATTCAAATTCCCTCCCTTCGGATCGCTCTCGCAACGGAGATGACGACCGAAGAACAACATCAGAAGCGTCTCGAAGAGCTCGAGAGGCTGGATGAAAAGCGCTTGGAAGCTCAACAACATATCGAATTCTACCAGGCTAGGATGTCAAGGGCTTTTGACAAAAGAGTCCGCCGAAGAAGCTTCAAGGAAGGAGATCTGGTCCTCGCTGCTCGCCGACCAATAATTCTCACCTCCAAGAAGAAAGGTAAATTCGAACCCAAATGGGAAGGACCGTTTATAATAGACACAGTCTATTCAAACGGCGCATATCGCCTGATTACTCAAGAAGGCGCCAGGCAATTAATGCCAATAAATGGGAAGTTCCTGAAAAAGTACTATCCCTAGTACATTCAGGATAACCCATTTACCGGGAAGTTCCTCGAAGAATATTACACTCAATATTCTAGAGGATAACCCAAAAACATCTTTACCACCAAAATCTTTCACTGATCAAGTCCAACTGGCGGTGAATCCACAAAAATGTTTATCCGGCCCTCTTGATTCCGTCCATGAACAAGAAGTCCATTTTCAGTTCGGAGTCCCCTTTCGATAAACGAAAGAACTCCCCTCCTTTCTCTTTGGTTAAACTTTTTTATAGTTATAATCAAAGTTGAAATTTCGCTTCGATAAACGAAGAATTCATCTTTCGATCAGATAACCAATCCTATAAAAGGTAAGTTTATCTAGATCTTCCAGATTCTCGGAGTGGACACCCCACTTCTAGTTTCTTCCTCGCTGGAAATAGAATATAAAATTCTTCCTTTCCAGGATCAGGGAATAGAATATAAAATTCTTCCTTCCTTGTTTTCGGGTTCGCCTTCACCCTAAAAGAAGACCGGGAAATAGAATATAAAATTCTGCCTTTCCCGCATCGATCTTTTCCGAAAATTTATCAATTTAGGATACACGCATGGGAAGTTTATCCCGAATCCTAAGCAGGGATAAGTCTGCGCCTGACACGCGCTGCCGGTTAGTTCTTAACCGTTTAAAAAGAACACCCGTTCACATATTCGACATTGTGACAGGTTGTTATTAATAACACCAAAATCCATGCCTTACACGCATGGGGAATGTCATCCTGAATCCTAAGAAGGGATATGCCGACGCCTAACACGCGTCGCCGGTTTAGTCTTTTTCCGAACAAAAAGACACCAGAGTCCGATTCTGGGGTATTTTATCCCGAAGCCTAAGTAGGGATAAAGTCAACACCTAACACGTGTTGCCGGGTAGCCTATTCCCGTAACAATGGCGAAGTCTATGTATTCGACATCATAGCACGAAGTCTAAGGGAGTTCATTCCCTTAGCACAACGTTACATGCGGAACGGATTCCGATAATCCGCATGCTAGCCCGACTCAAACGGTAGTCGGTAAAGGCTAATCAAACCCGTTGAAGGCTGGGGGTTAGCCAAAAATCCTAAAGTCAACACCTAACACGTGTC
This sequence comes from Asparagus officinalis, assembly GCF_001876935.1. Classification (NCBI taxonomy): domain Eukaryota; kingdom Viridiplantae; phylum Streptophyta; class Magnoliopsida; order Asparagales; family Asparagaceae; genus Asparagus; species Asparagus officinalis. The sequence continues at coordinate 65,895,016 of NC_033794.1, read as the reverse complement.
GCCGGGTAGCCTATTCCCGTAACAATGGCGAAGTCTATGTATTCGACATCATAGCACGAAGTCTAAGGGAGTTCATTCCCTTAGCACAACGTTACATGCGGAACGGATTCCGATAATCCGCATGCTAGCCCGACTCAAACGGTAGTCGGTAAAGGCTAATCAAACCCGTTGAAGGCTGGGGGTTTGCCAAAAATCCTATGAGTATTATGGTCAATCATTTCAAACGTGATGAGGAATCATAATAAAGATAAAGATAAAAACCAATTCCACTAAAGAGAATCAAATGTCAAGGTTTTCAGCAAATAAAATCATACATCAAGCCCATGGCTAAGAATCTGCTGACTGAATTCAGATAACTTCTCGTCATAAGAGCGTCTAAGCTCCTCCTGCAACTCAGCTCTAACAGACTCTTCGTTCGCAGCTAAAGTCCTCACAGCATCCTCCTCTGTCTCAGCCAGTCTCTGCTTCAAGGACTTCAGCTCATCAGATAAAGCAGCATTTGCTTGCTGATTCTGCATCTTTGTGTCTTCCTTCTCACGGAGTTCTCGTCGGAGCTGATCTATCTGAGAATCAAGCTCCTCGAGGAAAGAAGATCTAGTGGCGAAATCAGCCTCAACTCGATCTATGCGGTCCCGCTGCACCTGAATCTCGAGCTCAGCAACCATCCGAGTACTGCGCCATGTCTGTAAGCGAGCATCCAACTCGGCAGCAACGAATGAAGAGGCACCTGTATCCCGGAGCTCATGAAACATCTGAAGCTCACGCTCTAAGCGATCAAGGTCATCAACCATAGCCGTCGCTAGATCCGGACATCCTATGTCCCTAATCAAGTTTATCTTGGAATCGAGGTAGGGCTTAAATTGGCGAAGAGAAAGTCCGTCGTGGAGGAGTTTGCCAATTATAACAGTCAGGGAGGAGAAATAAGAGCGGACTTCTACGCTGATGATGATCTTCTCAGGGTCATCCCCTGATAACAACTCCTTAACGAGGATATGAAGCTGAGAAGGAAGCCCTACACAAAGAAGAGAAGTTCGTCAAAAGCCTCAATGAGGAAATGAACGGCATCGCTCAGCTAATTAAATTATACCTCCTTCCCCTCGAGTCACTGGGGGTGATGGAGATGTAACAACTGTAGCTGCATCGACTGGTGGAGTTGGTCGCACAGCCGGCTCAACATGGTCTTTCTCAACAAAAGCTCCTGTCAAATTCAAAACAGAATTCGCAGAGGCGTTACATTATAGCTGCATTAGTCAAGGTCGACTAGTCCTATAATCAACTCAGCAGGAGGCACATACCTTCAAAGGAACCATCCTCAGGATTGTTAGCAAATGCGGACTCAGGAAACATGTCTCCAGGTAGCTGGTCATCAATCTGAGGTGAGCTATATATGTAGTGCATCATAGGAGTGTCCGCAAACAGGCTTCCCTCGTCAAAATCGTCGATGGAGAAATCTGACATAAAAGAATATAAGTGCCAAAGAATAATGAAGAGACTACAACTAATGGAAATGAGTTACCTCTCACGGGTGCATCAGCCTCTTCGTTTCCAAGGTTCGCCTCCTGCAAATTATCTGAAGGAGCAAGGAGTAGAGGACAGTTAGAGGATACACAAATTCATTAATGTATTATCTAAAGAAATACGCTGTCAGTGATAGATGTACCTTGACTCACAGAATCTGGTCCTACACTGATCTCCTCCCTAATGTCAGCAACCCCTGTAGACTTCTCTACAGGGGGTAGTGGGTCAGACTCATCGGGAGATAAGGGAACAGGATCGGGACTCATCTCATCCTCCCCACGCACTCCTATATAGAAATGGAAAAGCATGAGTCAATGTTCAGAATAACCAAGAAAATGGTTCAAAGAGTAGACGTTACCTCTGTCACTAATAGGGTCATCTCCAGCCAGATCCATGTCAGATGCTCGTGAAGCTACACGAGGTTTGCGGGCCAATCTCTTCCGCCTAGCAATAGGGATCGAAGGTCTCGCCTGAGGAGGAGGACGGAAATCTTCATCCTGATCAACTGTGGTATCTGGAACATCAAACCATAGTCAGTTTCAACACTTCTGGAAGATAGAAGAAAAAGATGAAGTGCAAACCTCGCTCGGAAAAGTCATCGTAATCTTCGGGATCCCCGCCCGAAGCCTCGTCTGTGGAATGGAATGTCCTCTGTCCCTCTTCGTCAATCCGACGAGTCTTGTTCCGTATCCTCTGTGCCCGGGCGTTTTCCCGAATCCTGCGGGAATCAACCTGGGAAGCTGCCTCAGCCTCTAACTCTGCGATTGGCTTCACAGGGATAGTCTTGTTGGCTGCTAACAACCATTTGCAGCTCAAGAAAGTAAGGTTCAACTGCCGGTCAGCACTCGGGAGACTAAATCTAACACCAGTACAGCCAGTCACGGTCCACAACCAAGCGCGGAGACCGTCTATCAAACCACTATGAGTACGAAGCTGCTGACGAGGATTCCCAATGTAAAGCTGGTCATAGCCAAACTGGCGAGCGAATCGGCACGGTAGATATGGTTCGATGAAGCACTGATCCCTCACCCGGAAAGTCAGATAGCCGGGCCTAATATTCACTAGCCAGTTGAAGCAGCCGATGTCTAAATAAGTCCGGTACTCTCTAGGCCTCTCATCATCTATCAAGCATTCACCATATCGACCGGAGAACTGCGGAAAACAAGTAGAGAATGCCCAACACTTATGGACCTGCAACTGCTGTCTGACATCAGAAAATCCGCGGCCCTCCCACCTGCCATTCTCAAGCAACTGTAGCAGGGGAACAGAATGGTCTGTGGCGTTCGGCACCGACATCATATCCGAGCGATGAAGGACAAACCAGGCCATCAGATAAGCGTACGGGAGCTCCACCTTAAGCGTGGGAATCTGACCTGGTAAATCGGTCTCCTTCCGTGTGAACGCACTGGAAAGCTGTCGAAGTCCTCGGTGAATATTAGCCACCATCACCGGAAGAAGTGAGAGTTCCTTCTTATAGGCGAGCTGAACTGCTGGGTAAAGTACCTCCAAGGGCAAGGCGTCGCCAGACTGATATGGAACCACGCACTTTTTCAACCAGATAGCAAGAAAGCCAGCAAGAAGTGTCATTGGTCGAATTGGTGCGGTAGCGTGCCACAAGAATGACTTGAACTTGGTCTTCGCAGGAAAGCCACCCTCAGGACCGCCGGTGGTGTAAGATTGAGCGCCGATCTTCTTCAGTAGACTGTTCACCTCTGAAGGAGTGAATGGGGCCAGCTCACAAATATCCTCGCCATGAGTGCTCTCCAGATTCTTGAACAAGTAGTTCGCAAATTGTTTCAGACTCACACATACCTTGGTCCTCTTTGCTAAGGGCTCCGACTGTGCCAAAGCAATATGGTAATGACAAGTGAGGTCCCATAGAGTCTCATAACGGTCAGGCATGCGATCTTTTAATTGGCTCAACTCATGACTGGAAGGAAAGTACTCCTGGTATAGCATCTGTCCCATGGACAAGCCAGAAATCCTGTGCATCTCGTGAAGAGCCAAGCCTAACTCCCCCTGCCGGGTCAGAAAAGTGTTCGAGTCTGGATTATATAGCTCGAACAAAGCACAGAAATGTCTCAAACTGATAGGCAAGCCATACACGGTGGCACGAACGGCTGCATACAAACCGCAAGCATGCAACTCCTCGCCCCATCGGCTCAAGACGTATGTCGTCATGCGGCTCCACCAAGACTTGTCCGAAGAGTGGACCCAACCGTAAAACCTGTGACGTGTCGCTGGCATCTCCCGTCCCAGAACAGCGAGACGATTCCTCAAGGTGGAAGCGGTAGCAAGGAACTCGTTACGTGGTGGTTCGTCCAGCCCCAATACACCAGGACGCAATCCGGTAACACGACTTCTGCACGAACCAGGAACCGCCGAATGAGTGATATAGCCGCAATGGACACTCATATGATCCTCTGTCAAGCGCCACGACATCTCCCGTGTCACAGCCTGACATCTGAGCTCAGTCAATGAACGATGCCGAGGAATCTCCGGCAAGTATATGAAGCCATTGCCGGTCTTGTGAAGCCAATGCTCAGCACCAATGAATACGGCTTCTGGGTCATCGACAGAATCACCAAATAGGAAATCGCTCTTTCGAAGAGGCTGAGTAGAGCTGGCGTCCTTCACAAAAGGCGCATCTGTGATTAGCTGGCGAATAGCTCGATGACCACCTTCCCTCACCACTTGGGCAACCTCAGTCGACGTGTCCGAAGCAAACTGAGGGGTAGCTGGAATAGGGGAAGGATCGTTGGAGTTCGAATAATGCTCGCCACGCCGTCCATATATTGCGTGGGACGGGAATGATCCAGAAGGGTACCCCACTGCAAAATAGACAGTTAAACACTGGTTAGTCTCGATTATAAAAGGAAATTGAACTCATCTTACAAATAGCTAAGATAGAGTCATTGCCTTATAAAGGGTGAGACGATTTGGCCACATTGTGCAATCACAAAACAGGGTATGTCGACAACATATCCCTGCCTTATAAAACGCAATGTAGTGTCAAATCGCCCCCTTTAATTTTGAGATATGGTTTTGACCAAGCAAAACATATCTTTGAAGCGTCGATCCTCACCAAGGAGAATCAAGGCTCTTCCCGATTGCCTCGCCAAGGAGAACAACGTGGGGTTTAAAAAAGGGTCAATTTACAAATTTATAAGAAAAAAGGGTTTATTTGCAAAAAGTAGCTCACCAGCATAAGAGGGAGGCGCGCCATCAACCGACATGGCAGGGGAACGACCTCTCGAGGCGCGAGACATGACGGCCTGCAAAATAACTCAAAGGGTTAGATTCAAAAAATAATTTCAGCCCTAATTTTTGCATAAAAACCCCTCAAAATTGCATTTTTACCCCCCTGAAAGATTAGCTCGAGGCATCAAATCACACCCTCAACCCTCACATATAACCCCACAAATGCATGAATTAAATTGAGCATGAAAAAGATCCAAATTGTGGAAGATTTACCTGAAGAAAGGCTCGAGATCCAACGAAGATGAGACCTTTTAGGAAACTTTCACCACGTGCTCGAGGGGTCTGAGAGGAATTCTAAAAAATGATTTTTTGAAGGATCTCTCAGTCAAAGATCAAAAGGAAACCCAGATCTCGGATAAATATCAAAGTTTCGAGGAGAAAAGACGCTCGAGGGAAGAGAAAACTCAAAAAGGAGGAAGAGGGGGGGGCCGGCCCTAGAAGAGAGGAGGAAGAGAAGAAAAAAGAAGCCAAAAAACCCTCTTTTATAGCCTTAAACCAGATCTGGCTGAACCAGACCAGACCAGACTGAACCAGACCAAGCCAAATTGGACCAGACTGAGCCAGAATGAGCCAAATTGAGCCAGAATGAGCCCAATTGAACCAGATTGAACCTGGCTGGACTAGACCAGACCAGAGTGAGCCAGAATAGGCCAGATTGAACCAGATTGAGTTAGATTGGACCAGTTTGGGTCAATTTCGAACCAGTTTGAACCAAATTCGAACCAGAATTCAAATTGGAGCTAAATTAAGCATCGAAACGAATTCAGATCAATCAATGGTTCGATCCCTCACCTAGTTAACCCCTCTCCCACATATTGGGAAGGGTCAGAAAGATTTTGAGCCCAAATACTGCCTTTTTTGAGACATCTTTGGACCGGTTCTGATCATTTGAGCACGGAAATACTCCAATAAGGTATACGAGTATAAACTATTTCCTATTGTTGTTGAGAAGTTCCTGGAGAATATTTTTCTAAAAATATTCTTAAGGATAACTCAATAACACGACGTCGGACAACGTGTCACAAGTGAGGATTCAACACCGACAATCGAGCGTTAGTTGCACGTCGAACCAACCAACACGAGTTAAAGATTGAAAAAATCAGGAATCGACTTCAAAGTTCAAATTCCAACAACGGTCAGACAATAAATGCAGCACCGGAACCCCTACAGGCATTCTACAAAGCACTGAATGGCCCGAAGGATTGAAGGAATACAGAACAAAAGTCATTTCCAGGTCCCGTTACACCGACAAAGGGTAGGGGCAATCATATCCAAAGCATTCCAGACTCTTCTATAAAAGAACGAGGCTGAAAAGCTTTGGAGGGGGTATCTGTAGGCGTATAAAACTGCTTATAGGTCCCTTGACACAGCTCGGCGCGATGATTCGACAAATCGACGAACGTTCAAGCAACGAAACGAACTAAAGAGGCTACAAAGCTAACGAACTGCATGTGAACAACGTTAGTGGTTCGGGGAGTCGACGGGTCTTCCAACAAAGTGGATTTGAACTCAAACACCGACTGAGTTTACTGCCAAATCCGGAATCAAGTCAACAAATCAACAAAACAACCGAACAACGGACGCCGAGCCACCTCAGGGTGGCTCGGCATGAGCCGAGCCACCCTCAGGTGGCCCGACTCCCCCCCCTCTCTCTCTTGTGCACAAAGGCACAGTTCAGAGAGGCTATAAATAGGGGGGGTGGTTGTTCATTTGAGGGACTTCTTCTGAAACTTTTGAGAGAGCCGAAACTCTGCCGGATTGTCACCTCAACTCGGAGATCTGAAGGCTTGAAGACTTGGAGACCCGGATTTGATTCTTAGCGAGCACCCGCACCGAAAAAGGCAGGAGTTCGAGAGAGTCTAATCCTCAGATCTACGTCGTTACACTCCGGATCTAAGCTTGGTTCTTAGATCCCGAGATTCGAGCGGTCGTTTCCTTGGTGAAACGATCCCTCCCGGCTATTATCTCCTTGGTGGGATAATACCCGTAATACGTCGTAGATCTGCTTGGATCCAGATCACGCGGTGGTCCACGGTAAGCAACCCCGGCGCAGGCAAACAACCCACAGAAGCAAGAGACCGAATAACAGGATCTTGTGATTTGTTCGGTAAAAGAGAGAAGTTGTAATTTTGATTTCTTTGTTTTATTTTGATTTTCATTGTAAGCCGGATCTTATAAAAAGACCGGATCTCTTTGTAACGCATAAAGTTGTTAACTGAGTGCAATGACATCGATAATGAAGAAAACACCAACTTTTCCCGCGAACATAAATAGTCATATTCGGCTACATGAAGAGGGGGGGGGGGGATTTTGGCTTTTTGGGATCTTGAACTCTTTTGGCAATCAGAATTTTTAGAGATAAAAGAACCGAACATTGCATCTTGTGCATTCAGCCTTAATATTGAAGCTCGGGTGTTCAAACTCTTTTAATCAAGCTTCTACCACACATTGAAGTTTGTTCGCAATCTCGTTCTAATCGTCAAAGGGAAGCAAACTCGACTCAAGCATCGAGTGAGCATCCTATCGCTCCAAAGAACCCACGTTAAACAAGGAGAGATTAGATTCATTCTCTCTGCTTCTGTGTAAAATTAATTTCAATTTGTAACAAACAATTTGATTAATACAAAATTTGAGATCTATTTTATGACAAACAGAAGATGGAGACCATAGCGGGAGATACCATTCTTTCAGATAAGATGGTGGTGGCGCAATTTAACAAGATTGCTGCAGGGATGACTGTTGAGTCCCTCTTTATAGAGTTCGACCAAGCTAAGTACGAAGAGTACTTATCTTCAGCTTCTTCTAGCGGTAAGAAGTCATGTAAATGCCGCAAGGTTGTGCATGTGGATCAGCTCCAATCAAGTAAGGTCGTTGTGCCTGAAAGCTCTACCCGAGCAAGCATTCGGGGTTTCATCCCTCCCAAGTCATTTGAGGCCGACCGAAGGGCCAAGAATGCAAGCCAAGGGGTTGCTCGATGGGTTGTTAAGCAACCCGCGCAAGCGCCTATTCCTGAAGAGACTACAATTCGTGTTGGTGTGGATCACGCCTTCACCGTCGACATGAATGCTCCTCTCTCAAAGAGGGCCAAACAAAGGCATCGACAAGCTCATGGTCACTATGAAGCACATGCCCTCATCTCTTATAATGGCCTAAATTACTATTTAGGCCTAAAGAGCAAGAATAGAGCCAATGATGAACGCAGAGTTCTTAGTTTTGGTGAACTACAACAAGTTCCCAAATCTGACGAACTCAGCAATTCAGGTAGGCTTCGTTCTATTGGCAAAGTCCCTAATTCTGGCAAACTTCATAAATCTGGCGAAGTAAGCAGATCAGGTGAACTTTGTTTTATGGGAGAAGGTCACCACTCAGGCAAACCTCGCCAGGTTCGCCTGGCCACTCAATCTCTCCTGCAAGCAAACCGTCGCTAGAAAGTTAAGGCACCAGTTCTGTTGGCCTTCTTGTTTTGATGATGTTTAACAAATAATTTACTTCTAATGTTGTTTGTTTAGTGTTTGTGTTTTCGTATTTATTCTAGGCAAACAACGAGTTGGAGGATGGATAGAATTACGCTTCAACGAACATATCCAATGGAGGTTGGTGAAATAGTGGTTGAAGTCTATACAATTCAAGTTAAAGATCTAATTACAAGCTTCATCCAAGTTCACCAAGTTGAGCTACAATAAAGATCAAGATCAAGCTTGGGTAACTTAGTTAGGTTTTATATTATGTGTGTTAGTACTTTAAGCTCAATCAATATACACACATACACGTTTTGGTTTTGTATATATATAGTTATATATATATATACATATATGTTTTGGTTTAAATTTCTTAGATATGAAACAAATATATTTTCATATACGTACTCATACTCTATTGTATTTGTGAATATACTATATTTATTATTTATAGACTTCATAACAATAGTTTACATATTTCTTCAAGTCTATAAAATTATTTTGTAAAGTTTCAAAACATGGTTTAGCCAAAATGTCAAAATTCACATGTTTACATTTTTATGTTTTGGACTATTTTGTAAAATGATGATATTTTTAAATTCACATGTTTACATTTTTATGTTTTGGACTATTTTGTAAAATGATGATATTTTTTATTTGGGAAGTTCTTTTTGGAAACCAGTCTTTGTAGCATGTTTATTATTATGTCTACAATCATTCCCCAAAGTTTTATATTTTTTGAAATTTATTTGATATTTTTAAACAGGGTTTTAAGGTCACAAAAACTGTTTTCAAAACCTGTATTTTTAATATATCAGTTCTCGGTCGACCACCACGGTCGACCACGCCTGGTTCTTTTCCTGAGTGGTAGCAGCAACTTTCACGATCGATCGTGATGGTTGACCGTCAGCCTGTAAGTTCCCACGGGCGACCGCCACGGTCGACCTCGCGGTCGACCATGAGTTTCCCACGGTCGACCGCCGCACTGTCTTTTTATTCCCAATGGCTATTTTTCTACAGCCATTGTTTGGGGCTTTTTTGGTCTTTTGTTTGGGATTTTTGGCTGAGGTTTTGGGAGGCTATAAATACCCCCTTGATCTCAGTTCTCAACTCAACCCTAGAAATGTTTTAAACAAATTTTAAAAGAGTTTAAGTTTGGTTTTAAGTTTGTTTAAGGGTTTGATTTGTGAAAAATTCTACAAGAGGAAGTGGAGATCAATTCATTGATATTTGAGCCTCAATCCATCTCTCTCTCTCTCTCTCTCTCTCTTGTCATTTATTGGAGAAGTTTTCTAAACTCTATCTAGCTTTACATGTTGCTTAGTTATTTGATTATCATTCTTTAAAGCTAGTTTTTATATTGAGTTTATATTTGATTTTATTTTCTCATTGCTTACACACACAACCATTGAGCTTATTGTATTTACATTCATAGTATAATTTGGGCTGTGGGGAGTTGTATCAATTGAGAATGAGCTATATTGAGTTCTCATCTATTGTAGAGAACAAATTTATTATTTGTTACAATTGTGAGATTGTAAAGTTTTCGGTTAGCTAGAAAACCGAGTGTGAGGAGTGGACGTTGATCGGTGAGCATTGAAAACCGATATAGTGTGGTTGTAAACGTTATTCGGGTGGGCATAGAAAACCCGGTCGTGATAGTGGATTTCTCCCCAGGAATGGGGAGCGGAGACGTAGGACGGAAGGTCCAAACTCCGTGATTATTTGATTGTGTTTGAGTGTGCTTTGGCGTTTATTCTTATTTGTGCTCATTACTCATTTCGCCATTGTCTCATTATTTATATCATCCACTATCTTGTTTCATTTTGTTTACCCTTATGTTAGTTTCATATCCTTGCATATATATATATATCTCATAGTATATCTCTTTGCTAGGATATACTTCATTGTTCATATTGCTTATCCTAGCTCATTTATCTTATTATATTTCAATCTTACTAGGATAACTTGTTAATAGTTTTAATTAGCATATAATCGGATTAGATTAGCATAAGACCCTAATCACCCCCCCTCTAGGGTCTAACAGGTTCGTCAAATAAGTGAACCTCTCCTGAAAGAATGAATGGCTGAACCTCTCCAGCAGATGCAAACTCTCCCAATAGGCAAGCCTCATTAGATTAGGCAGCCTCACCTGTCAAGGCGAGCTCGCCAAAAATTAACACTTGGCGATTTTTCCAATTATTCTTCCAATTGTTCTTGTGAGCCTTCTTCGCATCAATGCTCAGTTGATCCTTCTGACACTGGGGGTTGTCACATCAACCTACAGGGGACCTTAGAGAGCGCTTAACTCGTAAGCGTACTATTCACGAGGCAACTCCTTAGTGTCATTACGAGAGGCTCATTACACCAGTGTTCGCTAACTGTCGGTGTTTGAGAGACTCTCTTAGCAACCACCAGAGACAAGACCTCCTCACTGAAGACACAATCATCAGAGGAGACGAGCTTCTAATAACTTGGATCTCCCAGCTACAGCCATTAATGTATCTAGGAAGTCCAAGGCAAAGAATTCAGATTCTTCAGATGCTTAATTTTCGTTGGGGCTGAAAGGCCTCGTCATTAAACCCCGAGGGTGTCTACTAGCACACCCGAACCCAGACAGGAGCCGCAATACCACTTGATTATGGGCTGTTAGCATTCATTTCTGATGAAGATGATGATGATTTCTCAGTAGTTACGACATCCCAAGCTTCAAGCTCGGTTCAGGGCAGACGTGCAAAGGTGCACATGATCGAAATCCCTAATGATATAACCAGAAGGGTAGAAGAGCAACAGGCTTCGATTGCCACCTAGCAGGCAACAATCAATGCCATGAGGGAAATGCTAGAAAAGCTCATGGAAAAGAAGGAGAAGGAGAAGAAGAAGAAGAGGGCATTGCGGGTTCTCCTAAAATCCTCAACCAAGAACAAAGGGCAAGAGTCTACACCTCCTCAAACGACAGAAGGGAAGATAACCCCAGGTCACCCTTTGATTCTTCATTCGAGTCATCAAGAGGAGGATCATCTCTAGCCATCATTCAAGGGATAAGAGACTAGACAAGTTCCAAAGTCAACTCGACATCTTGAAGCTCCAGAAGAACATGAACAAGCTAGGGGTGGTCAGGCTATACCCGGTCGAATGGGATACGGTCCCCTACCTAAAAAAGTTCAAGCCTATGAGCCTAGTTCAGTTTGATGGCAGATATCTTCATCACAACACATCTACTATTTCATAGCTCAAACTAGATTTCTCACAGGACACGATCCCATCCTCACTCGGTTGTTCATCGAAACCCTGAAGGAGGGTGGCCTTCGAATGGTTCCACAAGTCAGAACTAGGTTACATCAAATCGTGGGCCGACATGGAAAAGCTGTTCCTAGCATGTTTCTTTGACAATGACACGGAAGTGTCAATTGTTTGCGTCGAAAATTGCTATATTCATTGCGGTATTCATTACAACTTCAGTAGTTACAATGAAAACAAAAAAAGATAGTCTTTTTATAAGACTCTTACACAATGAAAACAAAAATTACAACTCTCGTCAAAACAAACGCAGGGAGATCATTTATCGGTCTCCTGCTTGCGTGGGTGTCTTCGCCTGTGCCGGAGTTTATCCATGGACCACCTTTGATCAGATCCGGTTGCTAAAAATTCGGCAGAGCTCCTACCTCACGAAGGAGGTATTTGCTTAAAGCGCTAAAATCGACCAAGCGAAATCAGTAGCACTTCTCGAGATTAAGACAAAGCCTAATCTCAAGAAACGGACAGGGGAAAATACGGGCGCGGATCCTTCGAAAGCCTTCCTCTTTATGCTGAAGTTCACCGGGATCTCGCTAACCTTCGCTAAAATTTCGTGCTCCTTGACTCCTCAATCCAGCAGCACCTCGTCGTCTTTATAATTAATGCCCCCTGTGAAACGAGCCCCCGAGCTCGTATTTATAGGCTTCGGTTGGGGGGGGGGGGGGGATAAGAATGAATGATTCCTCCTTATCTTCAGTTAATAACTGATTAACAACATTTGGGGATGATATCAAATCAGTTTGGATGCTTAGGAACGAACAAATCCTGAGAAAAACCGTCAAAAACCGAACAGGGGTCGAAACAGCGCGCGGGGGCGGATCCGACCCGTGCTTGCGCGGGTCGGATCATTCCGACCCGCGCGGGTGGTCGGATTCGTCCGACCCGCACGGGAGCGGGTAGTTTTGCCCCTTTCGCTGATTTTTGTGTTTTTTGACTTTTCTGATTTTCCGGGACTTATAGTTTCTTCCATTTTGCGTATTTGGCTGACTTGTATGCTTCGTTGCGGGATTGATCGTCGAATGCATATTGGTTGACGTGCACGAGTTGATTAACGTGCGCGTGTTGATTGATACGCGCGAGCTGATTGACTTGATGCATGTGAGCTGACCAACGCACGCGAGCCGATATTATGTTTAGTGTGTGTGCATGTGCACGTTTTCAAGCATCTCTGAAAGCATCTCATTTAATTGCGGTTAAAAGGATCATTAAATATGTTAATGGTACTTTTAATCTTGGTTTATTTTATCCAAGAAGCACCTCTTTTGATTTATATGGTTTTTGTGATGCCGACTTTGCCGGATGTAAGGTAGATCGCAAGAGTACTAGTGGAACATGTCAATTCTTAGGAAATTCACTTGTTTCTTGGGCTTCCAAGAAACAAAATTATGTTGCATTGTCCACTACGGAAGCAGAATACATTGGCCGCCGGCTTATGTTGTGCTCAAGTCTTATGGATGAAACAAAGCTTAGTTGACTATGATTTGAGTTTTCAAAATATTAAAATTTTTTGTGATAACACAAGTGCTATAAATATTTCCAAAAATTCGGTTTTACATTCTAGAACCAAGCATATTGATGTGCGCCATTATTTCTTACGCGATCATGTAGAGAGACAAGATGTATCCCTAGTATTTGTTGACACAAAATCTCAATTAGCGGATATATTTACTAAGCCTCTTGGAGAGGATGATTTTTGTCGCATAAGAAATGGTTTGGGCTTATGCACTATGTGAAAGTTCTACATTGTTTGCTTGTTTAGTTGCATTTTATATTTCTCTTTACCCCATTTTTGATGGTGACAAAGGGGGAGAGAAATCTCCTCATTTGTTGCATATACTTAGGGGGAGCTCATAGATAGGGGGAGCACCTATCTATAAGTTATTTTATTTTTGCTCTTATAATGGTTGGTTGTTATCATCAAAAAGGGGGAGATTGTTAGCCTTTATATTTTGATGATGTTTTACAACCACCATTAACGGTACTAATGGCTTATTGAGTGCAAATGTAGTAAATTCATTTATCAAGCTTGTTAGTGCCTGTTCGCGGTGAAAATTGTGGTTTTCATTGAAGTCATTGCCATCTTGAATAACAACTTTTTGAGTTACAAAAGATCCGGTCTTTTTTAGATCCGGTTACAACGAAATCAAAGAAAATAAAAATAAAAATTACAACTTTCTCCTTTTGAACGAATCGCGAGCTCCTGTTTTGCGGTCACTCGCTTTGTGTGGGTTCTTTGCCGACACCGGGGTTAATCTGTGGACCACCGCGCAATCTAGATCCGATCGGATCTACACGATTTGACGGGTATTATTCCGCGAAGGGAATAATAGCCGGGGAGGATTAGTTCACCAAGGAAATAATCGTCCAAATCTCGGGATCAAAGGCCAAGCTTTGATCCGGAGTGTAGTTTCGTGTAGATCTGAGATCTGATTTTTTACCTCTCAACACCTGCCTTTTGTGACGTGGACGCTCGCCGAGAATCAGATCTGAATCTTCAAGTCCTCAAGTCTTCAAAACTCCAAGCTCGATCTTCAATTCGGCAGAGTTTCGGCTCTCAAAGTTCCAACCCTTTCAAATGAACAAAGGGGAGCCTATTTATAGGCTCTCTGAACTGTGCCCGCGCACAGATCCGGGTCGGCCACCCATGGGTGGCCGGCACTGGGCCGAGCCACCCATGGGTGGCTCCCTTGGTCGAGTCACCTGAGGTGGCCTCGGCTCAGGCGTAGCCCCCTGGTGTGGGTTCCGCTCGTGTTTTCGTCTTCGGTTTTGTCCGTGATTTGCGTTGATTCAGACTTCTGGTTCGTTGATCTGATTGTAGTAAAGTCGGATTCTGATTTGGCAGTAAATTTCCACTTCCTGAGTTCGAGTCCGAACCGATCTTGATTCGAATCTGTGATTCGGTCCGAGTCCGGCTCTTGTTTGGATGACTCGTTGACTCCCCGCAACCATTGGCTTGATTCGCAGCCCCCCCTGCCGAATGATGCATTTCGTTGTTCACGTGCGATTCGTTGACCTCGTCACCTCGTCACTCGATGCGTTTGTCGAATATGCGCCGAGCTATGCCAAGGACTTATAAGCATTTTACATGCCTACAGATTACCCTCTTTACAAAGTATTTCAGCCTCGTTCTTTTATGAGAAGAGTTAGAATACTTTGGACATTGATTGTCCCAACCTTCAGTCGATGTAACGGGACCTTGGAATTGCTTCTGTCTTAATTCCTTACAATCCTCAGGCTATTCTGGTGCTTTTGTCGAATATCGAAGGGTTTCGCGTGCCTGCATTTATTGTCTGACGTTTGTCGGAATTTCGAATTTGAAGTCGCGTTTCCTAATTTTCTGTCTTTTAGCTGACCATCGATTGTCGGCGTTTGGAGTGTCTTATTCGCGACGCGTTGTTCCGGGTGGTGTTGTCTGAGTTATCCTAAGAACATTTATAAAAATATTCTCCAGGAACTTTTCTCAACCAAAAATAGGGAATCGTTATACTCATATACCTTATTGGAGCTATTAAGAAAAAAACCAGTTTTATATCGTATTTCTCTCTCGGAGTATTTAAGAAGCCAGTTTAATACTCGTATACTTTTTGGGTATGATTTTTCGTTCGCAACGCGTTGATTGGCGTTGACCTAGGGTTACGCGTTGACCGGCGTCGACCCTAGGGTTTTGAACGTCGTACGTTGACTTTTTGATCGCAACGCGTTGACTGGCGTTGACCTAGGGTTACGCGTTGTCCGGCGTTGACCTTAGGGTTTCGAACGTCGTACGTTAACTTTCTGATCGCAACGCGTTGACTGGCGTTAACCTAGGGTTACGCGTTGATCGGCGTTGACCCTAGGGTTTCGAATGTCGCTGGATGCTCAAGTCACGAGACCAACTAATGAAGCTGATGCGTCAGTGACTCTCGTATTTATAGGATTTTTGGAAAACCCTCAGCCATCAATTATGATGCACTGTTCGGCATTTGACACAGTTTATACTCGTACGTCTGCTGGAGTACACACGGTTTAAGCTCTTAAGGAATTGGAGCATGGATCTTATCCCAAGGTCGTTGGATGCTCGAGTCACGAGACCAACTCATAAAGTTGATGCGTCAATGACTCGCATATTTATAGGATTTTTGGCAAATCCTCAGCCATCAACGGGTTTGATGCGCCTTTACCGACTACCGTTTGAGTCGGGCTAGCATGCGGATTGTTTTAAGTCCGTTCCGCATGTGACGTTATGCTAAAAGAGTTAACTCTTTTAGTGCTACGATATTGAATACGTAGACTTCGTCTTTCTCATGTGAAAAGACTAAACAGCAACGTGTATTAGACGTTGACTTAGGATTTTTGGCAAATCCTCAGCCCTCAACGGATTTGACATGCTTTTACCGATTACCGTTTGAATCGGGCTTACATGCGGATTGTTTTAAGTCCGTTCCGCATGTGATGTTGTGCTAACGGAATGAACTCCCTTAGACTTGCTGCTACGACTTCGAATACGTAGACTTCACCATTGTTACGGGCATAGGCTACCCAGCAGCGTGTATTAGACGCTGACTTATCCCTACTTAGGCTTCGGGATAAAATACCCCAGAATCGAACTCTGGTGTCTTTTTCTACGGAGAAAGACTAAACCGGCCGACCGTGTTAGGCGTCGGCATATCCTTTCTTAGGATTCAGGATGAAATTCCCCATGCGTGTAAGACATGGATTTTGGTGTTATTAATAACAACCTGCCACAATGTTGAATATGTGAACGAGTGTTCTTTTTAACGGTTAAGAACTAACCGGCTGCGCGGGTTAAGCGCAGACTTATCCTTACTTAGGTTTCAGGATAGAATACCCCAGAATCGAACTCTGGTGTCTTTTTCTACGGAAAAAGACTAAACCGGCAGCGCGTGTTAGGCGCAGACTTATCCCTGCTTAGGATTCAGGATAAACTTCCTAGGAGGAATCCTAGATTGATAAATTTCGGAAAAGATCAGTGCGGGAAAGGAAGAATTTTATATTCTATTTCCCGGTCTTCTTTTAGGGTGAAGGCGAACCCGAAAACAAGGAAGGAAGAATTTTATATTCTATTCCTTGATTCTGGAAAGGAAGAATTTTATATTCTATTTCCAACGCGAAAGAAACTAGAAGTGGGATCTCCACTTCGAGAATCTGGAAAATCTAGATAAACCTGCCTTTTATAGGATTGGTTATCTAAACTGAAAAGGAGTTCCTCGTTTATCGAAGTGAAACTTCAACTTTGGTCATAGCCATGAGAGGGCTTAACCAAAAAGAAGAAGGAGGGAGTTCTTTCGTTTATCGAAAGGGGACTCCGAAATAAAAGTGGACCTCTTGTTCATGGAAAGAGTCAGGAGGGCCAGAAAGACATTTTTGGTGGACCCACTGTCAATTGAAATTGATCAGTGAGGGATTTTGGTGGTGAAAAAGATTTTGGGTTATCCTCTAGAATATTAAGTGTAATATTCTTCAAGGAACTTCCCGGTAAATGGGTTATCTTGAACGTACTAGGGATAATACTTTTTCAGGAACTTCCCATTTATTGGTATTAATTGCCTGGTGCCTTCTTGAGTAATCAGGCGATATGCACCGTTTGAGTAGACTGTGTCTATCACAAACGGTCCTTCCCATTTGGGTTCGAATTTACCTTTCTTCTTGGAATTGAGGATTATCGGTCGGCGAGCAGCGAGGACCAGATCTCCCTCCTTGAAGCTTCTCTGTCGGACTCTTTTGTTGAAAGCCCTAGATATTCTGGCTTGATATAACTCAATTTGTTGTTGAGCCTCCAAGCGCTTTTCATCCAACCTCTCGAGTTCTTCGAGACGCTTTTGATGGTGTTCTTCTGTCGTCATCTCAGTCGCGAGAGCAATCTGAAGTGACGGGATTTGAATCTCTAAAGGTAGCACAGGCTCGCATCCGTATACCAGCGAATATGGGGTGGCTCCTGTAGGTGTGCGTATGGTGGTACGATAAGCCCAGAGCTGCTTCACCGAGGTTTAATCGTCCCAGTCTCATTTATTGGTCTTCTACGAGCCTTTGACAGGATCTTAATGATCGTCTTGCTGAAGAGCCTCAGGCTAGTACCGTTTTGCCGGCGGATAATAAGCTTATCGACGAGACATCTTGCGATCTTGAATTTGTCACAAACCGATGAAGGGCGTTGCTTATAGAACTGTGGTACCGTTGTTCATGAATGAGTCCGTCTTGCGCACGCCGCTGCGGTATATACATGGATGCCTTGATGAAATTTGATGACGTTGTTCGTCTTCACTTCTTTAAGCCGGAATTGCTTCAGCCCACTTTGAGAAGTAAATCTGCTAATTGGCGAGGATGAATCGATCGCACTTTGACTGAAGGGAAAAAATATGGACCGACAATGTCCATTACCCATGTCTCGAACGGCCATGACGTGGCTTGACGTGTGCAACTGCCTCTGAGCGGTTGATGCATTTTATATAATTGCTATGTATCTGACAAGCGTGGCATTACTCGGCGTGTTCGATTGCCGAATCTCGAACCACTCGTTGGCCGAGAAATATCCCATTCTCCTGATCGATCATAACGTTGGGACCAAGGCTGATGTGCCCATATTCTCCTTCGTTGTGCTTCCTTAGAATTCTTCTGCTTCTTTGTGTTCGAAAGGCATCCAGAGTAACAAACCATCGTACCCTCTACGGGTATATACGTAACTGAGTCGCGCATTATAGAAGTCTTGCGCTCTTCGGCGAATTGATTCTCTTTCTTTTACGTCTTCTGGCAGAATACCATACTGGACGTAGTTAATGATGGGAAAATGCCAATCTCGGGACTCAGCCCCAATTTGAGTTGAATTCACCTCCTTGGCGTTTATGTTTCCATCATCTTCCTCTTCAATATCCATATCGTATATGGGTATGTAGAGCTGATGCGTCCTTACTGTGACTAACAGCTCAGTTTCGGGAGGCTGTGCAAGTGATACTGCTAGTGCTGCCAGTGCATCCGCATAAGCGTTCTGGAGACGAGGGATATATTCAATGAAGAATTCTTCAAAAGATTCTGCCATTTTGATGGCCTCCTGGTGGTATGGGATCAGGTCCTGGTTCCTGACTTCATACTCTCCACGGACTTGGTTGACTATCAATTGAGAATCCCCAAAGGCTTCGAGATATTCGACTCCCAGCTCCTTAGCGAAACTGAGCCCAATGAGAAGGCTTCGAGATATTCGACTCCCAGCTCCTTAGCGAAACTGAGCCCAATGAGAAGCGCGTTGTACTCGGCTATGTTGTTGGAGCACAGACTAGTCAACGAATAAGCTCGAGGCATCACATGCTTTCCCGGGGAGATTAAGACAACTCCAACCCCGGAGGAAACTGTAGAACCTCCCAGGATTATTACCCTATTAACTGACCTTGAAGCACCATCGAAATATAATTGCCATACTTATTGGTGCGACGTAGTGTTAACCTCGTGGGTTTCATCCGGCAAATCATCATATACTTCTGCCGCATCTGTGGTCGGGTTTGCCGCCAGAAGATCACAAATCGCTTGTTGGTCGGGTTTGCCGCCAGAAGATCACAAATCGCTTGTCCTTTGATCGACTTCTGCTGTTTGAAGTGCAAGTCATATTGGGATAAGAGAAGAGCCCATTTCGCTAATCGCCAATTCATAGAGGCTGGTTGCGTCATAAACACCCGTACTGGGTTAACATTGGAAATGACGTAAATCGTCTGTCCAACCAAGTAATGCCGCATCTTTTGTATTGCGAATACCAATGCGAGGCATTCTCTCTCAATCATCGGATATTGAGATTCGGCGCCTATCAGGGTCCGACTTAGGTAATAAACTGCCTGTTCGTGACCGTTATCGTCGTCTTGTGCTAGTAAAGCACTTATTGAATGGTTCATCGCCTTAATATAAATCAACAACGGTTTACCCGATTTCGGTGCAACGAGAACAGGAGGATTCGTCAGATACGTTTTGATATATTCGAATGCTTTTTGGCAGGCATCGTCCCAAATGAATGACACCCCTTTCTTGTTTAGCTTAGAAAATGGTTGGCACTTCCCAGAAAGGTTTGAGATGAACCGCCGGATGTAAGCTAGCCGCCCTTGCAATCCTCTGAGCTCTCTCAAGTAGATTTCTAGGAGGTTGCAGTTCGTGTATCGCCTTCACCTTGTCAGGATCGATATGTATACCTTTAGTGGTGACGACGAATAGGAAGGATTTAGTAGGGTTCATCTTCAATTGATGGCTTCGCATGAGATCGAACATCGTCTTCAAGTCCTTGATGTGATCTTCCTTGTTGCGACTTTTCACAACCAAATCATCAACGTAGCACTCGACTGTTTTCCTGAGATGTTCTTGGAAAATCTTAGTCATTGCTCGTTGGTATGTGGCGCCTGCATTCTTTAGACCGAATGGCATCACCGTGTAGCAGAATACACCGAGGGGCGTTCTGAATGCTGTATGCTTCTCGTCATCTGGGTGCATCTTGCTGTATGCTTCTCGTCATCTGGGTGCATTTTGATTTGGTTATATCCTGAAAACCCATCCATAAAAGACATTCTCTCAAATCCGCATGTATTGTCAATAATAACATCCGTGATTGGGAGAGGAAAATCGTCTTTTGGACATGCCGTATTCAGGTCTCTGAAGTCGATACAAATCCTGATTTTACCGTTCTTCTTCATGACTGGAACGATATTGGCTTCTTTCGGACATGCCGTGTTCAGGTCCCTGAAGTCAATACAGATTCTGATTTTACCGTTCTTCTTCATAACTGGAACGATATTAGCTAACCAGTCTGGATGTTGTTCCTCTCGGATAAATCCTGATTCGATCAACTTCTTAACCTCTGCCTCAATGGCTTCCATAATCTGCGGACGAAACCGTCTTTGCTGTTGCTTGACAGGTTTGGCATCCGGCTTGATATCGAGGCGGTGCATTGCGACATTGGGGTCGAGCCCTGGCATGTCTTCATAATTCCATGCGAAGACGTCGATATATTCCCTGATGAGAGCAATCAATTCCTCCTTTTCATCTGGGGGGAGACTGTCGCTGATGAATATAGGCTTTGGGTTGGCCTCATCACCCATGTTAATCTGGACTATTTTATCTTCAGTGGGTGGTTCTCTTTGCTCGAACCTATCGCCATACTGCATATTCAGATGGTGAACCCACGGGTCTTCCCATGTTGGCATTTGATCATCGTCCTCCATTGTAGACGGATCAGCTGTAGCCATGTTTACCATTAGGGTTTTGAATGCCTCCCCTAGACTTGTGTCGGAATTCCCATCAGAAGAGTATCCGTTCTTAGTTTTGTTAGCAATTTGATCGATAATTTGCCAACCACATTCGTCATCTGATGAAACATAACCTAAGCCTCGCCCATATTTATAATAATCCTCAGGTTTCCCTTTTGGTACATATACCGCTTTGGCTGGATTACGATGACCTCGATCGAAGTATAAACCTTCTCCGAGTGTGAAGTCGTACCCCTGCTTTTCCATGAGCTTGCGCGCTTCCGGACTATACTTAGATAAATGCCGACCAGGTTTGTCGTCATCTTCATCTTCACTTAGGAAATGATCTGGTAACGGAGAGATTTTTCCTTTACCGTAGATCACTTCTTTTGCACCTCACCTCCTATCTTGTTCGGGATGATCATGGTTGTTCCGAAAGAATGCTGGAGGCGTTCCTTTGTTATATAGGACGATCGAAGCGGCATATACAAATCAGGATTATCGTACAATTCTTTTATCACATCATTAAGAGACAGGGAGTACTCCAAATCATTATTTATTTCAACATCGGCAAGTTGCCAATTACAACCTCCATCTGACGATTGTTCATCGTCAAGATTGATTACAAAGGGTACAATGTCATTTAAAACAAAACCACCATTGTAACCAAATCCGGCTTCGGTATCAGCTTCTTCTCCGCTGTCCGTGCCTTGGGCCGATGATTCAGTATCGGATTCGTTACCATAAAGGAGAGAATCAGTGAAATAATTCTCATACCCTTTAAATGGTTGCTTATCCGCGACCACCGTTCTAACCCTATTATCAGTGTCGACATATTTCAAACACTGATGGAGAGTTGAGGGAATTATAACGTTACTATGGATCCAAGGCTGACCCAGTAGTAAGTTATATGATGTCTCAGCATCAATCACGTAACACGTGACCTCCGTCTTCAGATCACCCATTTGGCATTTTATCCGGATTTTACCTAAAGGTCTAGACCCGCTGGTATTGAACCCGTAGATAACAGTGCCTGTGGACGCCAACTTGCTGACTGGAATACCGAGGAAATGCATCAAGCGAAGTGGCATAATACTCACAGCAGAACCCGGATCCACTTGGATTCGGTTGACTTTGCTGGAGCCGATGTACCCGATGAAGTATAGCGGTCGATCGTGGTTCGAATTCTTCGTTTGCATGTCCTCTTTGGTGAAGGTAATGCAAGGAAGGTTTTTGGTCGCTATGTTTCACTGTTGACTCAGTGGTTCTGGCTGTTCAGGCACCGGCTTGATTTGAGTCAGAAATACCTCTGAATTGGGCAAAGCTTCTTGCAAGGCCTCCCTGGTTTCCTTGGATAACCGCAGCAGCTCATACAGCGTTATCCGTGCTAGAATATTAGCTAGTTGAGCCATTATATCGAAGACTTGCGGAGCCTTCGAGCTTTCCGGTTTGTCTTTTCCAATCGGGCGACTGAAACGAGACTGCTTCAGATTCTGAATTTCCTGGGGATTCTTCTCTTTCGGTTTATTCACCGGCTATCGTTGAGCCTCTTCGCCCGATGTAGGACTTGTAATCACCCACATCTCCGTGAGAGTTTTGGCTGGTCCTTCACCTCCTGCTCACTAGGTGGTGGATAGTTGTAGTGATACTCATTTCCGCTTCGGGTTGCAAAAACTTCTTGCTCTTCTTCAGAGAGTGGAAAAGCTTGTATTCTTTCGTCATCTTCTCCTGGGATAGCAGAAACTCCGTAGCAAGACTTTTCTTTCCCTTTGGACTTCTTCTTGGATGACGACCCGGCCCATTGTTCATCTTCAATCAGGTCGGGGTGAACCCAGAGGATTTCGCCGTTTGGAGCTGTATGTGGCACAAGTCCTTTTTGGCACTGTCCATGCGGGTCGTCGTTTACTGTTTTCATTCCCACTTTGGTGATGCGTTTTGGTTCAAACCACGCTATGGGCACTGATCCAAAGCTGATTGAAACCGCGTTTGCTCCAACATTCTTGGACGTTTTCGGGGTTATGACGCCTACATCAATTAGCGCCTGGATCTTGTCTTTGAGGTGGTAGCACGACTTGGTAGGGTGATGGACCGCTCTGTGGTATGCGCAATATCTCGGATCCCGTTGCTGTTGCCGCCGTTATTGTTGCTGGGGTTGCAATTGAAAGGTTTGATTAGCATCAACTGCATTAGCGTGTGCCTTACCTTTCCCCCGTGGGACAAAATTCTGTTGTGGAGCATTCGTCGCCTATTGGCCTCTTTCCGCCTTCTTTCTTCTGAGGAACCGCTCGGCTTGCTCTCCCCGGACCTTCAGATCCTTCCATGTCTTGGACGGTGATGTCCCCATTGCTTCCAACACGTCCAGTGCGAGGTTGTTGTGGCATGTCTGGAGGATGAATTCTTCGGTGATCGGGTCCCGACAGTTCATCGCCTTGTTCCGGAACCTTTTGACGAAGGTGTCCACCAATTCCCCGTCTTTCTGCTTCTCGTCCAGCAACGATCCGATGGATATCTCTGTGTCGTCATCGAAGAAGTTGGCGAGGAATTTGGTCTCCATGTCGTCCCTGTTCACACTACCTGGCTTGAGGCGGCGATACCAATCGAAGGCGGCTCCGCGAAGAGTGCCGACGAATGACCGCACCATCAGAGGCTCATTACCAGAGATCACCCCCAAGTGCGATTTGAAGTAAATCAAATGCTGGGTGGGTGAACCCATCCCATTAAACGGCGTGAAGTTAATTAGATTAAACTTCGCCGGATATGGGATCGATTCCCATTCTCTTGGGTATGGGCAAGGAATGCCTGTTTTCTTCATCTCTTGAGCAGAAATCAATGTATTGATTTTGCTCTCGAGATTTTTAATTTTCAGATTTTCATCTGTGTTTTCACTAGCATTCTCGTTACCACCCCCGGCATTGACGGGAGGATTATTGGTATTACGAGCTTCATTCGTATCCTCGTCTTCCAGATTCACCGGGTTACAACGACTTGGCTCACCTTGCTGGTTCGTCAATGCCTGGATTTGCTGGTCATGCATTTCTTTCATGTTTTGCATGGCCATCTGCATTTCGAACCTGAAAGTTTCCTGTTGCTTAGCTAAGGCGTCTTCAAGCATTTTGGCCACTTGTTCCGCGCTTATCATCAGTGATTCGCGGGGTTGCCCTTCGCTGGATACTGTATTGTCTGAGGCGACCGCGGAGCCGGCATCAGATTCTTCGTCTTCTGACGGAAGTATTGTTCGAACCCTACCATAGGTTGCCCGCTTGATGGTTCCGGACTGCAGACGGGTTCTAGGCCGGGATGCTTTCAGAATTGATTCGAGATTGTCCTGCGCCGATGTTCCTCTGCTGATCATATTGGTGGTGACACTCGGAAATTCTCCGTCTTCAACCACCGTTCTTCTTCGTCGGAAACGCCTAGGCCTTGGTTTCGGCGTTTCAGTACTGAGCCTCTCGAAAACCGAAACTCGTTCATGGACCGCCTTGATGCAGCTGCATTCAGACAATACTGCCCGAATAAGTTTGGAACAGGGGCAATGAGTTTCCTGTTCTCAGGGACTCCTTTTCCTGGTTTTATTCGTACCCCCAGCACAATAGTACAACTCGTCTGTTTGACGATCGGAGTAACCTATCGTGTGTCGGCACGACTTCTCAGGTATAACATTATCGTCATCAGACGATAATGTTTCCTTCTGAGGGGGAATTGCCTTCTTAGGGCTTTCAAAAGTCACGCACCTCGAAACATGCTTTTTTAGGCGTGAGTTCTCGGCGGGCTCCTGGACTTCAGTGCGTAAGTTGGTGCGCATGACTGCCCTGGTCTCTTTATCATGTTGGAGGTGACGATGACCCCCAGCATGTTGCGTCGTCCGGGGCTTCTTCATCGGGCCCAAACGATCTTGGACAGGAGCTTTGCCTCTCTCGTCGGGAATCAGACCGAGGCGCTCCAAGACTGGCTTCTTCCTTTGGGACGATTCTGCATGATCTTTAAGAGAAGCTGCTGGAATTATCGGCGATATGGGTTGTTTCGCCGGTGGTTGAACTTTGGTTGGAGGCTGCTTCGGCCTCCACACTTGGCGGGTTGATGGCGGCTTCTTGGTCACTCTTCCTTTCTTCAATTCCTCGGCCTTCTGCATGAGGATTCTTGCTTGTGCAAGCAGTGCGCGGCGTTTGTGAATCCGCTCTTCGAGTGTCGAACGGTTCCGTTTGACCCGGATCCATTCGTTCGTCAGCGGCTTGGAGGAACCGCCATTCTTCAGTTGTTGAGGCTGTTTGCCTCTCCTATTCGTCAAATCCGCGTTGTAGCGGACTCCGTCCGTGGACTCCATCGCCTTGGCGAATTGCCGCGCAAGGCGTTGACATCACCTCTAGCGGGCTCTCTTTGAGAGAGTCACAACGCCCTCAATAGTAGAGGCGTCGGCAAGAATAGGTTTGACCTCGTCGAACTTGGCCTGGTCGAATTCATACTCGACCTCCTCCTCGACCGGGATTGAGATCCGCGGCTGCGACGTGACGATCTCGGCAGCGAGATCGTTGGCTCCCACTGTGGTCGCCAGATTGTTCGCGGTGAAAATTGCCTTCATTGAATTCATTGTTATCTCAAGTAATTGCTTTTTGGTTACAAAAGATCCGGTCTTTTTTAGATCCGGTTACAACGAAATCAAAGAAAAAAAATAAAAATTACAACTTTCTCCTTTTGAACAAATCGCGAGCTCCTGTTTTGCGGTCGCTCGCTTTGTGTGGGTTCTTTGCCGACGTCGGGGTTAATCCGTGGACCACCGCGCGATCTAGATCCGGTCGGATCTACACGATTCGACGGGTATTATTCCGCGAAGGGAATAATAGCCGGGGAGGATTAGTTCACCAAGGAAATAATCGTCCTTAGTTCTCGGGATCAAAGGCCAAGCTTTGATCCGGAGTGTAGTTTCGTGTAGATCTTAATCTGATTTTTTACCTCTCGAACACCTGCCTTTTGTGACGTGGACGCTCGCCGAGAATCAGATCTGAATCTTCAAGTCTTCAAGTCTTCAAAACTCCACACTCGATCTTCAATTCAGCAGAGTTTCGGCTCTCAAAGTTCCAACCTTTTGAAATGAAACAAGGGGGGCCTATTTATAGGCTCCCTTTACTGTGCCCGGGCACAGATCTGGCCGGCCACCTCAGGGTGGCTCGGCCACCGGAGGTGGCTCGGCTCAGGCCGAGCCCCCCCTTGGTGTTGGGTTCCGTCGTGTTTTCGTCCTTCGGTTCTGTCCGTGATTTGGTCGATTCAGACTCTGGTTCGTTGATCTGATTTGGCAGTAAGTCGGATTCCTGATTTGGCAGTAAATCCACTTCTGAGTTCGAGTCCGAAACCGATCTTGATTCGATCGTGATTCGTCCGAGTCTGCTCTTGTTTGGATGACTCGTTGACTCCCTGAACCATTGGTTTGATTCCGCACGCGAATGGATGCATTCCGTTGTTCGCGTGCGATTCGTTGACCTCGTCGCCTCGTCACTCGATGGTTTGTCGAATCATCGCGCCGAGCTATGCCAAGGGACTTATAAGCAATTTTACATGCCTACAGTGCCATTTATGGAGGATTGGATGGAATATACGCTACAACGATGATATCCAAAGAAGGAGGAGGCATAGTGATGAAGCAATATTATTTCAAGAACAACAAATTCATATAAAAGCTTCATCCAAAATCAAGCTATATCAAGACTCAAAGATCGTATTCTATGTGAGGATATTAGCTAGTTTTTTATTCTCTCTAGTATTAGAATGTAGGCAAAGAGTTATTGAATTCACTTGAAGCTATTGGGACTCACACACACATTTTCATACTTAAGCTTTTAAGCGTTTTTCGCAAAATACTATTTTTCACAAGTATGAGGACCTATCTACAAAATCCCTTTTCTAAACAGTTTGTTTTTAGTATTAAAAACATTTTACAAAGTTTCATACCGAATTCATCTTTTCGGTCGACCGAACGTTCTGGCGGTCGACCGATGGTTTATTCGGTCAACCGTGACTTTTTCTCAAATGGTCGTTTGCCTTGTTAATGTGCTTTCACTTAACTGTGTTTGGCACAGTCTGTGGCAATAGTCTGAATAGGAGATTATTTTCTTAATTGGGAAGATTAAGTTGTGATTTTAAAATGATTAATCCTTTCTATATAAACCAAGACTTCTTCTTCTTCCTGTTGCCCTAACTTCTGCTGAAAAACCAGAGAGACGCTGTCTTCTGAGAAAAATTTCCAAACTCTGTTTTCTGTGGTTTTTCACTGTGTTTCTTGTGTGAGTTCACTTCCCAGCTTTAGTACTCTTTTTCTTTGCCATAGGGACTTGTAAAGAGAGAGTCTTACATCATTTCTACTGCTGTGTGAGTGTGATCTTGTGTAGATCAACTGTGAGGGTGTGGGATCTGTTGAGATCAACTGTGTAGTGAGAGATTGAGAGGGAATCGCTGTGTAGACGAAGTTCCGGCTTCCAAACCGGGTGTGTAGTGGATTTCTCCTCGAGAGTGGGGAGCGGGGACGTAGGTCAGCAGACCGAACCTCGTTAACACATCGCGCGTTAAAGGATAACAAATCCTAACCATATCTCTTTTACTTTAATTGCATTAGAATATTATGGTTTGTTTGTGTTTAATTTTTATTGCATATTAGAGCCTCTTGACCCTAATCACCCCCCCTCTAGGGTCCAACAATTTGAAATTGAACTTTTAGATTTAAAATTACCTCATTTTATAAATTTCCGAAACTTTCGTGCAAACATGCTCATTTCTTCATCATCATCATCCGAATCTTCTTTATCGGAAGTAGTATTGAATGCAAGAACTTTCTTGTTCTTTGTTTCTTCCTTATTCTTTCTATCTTCAATTTTAACTTCATACGCCATAAGATTTCCGATAAGATTTTCAACCGTAAGAGTTGATAATCATTGGCTTCTTCGATTGCGGTAACTTTCTTTTCCCATTTTAGAGTAAGTGATCAGAGTATTTTTCTTACCATCTCCACTTGTGTGTATGTTTTTCCAAGACCAGTGAGAGAATTTGTGATGTCGGTGAATCTTGTGAACATTTCTCCAATAGTCTCGTTTTCCTTCATCTTAAATAATTCGAATCTGTGTACAAGAACAGAAATTTTATATTCTTTAACTTTATTTGTACCTTCATGAGTTACCTCAAGTGTATGCCAAATATCATATGCAGATGTGGCTGTTGACACCCTATTGAACTGATTCTTGTCAAGTGCACAGAATAGTGCATTCATGGCTTTGGAGTCGGAATTTGCATTGTTCCTTTGAGATGTAGTCCATTCTAAAAAGGAGTTGTAGGCTTCTCATATTTTGTTTCAACAACGTTCCAAAGTTCATAACCAATTGATTGAAGGTAAATCTTCATTCGACACTTTCAATAGTTGTAGTTCAATCCATCGAACATTGGTGGACGATTTGTAGAGTGACCTTCTTTGAATTGTGATGTACTTATAGATGCCATCTTTCACCTTGATCTGATACCAAATATAGGATCTGAAATAGATACACTAGAACACTAGGAGGGGGGGGGGTGAATAGTATTCTTTTAAAATTTATGCAAAGTAGATTATAAATTGTAAAGAAAAATGGCAATCTCAGAAATTCACAAAAACAAACACAAAGTTTTATACTGGTTCCACTAATCTGGTATACATCCAGTCCCCAAGCAAATCCCGCTTGAGAGTTTCCACTATGATTTTGAATAAACTTACAAAATCAAAAGCAAACCTGACTAATTTGTAAGTTCCTGCAAATTGCAACACCAATTGACAAACACCTTGCCAATTTGCACACCAATCTCTAAACCAAGAGATTAATACCTCTCACAAACCGAGAGAACTTTTGAAGCAACAATTTTGATTCCTATAAGCCTTGATTTATAGTGTAGTGTAGGAGTGGCTTAAGAATGATTCAAACTTCTATAAATTGCCTAAACAATAAGTATTTGAATGATGTTCAAAAGAAATTTTAGAAACTTTTCTTTTTCTCAAAATCTGAATGTTTTTACACTTGAAAAATGCACAAAGATCAAAGCTTATGGGTATGTGAGTCTCTATATTTTTTTCTGAACAAATAACCTATTTATAGCCCTTGAAAAGACAATTATTTGAACTTTAAAATTTTTTAAAAATGGCTATAAACAGTCATAAATTCAAACTTTAAATTCTGGAAAAACTATATCTGTAGTCGACTACTGGACAGAATAGTTGACTACACTGAGTTTAAACAGAATCTGTGAAGTTAGAAAATTTCTCAGTAGTCGACTATAAAGGTCATTAGTCGACTATACTGTAATTAGACAGAAACTTGAAAAATGTATTTTGGCTTCAGTAGTCGACTATACTGTAAAATAACAGAGACTTATATTTCTTTCATAAACTTGAGTAGTCGACTATTATCCAAATTAGTCGACTATACTTTAAATTGACAGAAACTTATATTTAAGTCATATACATGAGTAGTCGTCTACTATTCTAATTAATCAACTACTAAGAGTAAAAAAAATGAATTAAATGTTTTGATACTCAATAATTAACTATAACTCTAATGGTTAACATAGGGGATTTCTATAGTTAACCAACACACTAAGCCTGTGTTAGTGTGTTCTAATATTTATGTGTGTGTGTGTGAGTGATCAAGGCTTGTACAATAATTCTAAGTAAAGAAAATGTAAAATACATTATCTCATATGATCTTCATCTTCTTCACTTCATAATGCCTTGAACTCAACTTGCACTTGTTCATATTTTGATATTAAAATCTGCATATAAAAGTTAGTGCATTTGTATAACACACATTGTATAAATTGTTATCATCAAAATAATATCATGGAGACATGATATTCAACAATTGTAACTCACCAGACTGCGGGTCAAATCAAATCGAGAGATTGGAGTTTCCTAATCATTGACTACGTCTTATAAGGCATACTCCCCAAAGACGTCAAAGAGCGAGAGTCTGTTCGCAGACGCGCATCAATATTTTATTACAACTTGATACAGGTGTATCTTCTCTTCAGAAAAGCGATCCTCATGGGACCTTGATGATAGGTGATTATCATGATATCTTGAGAATAGTGGTGCGAAGTGACACGGCGGAGCACAGGTGGAGTCGTGGAACGAGACGGCGAGCAGCAGATTCGAAGAATCCAGATTTCAGCTCGTGAGTCGACTCATACATGTACATGAGTCGACTCATCAGGTTGAGTCGACTCATGTCTGTAATGAGTCGACTCACGAAACCCAGCCGTTTTGTCAAAAGCTTCTGCTCGGTCGACTCATCTCAGTCATGAGTCGACTCATCGAGGTTTCCTAGGCAGACTTGATTTCTGTTTTGAAGGAATTCTAGTTGGGTTTGGTTTTGGTTATTTACCAGATTGCCACCACATTGTAAACCCTATAAATAGGGACTGTTGGTTATTTACCAGATTGCCACCACATTGTAAACCCTATAAATAGGGACTGTTTAGGGTTCTAAACAGGAAGGAGAGACCAAGATGTAGATCTAAAGAGTTTTAGGTCTAAGTGAGATCCTAATCAAAAGGATTAGGGTTTAGATTGTGAGATTCTATGAGATCTTAGAATCAAGAGGGTATCTTTTAGATCAGAGAGTTTAATCAAGAGAGATTAGATTCTAGATTGAGATTTGGAGAGCTTGTTCTTCAATTCTAGAGTGAGATTGTGAGAGAGAGATTGTAATCTTTTGTTCTTCATAATCTAGAGACGGTATTTTCCTTCGCCAAACTAAATTATTTTTGTGTTTTGGTCGTCCTCTTCTCAACCCACCTTTTGGTAATTCCGCGACCAAAGGGTGCTCGCACAGCAACTCGTACCAAGTTGGTATCAGAGCATCAAATCCGGTGAAGGGGCATCCTGTGTATGGTCCTTACTCGATCCCAATACAAGAAGCTTAGCGAGATCCTTTTCTTTAGAAGGAGTTCAGAGAAGAAGGAAGAAGGAGATGACTGAAGTCAACAAAGATGGAGGGGCTCGAGAGTTTCCTCAGCTGAAGTTCTAACTTGAATGGGACTTCAAGTTTCTAAAGGGGGGACCCATGATACAGGTGTATCTTCTCTTCGGAAAAGCGATCCTCATGGGAGCTTGAGGATAGGTGATTCTCATGATATCTTGAGAATAGTGGTGCGAAGCGACACGACGGAGCACAGGTGGAGGCGTGGAACGAGACGGCGAGCAGCAGATTCGAAGAATCCAGATTTCAGCTCGTGAGTCGACTCATACATGTACATGAGTCGACTCATCAGGTTGAGTCGACTCATGTCTGTAATGAGTCGACTCACGAAACCCAGCCGTTTTGTCAAAATCTTCTGCTCGGTCGACTCATCTCAGTCATGAGTCGACTCATCGAGGTTTCCTGGGCAGACTTGATTTCTGTTTTGAAGGAATTCTAGTTGGGTTTGGTTTTGGTTATTTACCAGATTGCCACCACGTTGTAAACCCTATAAATAGGGACTGTTTAGGGTTCTAAACAGGAAGGAGAGACCAAGATGTAGATCTAAAGAGTTTTAGGTCTAAGTGAGATCCTAATCAAAAGGATTAGGGTTTAGATTATGAGATTCTATGAGATCTTAGAATCAAGAGGGTATCTTTTAGATCAGAGAGTTTAATCAAGAGAGATTAGATTCTAGATTGAGATTTGGAGAGCTTGTTCTTCAATTCTAGAGTGAGATTGTGAGAGAGAGATTGTAATCTTTTGTTCTTCATAATCTAGAGACGGTATTTTCCTTCGCCAAACTGAATTGTTTTTGTGTTTTGGTCGTCCTCTTCTCAACCCACCTTTTGGTAATTCCACGACCAAAGGGTGCTCGCACGGCAACTCGTATCACAACTTGACAACAAAGGCACTATATCGTAGGTCGTAGGACAACATGCTACTGCGTTATTTGTCAACCAGAGAAGCACAGGAAGCCTTGTAGGAAGCCCATGATGGTACTTGTGGATCTCACCAACCCGGACCCAAGCTCTAGGATCGCTTATGAAGAATAAGATATTATTGGCCTAGGATGATCAACAACGCCGTTGCTTATGCCAAGGGTTGCTATGCATGTCAGATCCATATCAATTACATGCATCAACTGCCCGAAGACCTACATCTGACAGTGACTTCGTGACCATTTGAGACATGGGGGATGGATATCATCGGACCGATATCCCCAACATCAGCAAGAGGTCATCGTTTCATCCTTATGATAACTGATTACTTCTCTAAATCGGCCGAAGTCGTTCTCTTGAGAGAAGTAAAAACTAGTGATGTGATCAAATTTATAAAGCATCACATTATTTATAGATACAATGTCCCAAAAAGTATTGTTCATGACAATGGGTCATAATTCGTTAGTCATGCATTCACTCAGTTCTGTGATAAGTTCAAAATTCAAAACTTGACATCCACTGCCTATAATCCATCAGCAAATGGACTTGCCAAAGCTTTCAACAAGATGATCATTAAGATCTTAACAAAGCTGACATCTCCCAGCAAGCGTGATTGGGATGAAAACATGGTGAAAGCTTATGGGTGTATTGTACTACAGTTCACACCCCAACTGGCACCATGCCCTATTCATTGGTATACGGTTGTGAAGCCGTACTACCTTTAGAAATCCAAATTTTGTCCCTACACATCTCACTTGTAATCGGGATGACCACTGAAGAAAGTCACCAACGATGTTACGAAGAACTGGAGGTGTTAGATGAAAAACGGCTTGAAGCTTAACAACATATCGAGTTCTATCAAGCCCAAATATCTAGGGCTTTCGACAAGAAAGTCAAGCATAGTTCTTTTAAGGAAGGAGAGTTAGTCCTTGCTATTCGACGACCTATGATACTCAATTCCAAAACAAAAGGAAAACTCCAACCCAAATGGGAGAGAACATTCATAATAGAGACGGTCTATTTGAATGGAGCATATCACCTCATTAAACCAAATGGCGATAAGTTCATGATGCCTATTAATGGTAAATTTCTAAAGAAGTACTACCCATAGGCTTCTTATTTGCCAGCCTCTTCACCGTCGAGGTTCAAACACCATGGGTGAGACGTTGATACAAGGCCTTAACAGTATCAAGGAGCATGATCGTCCATATTGTTAAATCTACCAAAACTCTTGTAACTCCCACGAGGCCAACCAAGGTGACAAACATCCCTTATTACCCTCCAAATTCACCCACTAATCCTCTTCAATAGGATAGCGGGCCCATATAAAGCTATTACGTTAACAATCACCTCTGATAGCTGATTTCCTCCAAATTCCCTCACCAATCCTCTTTAATGGGATGGCGAGTGTAGGGTGTAAAAAATTAACTTCTTGATGAGGGGTTGTTTGTGTTTATAAAAATGGCTTATTACAAACTAATAATCAATGTTTTACAATAGAGGAGAAGGAAAGACCCTTCTTTTTTAACGTGGGTTCTTCGGTAGCGATAGGATGCCTACCTTGATGCTTATTTCAAGTTTGCTTCCCTTGGACGATATGATTGAAGTCGCGGTTAGAGATTCAGTACTCAGTAGAAACTCTGGTGTGATTGGGTTCGAGTCTACCCGAGGCCAAACAAGTGCTTATGCTTGTGGGCCGACTGCTTGGAGAGAGCTACTATGCAAGAGCTTACAAAGCACCAAAGAGGCTCAAGTCTGAGAGCTCAGATGAGTCTGCAAAGGGCTACTATGCAAGAGTCTGCAAAGAGCTTGAGAGCCTTAAGTCTGAGAGGTCAGACGAGTCTCCTTCAACAAGGGAGTCTTTAGAAAATGAGCCAAGTTTCAACCTTCATAAGTTGGATGATTAGCCAGCCAAAACCAAGCAGCCAATCAACCCCCTAAACGTTGGTCCAATGTAGCTTTAAATAGGTAAGGGATGGCATGGGCATCCCTTGATTTATGGGATTTGACCGCTAAAGGGTCCTGCTAGCCATCCTAGCTGTGGGATGTGACCACCTAGGGGTCTGTCAGCCGCCCTATTCTTGTAGCCATCAATGGCTATTTGTAAAGTATAAGAGTTCTAGCAAATCCCGTGATGGCCATGCTTAGGTGAGGAGTGCCATGCTTTCCCCCATTGAAATGTGTGATATGACCATTGATGTGACTATTTTCATACCCCAAGTAGGCAGTTTACAAGCATGCTGGCAAGCTTAGGGCTGTCGGGCGAGCTTGGCCTTTAGAAAAGCTCATGTCTAAGGTGAGCTTGAGCCTACAGGCGAGCTTTAGCTCAAGCGGGCGAGCTCATAAAATAGGCGAGTCTGACTCATGCTGAAAAGTCAACTTCCATAGGGAGACTGACACCAGCCTTCGAGTCATTATGAAGGGGCATCGTCCTGAGGTCTTGATGAGTCAACTTCGATCAGGAGACTGACACCATCCTTTGAGTCGACACCAAGGGGTGTCATCCCTTGTTGTTGGTGAGTTGACTAGAAGGTGCCGACAACCTGGACTTAACGAGTCGACTAGGGGGTCTCAGCAACTTGGTCTTTGAGATGTTGACTGACACCGCCCTTTGATTTGATGAGGGGGTCTCGACCACTAAGAGTCGACGAGGGGGTCTCGGCCCTTCGAGTCGATGAGGGGGCCTCTGCCACTTCGAGTCCATAAGGGGATCTTAGCCCTTCGAGTCGACGAGGGGGGTCTCCGCCACTGGGTCTTCGAGGTGCGGACTGACACCACCCTTCAAGTCAATGAGGCGGTCTCCACCACTTGGAGTCGACGAGGGGGTCTCAGCCCTTCAAGTCGATGAAGGCGTCTCAGCCACTTGGAGTCAACGAGGTGGTATTAGCTAATCGAGTCAATGAGAGGGTCTCCGTTACTTCAAGTCAACGTGAGGATCTCAGCCCTTCGAGTTGACGAGGGGGGTCGACCACTTAGAGTCGACGAGGGGGTCTTAGCCGCTTGGTCTTAACGAGTCGACTAGAAGGTCTCGGTTACTTGGTCTTGGCGAGTTGACTAGAAGATCTCGACACCCTGGACATAGCGATGTTCACGGTGAAAGTCGTTTTCATTGAAGTCATTGTTCCTTAAGCAACAGTTTAACGGTTACAAAAGATCCGGTCTTTTTATAAGATCCGGTTACAACAAAATCAAAGAAAAAAAAGAAAAATTACAACTCTCCTTTTCTCGAACAAATCGCAAGATCCTGTTTTGCGGTCTCTTGCTTGTGTGGGTTCTTCGCCTGCGTCGGGGTTAATCCGTGGACCACCGCGCGATCTTGATCCGGTCAGATCTACACGGTATAACGGGTGTTATTTCACGAAGGAAATAACAGCTGGGGGTACTATTTCACCATGGAAATAATAGCCTTTAGTAATCGAAATCGACCAAGCGAAATCGATACTCTTCTCGGGATCAAAAACCAAGTTTTGATCCGGAGGATAACCGTGTGGATCTCAGATCTGACCTCTCTCTCGAACTCCTGCCTTGTTTGACGTGGATGATCGCCAAGAACCAGATCTGAAAATGTCCAAGTCTTCAAAGCTTCAAAACACCAAAGTTGAGCTCTCAATCCAGCAGAGTTTCGCCTCAAAAAGTTCCAACCCCAAAAACAATGAGCCTACCTCTCTATTTATAGGCATATGAAAGCGGATCCGGGCTAAGATCTGGGGCTAGATCCGGGCCAGGTTAACTTGATAGTTTTGGGGACCCATCATCTTATTAGAAAGGGTTGGTGAGGGAACTTGTCTTTGGTCCTAACTACATGAAGGTTTGACCATGTGGGAGATGTGGGAGCATTTTAAACTCATGCACTAGTTAGAGGGTTTTAATCATTCTAGACATGATTAAACAGCCACATCAGGAGGTTATTAATCATTCTTATCATGTTTAAGAGTGGATTACCCAGATGGTTGGTTTTCATCTAGAATAATCAGCCTATTTTGGGTTATCCTTAAGAATATCATGTGTAGTATTCTCTAGAAACTTCCCATCAAAGGTAGGGAATAGTTTAGCCTCATATACTAGTTAGAGGTTGTCCGGTTATCCTTAAGAATATTATGTGTAACATTCTTCAGGAACTTCCCATTAAAGGTAGGGAATAGTTTAGCCTCGTATACTAGTTGGAGGTTGGGGAAACAGTTTATACTCGTATACCCGTTAGAGTATAGGAGGAGCAGTTCATACTTATATACTTGTCAGAGTAATAAGAGAAGCAATTTATACTCATATACTTGTCAGAGTATAGGAGCAGTTTAGCCTCATGTACTAGTTAGAGGGAGCAAGTCGTTCATTGACTTAAGGATGAGTATAACGACGTTGATTGGAATAGTGACACATCGCATGGTAAGTCACCATTTTTGATCGGGGTGTTCATTGCATGGTAGAACAAAATTTGGCTATGATAGTTCCTATGGGCCTATTGTCTTGATGAAAAGGATCGATGGGTGAATTCAGTTTGAATCGTCATGACTCCATCAGAGAGAAGAATTGAGGTAGTACATGGTTTCGCAGAGAAACTAAGACCACCCCCACTCCGACGAGAATCAGGATTGAAGGGTAAAGATACCATAGTTGGCCTCGCAGGAGTTGAAGGATGAAATCCTCTGTTGGCATATTACCCACTCGAGTAGATCATCTATACTACGAATGGATATGAAGTTTTCATCGGATGTAGGTCTTCTGGCGATTGACACTACAAGCATCACTGATCATCTTTGGCCAATAATAGCCAAGTCTTTGCGATCGGTCCCACAGTTTAGGTCAGAGTTAGCAAATTCATCAGATACTATCATGGGATTCCTGTGCTTCGAAGTATTGCCCCTCAGTTGTGAAGAGGGTCTGGATGAGGAAGTGGTTTCCACTACCAAAGTGAAATTGCTTTGGTCATCACCTCTTTCAAATCGACATGGCTCTTTAGTATCCATACGCTTGAGCATGCTCTCGACTTATTCTCCTTGGCGGATTTAGTCTACCCATGAGCAAGCTATGACAGTGCCCATGTTGGACAGAATATTGATTGAGAGATTGTTCTGGCACATCTCAATAAGAGTGGCCTCGGAAATCTGATCATGTGTATGCAACGATTGGTTCTTGAACCTCTTGACAAAGTTGCTTACAGACTCTATCTTCTTCTGCTTTACAGCTAGCAGGGTTGCCACAGATACTTCTTTGTCATCGTCAAAGAATCTAGCCATGAAGAGCCTTTTCATGTCCTTCCAACAAGTGATGGATTTAGACTTTATTCTACAGAAACATTAAAAAACGACCCCCTTGAGGGTACCAATGAACAGTCGAGTCATAATGGGGTCATTCCCCGCTATGTGTCTAGTTTGTGCCTGGAAATAGTAAATGTGCTGGGTAGGAGAACCCTTGCCACTGAACTGCAGGAGGTCCATTGGCTGAAACTTCGTCGGGTAGGAGACTGTATCATATTCGATTAGATACGGTCTAATAACACCCAGCTGGTTCATGTGCTTCTGGAGCTTCAAGGTGTTGAGTTGACTTTGGAACTCGTCGAGCCTTTTGTTACTTGAATTATGACCCGAAGATGATGCTCCTCCAGATAACTAAGATGAGGAGTGAGAAGGAGTAGGTACCCGCTCTTTGTGCTTCGAGGATTTACGCGAAGCCCACGAAGTCCTCTCTTTCTTCTTCTTCTTCTTATTCAGATGCTTCTCCACCATCTCTTTCATAGATTTGATGGTTGCTTATTGCTCATCGAGTCTCCTAGATATCTCACTAAGGATTTCGGTCATGTGTACATTTGTGTGCTCGCCCCGAACTGAACTTGAGGCTTATGACGTCACCACTATCGAGCAATCATCGTCATCATTATCAGAGACGAACGCTAAGCACGTGTAGTCAAACGGAATGGCCATCCACGTTTGGGCACGAGTGTGTTGGCAGATACGCTCAATGGCCTTAGAATTCCCCGTCACATTGATAGTTGCGACGGGGAGCTCCACATCATCGGAAGCTCGTCTCTTCTGACGATTGCATCTCTAGCGGAGAGGCCTCGACTCAAGAGACTGTTAAGAAAGCCTCCTGAACATTGATGGCTTTGGCATCTTGGAACATCGGCAATCAACAAGTACCGCCTGGATGAGTCTCCCGCAATAGCACTAAGGGCTTGCCTCGTGAATAGTGCACTTGCAAATTAGATGATCCCTGAGATCCCTTATAGGTTAGTGGTGGTTACCCCTAGTGTTGGAAAGACCAGTTGAAAAGTCGGGTGAAGGAGGCTCAAAAGAGCCAACATGAGGACACCTGGGAAATTTCCCAAGTGTCGGATCTAGCGGACCTCGCCAAGGCAAGCAAGGTTTAGAATGTAGGTGAGCTCCATTTGACTGTAGGCGAGATCAAGCATTTGGGTGACCTTTAGCCAACTGCTAGTGAGGTCTGGAATTTGGGCGAGCCTCAGTCGACTACTTGCGAGCTCGAGCAATCTATTTGTTCAGGCGAGGTGCACCCGTTGTGCTATGTTTTCCTGCTCGAGGGCATCATTCCCCTAAGTCTTAGAACTAGCCTATTTTAGGCAGTTCGATTGACTCCGCCAGGTATCTTGAAGAACTGAGTCTACCTGATATGAGAGGAGACTTGCCTGAAGTGTCAGACTTGCCCGAGACATCAAGTCCATAGTTTTAGAGACTCGGCCAATTGAGCGAAGCCCACTTGAATGAGTGGGCTTACCTAAATTATCGAGTCTGGCCGATTTAGGGACTTGGGCCTTTTGGCTTTACAGGCGAGCTTAGGCCCATTGGCGAAGTTCATCATGGTGAAGCTTCCTTATTGGGCGAGTTTGAATGTGTTGGCAAGCTCGCATGTGTTGGCGAGGTTCAGCCTGGCGAGGCTTGGTGAGCTTGGTGCAGTGCACCGATCTGTCATGTTGCTGCTTCGCCTTTCTAGCTAAGGTCAGCTTGTGGACGAAGCTGGGCCGTCAGGTAAGCTTGGTGAAGCCTGTCTGAATTGGTGGGCTCGCATAATTTGAGTGGTTCGCTAAAATTAGGAACCTTGCTCACAGAGTGCAGTTCGTAGGGCTTGTCTGAACTGCTAGACTTGCCTGAAGCACCATGTTCGCTAATTTTGGAAACTTTGCATTTTGGCTTAGATCTCTTCAGGCCGTAATAGTAATTCAGGCCCTCATAGGAGACGAGGGCTTAGCGGGCGAGAGCTTGTCGTCGCCATTGCTTAGCCCTTTTAGAGAGGGGGACTCATGTCGATAGAGAAGGTGTGGTTGTCTACCTGAACCGCGGTCTCCTCTTTCACGGGGGGCTATGTGGATTGCTTAGCAACCTAACAAGCAGCCCTTTGGCTAGCTTGGTTGGCTGTCGGCTCAGCCTTGGCTAGCTTGGGGGAGATAGAACCCCCTGCTGTAGCTCGGATAGAGCTCTCATGCATTGTTGTCTCAACTTGTTGAGGTCGGGCCACATGAGCGACTCTATAGCACTTGCGAGACGTATTGCTACCATAGAAGGATGAAGATAAGTACTCTTCAAACTCGATCACAAGGGACTCAACAGTTGTACTTATCACAATATCGTCGTACTACGCCACCACTGTTTTGATTAAAAAAATAGTTTCTCCCACTGTGGTCGCCATCTTCTGTAGGGTGTCAAAAATTAACTTCCCGATGCGGGGTCATTTATGTGCTTGGTTGGCTGTCGGCTCAGCCTTGGCTAGCTTGGGGGAGATAGAACCCCCTGCTGTAGCTCGGATAGAGCTCTCATGCATTGTTGTCTCAACTTGTTGAGGTCGGGCCACATGAGCGACTCTATAGCACTTGCGAGACGTATTGCTACCATAGAAGGATGAAGATAAGTACTCTTCAAACTCGATCACAAGGGACTCAACAGTTGTACTTATCACAATATCGTCGTACTACGCCACCACTGTTTTGATTAAAAAAATAGTTTCTCCCACTGTGGTCGCCATCTTCTGTAGGGTGTCAAAAATTAACTTCCCGATGCGGGGTCATTTATGTTTATAAGAATGGCTTACTATAAACTAATAATCAATATTTTACAATAGAGGAGAAGGGAAGACCCTTCTTATTTAACATGGGTTCTTCAGTAGCGATAGGACGCCTCCCTCGATGCTTGTGTCGAGTTTGTTTCCCTTGGATGATACGATCGAACTCGCGGTTGGAGATTCAGTACTCAGTAGAAAATCCGATGTGATTGGGTTTGAGTCTACCCGAGGCCAAACAAGTGCTTGTGCTTGTGGGCCGACTGCTTGGAGAGATCTACTATGCAAGAGCTTGCAAAGCACCTAAGAGGCTCAAGTCTGAGAGCTCAGATGAGTCTACAAAGGGCTACTATGCAAGATTCTGCAAAGAGCTTGAAAGCCTCAAGTCTGAGAGGTCAGACGAGTCTCCTTCAACAAGGGAGCCTTTAGCAAATGAGCCAAGATTCAACCTTCAGAAGTTGGATGATTAGCCAGCCAAAACCAAGCAGCCAATCAACCCCCTGAATGTTAGTCCAATGTAGATTTAAATAGGCAAGGGATGGCATGGGCATACCTTGATTTGTGAGATTTGACCACTAGGGGGGTCGTACTAGCCGCCCTAGCTGTGGGATATGACCACCTAGGGGGTCCTGTCAGCCGTCCTATTCTTGTAGTTATTAATAACTATTTGTAGAGTAGGAGAGTTCTGGCCGATCCCGTGATGGCCATGTCTAGGTGAGGAGCACCATGTTTTCCCCTTGAAATGTGGGATATGACCATTGATGTGACTATTCCTATACCCCAAGTGGGAAGTTGACAAGCATGTTGGTGAGCTTGGGGCTATCCATCGAGCTTGGCCTTTAGAAAAGCTCACGTCTATGGCGAGCTTTAGCTTAAGCGGACGGGTTCATAAAACAGGCGAGTCTAACTCATGCCGACAAGTTGACTTCAGGAGGGAGACTGACACTACCCTTTGAGTCGACACAAAGGGGCATCATCCTGATGTCTTGGCAAGTCAACTTTGATCAAGAGACTGGCACCGTCTTCGAGTTGACATGAAGGGGTGTCTTCCCTTGTTCTTGGCGAGTTGACTGGAAGGTCTCGGTAACCTAGACTTGACAAGTCCACTAGGGGGTCTCGATAACTTGGGCTTTAAGGTGTTGACTAACACCACCCTTCGAGTCGATGAGGGTGTCTCGACCATTAGGAGTCGACGAGGGGGTCTCAACTCTTCGAGTCGACGAGGGGGTCTTCGCCACTTTGAGTCAACGAGGGGATCTTGGCCCTTCGAGTTGACAAGGGGTCTCCACCACTAGGTCTTCGAAGTGCGGATGACATCACCCTTCGAGTCGATGAGGGGGTCTCCGCCACTTGGAGTCAACGAGGGGTTTCGGTCCTTCGAGTCAACGAGGAATTCTTGGCCACTTCGAGTCGACGAGGGGGTCTCGGCCCTTCGAGTCAACGAGGAGGTCTCTACCACTTCGAGTCGATGAGGGGATCTCATACCTTCGAGTCGTTGAGGGGGGCTCGGCCATTTGGAGTCAATGAGGGGGTCTTGACCACTTGGTCTTGGCGAGTCGACTAGAAGGTCTCGACACACTGGACTTGTCGAGTCGACTAGATGGTCTCGTCACCCTGGACTTGGAGAGTCGACTAGGGGGTCACGATAACATGGTCTGAGGGGCGCACTGACATTGCCCTTCGAGTCGGCGAGAGGGTCTCTACCATTCGAGTCATCTGGGGGCTGGAATCTTCGAGGAGTCGGCCTGAGTCAAGTGGACTCTCGGGGAGTCGGCTTGCCTTTCAAGAGATGGACCCTTAAGCTCTTTTGCTTGTTCCAATTTGTTGTGTAGGGATAAAGGCAATTTTATTACCTACAGCGAGTCCACACAATCTATCACATTGATGATTTCCTCTGATAGTTCAATCTCCCACAAATACTCCCACTAATCCTCTTCAATAGGATGGCAAGCCCTCACAAGACTATCACGTTAACAATCACCTCTGATAGTCAACTCCATCAAGTAGTGACCTACCAGGCGATGAGCCCCTACTTGACACTCGATCAGGATAGTAATCTACCGTGCGATGATTTGCTATCTGATCTACTCCGAATGTTCTATCTTCTTAGAACGATCGATGATAGTGACCTACTATGCGATGTACCACTATTCTAATCACAGTCGTTATACTCCTACGTCACTAGACGACTTGATTACTTCCACACCATCATTCCTACAAATGACGTTGCTCGTTGATAGTAGCCAACCAAGCGATGTGCCTTATCAACCCCCTTATTCTCGAATAGAGACCTACCTAGCGATGAGTTGACATTCAGATTCAAGATCATTGTTATATTAACGATATCATCACCCTCTCGGTCGTTTGTATAAATGACCATTTACTTGAGTAGCGAACCTACCATGCGACGAGTCTCACTCTCAAATTCAAGGGCTAAGTCATTACACCAAACAACACATCCTAACCTGATTGCGACCAATCTGTTGCAATCCTAATAAATTATTAATCATATGCCCTGAATGGTTAAGGGTAGAGAAGAAATTTTAGTGTTAAGTCTAAATGAAACTTCTCGACAACTCACCATATTGATAGCTAGCCCAATTCAAATGGTAATTAGTAAAGGCAAAATAAAATCCGTTAATAATTAGGGATTTGTTAAAAATCCTAACTACCAGTCAACAGAGCAAATAAAACAAAAATTCACAAGATATTGAAAGTGAGAATTCGATAAAAAACTAGGTTTATTCTTAATGAGATGTTTTTGTTACAAAATTCATTCAAAACAAAATCAAAAACTTCTCAACCGGGCTTTGATGTCTTGTATGGCCTTGGCATGCTCTTTCTCAACCTCACTAAGGATTTGCTAGTGAATTTCTTCATTGGTAATCGATACGGTGTCAGCTAGCTGAGCCCCTACTGCCTTCAGAGCTCTGTCCTTCTCCTCCAGGTCGCCAAGAACCTGTTGTTGCTAATTCTTGAGCCCCGCCACTATCATTGAAGTCCCGACACAAGAAGAAGCTTGAGTGTCGGTGACTGGTTCGAGAGTCATCAAAATGGGGACTGAAGATTCGATGGCGACTATGGCCATCGACGAAACTGGTGCCCTCTCAGTCTGGACAACTGTCTCTTTAGCCTCAATTGGTAGGATCACCTGTTGAGTGACATGTGGTTGAGGAGAAGTGGAGGCATCTGAATGTATGGACTCCAAAAGGCTAACCTACTTTCCAAGAGCCTCAGGGGTCACATCAGCTATGATAAAGATTAACAAAAGAAGAGTTAGCGCATTTAATGAAGCTACTCTCCTGGAATTATAAGTCTGCAATTCACAATACTTGGAGCAGAAGTCAAAGCCTCCAAAACTTGATCATGAGGAGGGCTTGCAGCACCCAAGTCCCCAACTGAAGATTTGACTTCGAGAGGATGATGAGAAGTGGAGTCATCCTCATCATAATCTCTTAATACATCATCTACAATGGCATCGTTACCACCAAAGTAATCGATCAGCTCCTCCTCCTCTTCTTCTTCTACAGAAGATATGGTGATAGTAGCCTCCGTCATTCCTGCGTTAAGTTAGAACAAATGTGAGGCGGTCATGTTCAACTTGATAATTAAAAGAGGAGCAAAAGAATGAATACATTCCGAAATGATCGGTTGAACGTTTTGAGCCAGGACTTGTTGATTTGCGACGAGCATCGACGTCATCATCTCTAAAGTTGACGAAATTGGTTCCGTTATAACAGCGGGGGCTGGCAAGATGGCTTTGGTGGCTGACAGGTTTGGGACAATAGATAGAGTCACCCCCGAACTTGGTTCGAGAGCAGTTTCGGTATGGCCTTCCCCGTGGTAGCAATTGCCTCTGCCTCATCGTGGCAGGCTTTCTTGGTCACCTCCTCACCAGAAGGGCTAACCTCTACCTCCCGTTGGCATTTTGATGGAGCCGGTAGATCGGGAGCGTAAGCAGGCATCTGCATTTGCTCAGTGATTACGCCCCTAACTTGCTCCTAGAGCTTACCTGCTCAGGCTAACTCCTCGGCCACTTCCTCTTCTCTAGTGGTATCAAGTTAGGAAGGAGCATGCTGAGTTTGGAACTCCGCTCCCAGGAAATCATATATCCCCTCGAAACTTCCAATTTCTTCATGGGGAGCCTCTTCAGACTCCTCAAATTGTTGGTATTCTCTTCTCCTCGGCACACAAGAGATTTTGTCTGATTGACGCCTCAACACTGTCAGGTAAGATTCATAAGACTTGAAGCCTTCTGGCATCGTGCTCACACTCTGATACCATTTACAATATGTTAATGTATGTCGGAGTGGACGGTCCTTAAGCAACAATGCAAAATGAGCACTGGTACATCCTGTTTAAGTCTAATACTAGACCCGTGCGCCATCTACCAGCGTCCCTTCATAGCTCAACCGAGGGTTTGGGTTTCCCACGTACAACTGATCATACCCGAACTGGCAGGCAAATCGACAACGAAAATAGGGCTCCACATGGCAGATGTAGCTTGTTCTGAAAATGTGGTAGCCTGGTGGAATGTTGACAAGCCAACGCAAGCTACCCAGAGATAGTGCACTGAAATTATCTCTCGTTACCACGTCCACAAAGGACTCGCCATATCCTCCATCAAAGAAATAAGGGAAGCACTAGTAGAAGTTGTAGTTGCTGAAGAAGGATAAAGCCTTCCTCATCTTTACGATATGCTTGTACTTCAATGAGCACTTCTCCAGGCGTTGGAGGAAAGCGATCAGCTGCCCTTCCCGACGTTCTGCTGGTGCACTCATCAAGCTCTCGCAATGCAGCATGAACCAAGCCATCAGATTAGTGTATGGCAGGCTGACGCGGGGGTTAGGAGTCTTAGCAGCTTCTTCCCCCTCTTTCTCCTCTACGTATGACACTCTGCAAAATTTTGTCGTAAACATGCGAAGCCCGCTTTGGATG
The DNA here is from genome assembly GCF_001876935.1 of Asparagus officinalis. Lineage (NCBI taxonomy): Eukaryota > Viridiplantae > Streptophyta > Magnoliopsida > Asparagales > Asparagaceae > Asparagus > Asparagus officinalis. The sequence goes on along the minus strand of NC_033794.1, from coordinate 65,850,425 downwards.
CATGCCACCATAGCTGGGGGTAGTGCATAAGATTGTCCGTGAGCTAAGCGGACTGCGAGGTAGATGACCTCAACTGGGATCACCTCAAAAGAATGTGCGGGAACCACACATCTCTTCAGCCACATCATTAAGTATCTGGCGAGCAGGGCTTTGTTGGAGATTGGAATTTTTGCCTGGTTGTGGAACGACTGAAAATTTGTCCCCATCTTAAGCCCTCCTTCATCATGATTGAGGGTGTTTGAGATTGTCTTGCTCTCGAAAATCCTCTTCTGAATAGAGACCTTGTCACAAATATCCAACGGCAAGATTGACATCTTTTTGTCGTCGGTGTTTTGGAATAGGTAATCAGCCAAATTCTTATGGCTGATGCCTTGGCTCCTCTTTTTCTTTCCATGTTGATCCACCACCCTAACAGTTAATAGGCAAATGTGGTAGTGGCAGAGCAATTCCTAGAAGGTCTCAACCACCTGAGGAAATTTGTCTGAGAGATATAAAATCTCTCGTTGACCAGGAACATACTCCTTATATGGGAATTCTCGTGAAGCAAAAAGCCCAGCTTGCCGTTCGGAGTGAAAAATGTACTGATCTCAGGGCAATAGAGCTCCAAAATACTTTGGGATTGTGCCGCATTGATCTTGAGGCCAAACTGAGTGGCCCTGATGATAGTGTATAACTCCGAGCCCTGTAAGTCAGAGTTCTCTTCCAACACAAACTCGGTGATCCTAGACCACCAAAGAATATTGCCTGGTGCAGAGTGGATCTACCTAGGAGCTCTGAAATCCTTGGGAGAAAATTCCCCCCCCAGCACTGAAGAAACGATGGCGGAAAGTCTCAGCTACCGTGGCCGTCTCTCCCATCGGCAAATCTCTCTGTAGTAGACCGAGATGCAAAGCTGTGACACACTTACTTGAGCTATCGATGCCAAAGCCAGCTGTCGAGCCTGTGAAGATGCTACAAGTGACTCCATCTTGAGTAGGAGTCAAGTCCCAGTTCATCATGTGAGGGACAGAAAGAGATCGCACCTCCGTGATTGAGAATCCCCTTGACATGTTGGGGATACAATAACTCACGTCATCAACGATGCATAGCCATTTACTCTCCCCAAGGAGTAGGCTTGTTGGATTAGCTACTACGTTACCAAAGAAGAAGGAAGGCTTCCTCATCTCCTTTTTCTTCGAGTCAGTGAGGGCGACATCAGTGATAAGCTCCCTCAACGTTAGATAATGCCCCTCAAAAACTCTCTGTTCTAACATCACAGAGCTGTCAGCGGAGAAAATGGGCACAGGTTCATGGATAGGGAACCTGGCTGAGGTGGAGAACCCTACACCACTGGTGTGGCCAATGGCACTGACTTTGGGAAGAGCCTCTTTGGAATAAGTCACTGCAATACAAAACAAAACGAAGTTAGAACACTATGATAACAAAGTCAAAAAATTTGGTTAAGTCCTAAAGATAGGTGAGCTAGCTTATACAAGCGAACTCCATTGAAATAAGTGAACTAACAAAGCTCGCCTAACAAGCAAACTTCGCCTGATAGTGAACTTTGCCTGACAAGCAAAGCTTGCTTGACAAACAAAGCTTGCCTAACAAGCGAAGCTCACCTAAACAGTTGAACCTCACCTGACAAGTGAAGTTTGCCAGATAAGCAGAGCTCACCTGAATGAGCCAAGGCCGCCTGACAAGCGAAGCTCGCCTAAACAACAGAACTTCCCCTGAACAGCAGAAGTTCGCCAAAATTGACGAAGCTCGCCAGAAGATTGAACATCAGCCGTTCACCTTCTCCAAGTGATTCCCATGGTTTGTCATTCAAACTTACCCGAAGAAGGTGGCATAACACTAGAGGCAGCAGGAGCAATGTCGGAGGTGGCAGAAATAGGGTTTCACCCCTTTCCTTTTGAAGTAAGAGACTTGACGGTGTAGGCATCGAAAATTGCCTATAGGTCTCCACGAACGGTTCAGTATTAAAGAACGATGATGAACGTCACTATCCGATCCACAAGAGTCTAATTGACGTCGACGAACGACTGAAGTGAATCGACGAGCTACGTGAGCGGATAGGATTTCGGAACAACGAAGACCCGGACCAATCGGGAACCCGGTGGTGTTCACGAAAAGGACAACGCCCTTCATGCCTCGATCACTCTACAGACAATCCAACCACCAGAGCGGATCGAACTCTTCGTCAAGCATCCAGCGCACCTGGAATCACTCAAATCCGAGTTCGGACGAAGAATCTACAGGGAAGACAATAATACACCTCAAACGGAGTCCTGGGAAGTCGAAACACCCCGGGGGTGTCTCGGCCAAACCAAGACACCCCAAGGGTGTCTCGGCCTGGCCGAGACACCAGGGGGTGTCTAGGCCCCCTAGACCCCTCCATACACCTATAAATAGCCCCCTTGGGCCTTTGTTTTGAGGGGAGGATTTTTTGGAGACTATTGGCGAAGCCCTGCTGCAGTGAAGGGTGGTCGTGTGCTTCAACAAGGAGAGGAGAGGTCTACATCAGAGCCTTCATCACCCGTTCTCCCTTTTCCTTAGTATTACCCTTCGCCGGTAATCACTAAGAAGAGCTGATATCTCGTTTTAGCCGAGATAGACGCTTCAGGCTTCTAGATCTCACGCGGATCAACGAAGCTCTGTCCGATTTTTCAGAACAGATATGAGTGCCAGGTGGTCGACGGATATTGACGTCCCCGTCACAAGCAAAAGACCCACGCAAGCAAGAGACCGCAAAACAGGATCTTGCGTTTGTTTGAAGAGAGTTGTAACCTGACAATCTTTTTTTGTTTCATTGTAACGATTGAAGTTGTAATGAATACAGCAATGAATACAACAACTTTTGATGCAAACAAGCTGGCGACCACAGTGGGAGCCAACGGCCTCGCTGCCGAGGCCGTCGTGACGCAACCGGCATTCAAGATCCGGGTGAATGAAGAGATCGAATACGAGTTCGATCAGCAAAAGTTCGAAGAGGACCTCTCCTCCTCCTCCTCCAGATCCGCCTCTCCGAACAGGCTTATAAAGGTAAATTCTTCCAGAAATGTTCGCAGGACCTTCGGCTCGAAGATCCAAGACCCCGTTGCCGCTGCTGCACTTGCACCACGTGACGTCCCCGCGTCATCCAACGTGGTCGAGAACGCAGATCCGGACTTCTCCTCCGCCGAGGAAATGGCTATTGAAGACGCTCCAGCATTGTCAAAGAGAGCACGCCAAAGACGGCGTCAACGCCTTGCTCGTCAGCTGGCCAAGGCTTTGGAGCCGATGGATGGGATCCGCTATAATGTGGATCTAAAATCCAGACAACGCCAAGAGCAACAACGGCGAACAACCAACCCCTCCTCCAAAGCAGAAACGAACAAATGGGTTCGTGTCAAAAGAACCCGTTCTACTCTCGAGGAGCGAATCCAGAAGCGTCGCGCCTTGCGTGTGCATGCCCGGACCCTTATGCGAAAAGCACAAGAAACGCAAAGAGGAAAGGCAGTTAAGGGATCGCCGAAATCCAAACGAGTTTGGGTGCCAAAGGCCAAATCAGCGCCTAAGGCAAAAGCAGGCGACGTTGCTCTCCGGCCTTCGTCAACTTCAGATCCCGAACCTCCGTTAAAGCCCTGCCGCAGCGCAGATTTCCTCAAGTTTAGGAATCCTTTGAATAATCGTATCGGTGCTCTACCCGAGAATTGAGGAAAAGCGCTTGTTAAGGAAAGCCCCAAATCGTTGAAGGAGCTTCGAGCCAACATCCGGACTGGGGTCGTACACGACCTCCTAGCAAATTGATTGTTGCAACGGCCCGCTTGGCGATGCGTGCAGAAAATCAGGAGCCCGTTAAGGTTTCACCCTCACAAAGGTGTGATTCCGAACGTGTGACTCCTGTAAATGCCAACAAGGCAATGTTTACTCAGAGGAAAACGCGTCGGACAGACGAACGCATTATACTTGAGAACCCATGTGAGCAGCCGATAGGTTACTCCGACCGCAACGTCGACGAGTTGTACTATCAGGCTAGGGGTGCGAATGAATCTCAAAAGAGAAGTACCCAGGAAGCAGACTCTCACTGTCCGTGTGTCAAATTTATCAGGACAGTATTATCAACGTGTAGCTGCCCCAAGACCGCTCGGCAGAGGGTCTCGATATTCAAGGGAATCTCCGATGGAACGACGAAGCCCAAATCAGGGCATTTCCACCAAAGAGGATCGGTTGCTCGAGATGATGAATTCCCAGAAGTTACCATCAACATGGTCAACAAGGGAAGATCTCCAATTGTTTCAAGTGGTTCCTACCCTAATTTCTCTCTAGGAAGCAGAGTCAATTCGAGAATAGCTCAGCTTCAGCTCGAAGCCGTCGGATATAACGACGACCATGGGATCCATGAAGAAGTCCATTCCGATGATGAACTCTCAGATTCTCATTCCGCTCTCGCCTCTGACAATACAACGTCTAGCATAGGGCAAGCTCGAGAAGTGTTCATGGTCGACACCGAGCAGATAGCCAAGATCATTGAAGAGGCCCTGGCTAAGCAGAAGGAAATCTTCAAGTTCGAAATGGAAATGGCTATGCAAGAGATGAGACAAATGCACGACCAACAAATCCGAGCTTTGTCAAATCAGCTAGTCGAATCCAGCCGTCGCACCCAGAACGCCGCAGTTGACAGCGATCTGGAAGTGGACGAGGTCATCATGGCCGACGCACCGCCCAAAAATGCTGGGGTTGGCCCCACTAAAAATAACGAAGCTGGGGGTGGACCCACCAATGATGATAACACTGGGGGTGGCCATATTATTCCTCTCGAAAATTGTCCAAAGCAGGATATAGGTGAGGCCGAAAAGATGAAGGATCTCGAAAGAAAAATTGACGCCCTGATGTCTGCTCGAGAGGTGAAGAAGACCGGCATTCCGTGTCCTTACCCGAAAGAGTGGGATTCGATCCCATATCCGGCGAAGTTCAACCGGATCAACTTCACGCCGTTCGGTGGGAATGGCTCCCCCACTCAGCATCTAATCTACTTCAAGTCCCACTTGGGGGTGATCTCTGGCAACGAGCCTTTGATGGTTCGGTCATTCGTTGGCACCCTTCGCGGGCCTGCTTTCGATTGGTACCGCCGTCTCAAGCCCGGAAGCATCAACAGCTGGGAGGACCTGGAAAGCATGTTCCTCACTTATTTCTTCGATGATGATGCCGAAGTGTCGGTCAGGACACTCTTCGATGAGAAACAAAAAAGTGGAGAGTCGATGGATACCTTCATCAAACGCTTCCGCAATCAGGCAATGAACTGCAAGGACCCCGTCACGGAGGAATTCATCTTGCAGACTTGTCATAACAACTTGTCCGTTAACATCTTGGACGTTATGGGAGTAGAGCCGCTCAATACCTGGAAGGAGTTGAAGGTACGCGGAGAACAGGCTGAACGCTTCCTCAGAAGAAGAAAGGTCGAGAGAAACCAACTGATGGTTAACCCTCTGAATTCGAGTCTCGTATCTCATGATGAAGGGAAAGCACCCACAACAGTTATTGACGTTAATCAAACGTTACAACAGCAGTCCCGAAGACAGCAGAAGACTTCGGATCAAAAGGCCCAGAAGGAGTACTCGTTCAAGGACGAAGACATTCCCGCCATCTTCGAGTCTCTTCTCGAAAACAACAAAATCAAGCTCCCGCCCATCATGAATCAGGAGGAAGCTGACGATTCTGCAGATCCGAAGTACTGTGCGTACCACAGGAGGATCCTTCATCCCACCAAGGCTTGCTTTACTTTAAAGAATAGCATCCAAACCTTGGTTGAAGCCGGCGTTATAACGCTAGGGTAAGCCAATTGAGAACGGCAACACTCCAAAGAGTATACGAGTATAAACTGCTTCTCAACACTCCGACAAGTATAAGAGTATAAATTGCTCCTTAACACTCCGAAGAGTATACGAGTATAAACTGCTTCTCAACACTCCGACAAGTATAAGAGTATAAACTGCTTCTTGATCCTCCGACCGGTATAAGAGGTTAAACTGCTCCCTGATACTCCAATAGGTATATGAGTCTAAACTATTTCCTACCATTGACGGGAAGTTCCTGGAGGATATTACGCTAATCACGTTCGAACTCTGAAGGTCAGAATGTCTCTTCTTATTCTTACCAAAATTCTCTAACTCTTATGAGTTATTTTTGTGAGATGAGATCCAATCCTCTGGTAGGTTAATCTTTCCTCACCAAACCATTCGCTGATCAAATTAAATGACAGTGGATCCACCAACATTTCCATTCGCCCGTCATTGGCATTTCTCAGACTTAATGAGCTAGGTCCTAAACGCCTAGCATTAAAGTCTCCCTTTGAGTGATAATACGAGTTGGCACTTTCTTTGCTACCCGTATTCCACTTTCTTTGCTTTCTGGTCAAACCTATAAAAGTTAGGGCCAAAGCCAAAATCCCCTCTCGATTCCTCCAATGAACGAGAGGTCCACTTTCAAATCGAGTGATCAAACCTTCCTACAGTTAGGGTCGTCTCAAACTTTTGCTTGGTCAAACCTTCATACAGTTAGGACCACAGTCAAAATCCCCTCTCGATTCCCCCAATGAACGAGAGGTCCACTTTCAAATCGAGTAATCAAATCTTCCGACAGTTAGGGTTATCTGATTTTTTCCGATTCTCGGAGTAGAGATCCCACTCTTAGTTTCATCCTTCCGGATTCTGGGGGTGGAGATCCCACCTCGAGTTTCCTTTCCAGCTGAAGATAGAATATAAAATTCTTCCTCTTCAGCACCGGGAGATAGAATATAAAATTCTTCCTCTCCCGTTTCCTTTCCAGTTGTAGATAGAATATAAAATTCTTCCTCTTCAGCACCGGGAGATAAAATATAAAATTCTTCCTCTCCCGTTTCCTTTCCAGCTGTAGATAGAATATAAAATTCTTCCTCTTCAGCACCGGGAGATAGAATATAAAATTCTTCCTCTCCCGTTTCCTTTCCAGCTGAAGATAGAATATAAAATTCTTCCTCTTCAGCACCGGGAGATAAAATATAAAATTCTTCCTCTCCCGTTTCCTTTCCAGCTGTGGATAGAAAATAAAATTCTTCCTCTTCAGTACCGGGAGATAGAATATAAAATTCTTCCTCTCCCGTTTCCTTTCCAGCCGAAGATAGAATATAAAATTCTTCCTCTTCAGCACCGGGAGATAGAATATAAAATTCTTCCTCTCCCGTTTCGCAGTCTGTCTTTGCTCTTAGGAAAGACACAATTCTCGTTGAAGGCTGGGGATTAGCCAAAAATCCTAAAGTCAACGCCTAACACGCGTTGCCGGGTAGTCTATTCCCGTGAGAAAGACGAAGTCTACGTATTCAATATCGTAGCACTAAAAGGGTTAACTCTTTTAGCTTAAACGTCACATAGGAGCGGACTTAAACAATCCGCATGCTAGCCCGACTCAAACGGTAGTCGGTAAAGGCTAATCAAATCCGTTGAAGGCTGGGGATTAGCCAAAAATCCTAAAGTCAACGCCTAACACGCGTCGCCGGGTAGTCTATTCCCGTGAGAAAGACGAAGTCTACGTATTCAATATCGTAGCACTAAGAGCGTTAACTCTCTTAGCACAACGTCACATGCGGAACGGACTTAAACAATCTGCATGCTAGCCCGACTCAAACGGTAGTCGGTAAAGGCTTGTCAAACCCGTTGATGGCTGAGGATTTGCCAAAAATTCTATAAATGCGAGTCATTGACGCATCAACTCCACTAGTTGGTCTCGTGACTTGAGCATCCAACAAGTTCAGGATAAAATCCATACATGCAGATGAATCAGCTTTAACAGTTGGTCCTGCAACCCCGACACCTGGGACCGCTAGGCTCCAATACCTTAAGAGCTTAAACTGTGTATACTCCAGCAAACGTACGAGTATAAACTGTATTAATGGCGATCCGTAAACCCTAGGGTCAACGCCGGTCAACGCGTAACCCCAGGTCAACGCCAATCAACGCGTAACCCCAGGTCAACGCCAGCCAATGCGTTGCGACAAAAGTCAACGTTCGAGAATTCAAAATCCACACTAATCAACGTTCGACGATTCAAAACCCTAGGGTCAACGTCGGTCAACGCGTAACCCTAGGTCAACGCCGGTCAACGCGTTGCGACAAAAAGTCGACACACGGTGGTCCGAAATCCTAAGCCAGCACAATGTGGCGGAGGTAGTTCAAAGTCAACTCAATGACACGAGCCAAACTCAATTCATCAGCTGCAGACTCGAGACTCCGACGACGGCCAGACGATAAACGCAGCGCCGGAAGAACCTCGGCTATTCGTCAAAGCATCGAATAGATCGAAAATCGAAAGAGTCAAGAATTGAAGCTAACTACGCCGACTGAAGGCCAGATCAATCACATCCAAAGTATTCCAGCCTCTTCTATAAAAGAAACGAGTCAGGAACACTTTGGAGGGGGTATCTGTAGGCATCAAAAATTGCCTATAGTTCTCCACAACCAGTTCAGTGTTAACGAGCAACGATGAACGTCACCATCCAATCCACATGAGCCTAATCGACGTCGACGAACGACTGAAGTGGACGAGCTACGTGAGCGGATAGGATTTCGGAACAACGAAGACCCGGACCAATCGGGAACCCGGCGGTGTTCACGAAAAGGACAACGCCCTTCATGCCTCGATCACTCTACAGACAATCCAACCACCAGAGCGGATCGAACTCTTCGTCAAGCATCCAGCACACCTGGAATCACTCAAATCCGAGTTCGGACGAAGAATCTACAGGGAAGACAATAATACACCTCAAACGGAGTCCCGGGAAGTCGAAACACCCCGGGGGTGTCTAGGAAAAGCCTAGATTGTAATCTAAACCCAAAGCACCAATAATCTTATTTGCATCATAACACTTTTCTGGAATGCTATTCTCTCTGTCTGGAATTACCTTGCGTAGTAAATTAAGAAGCATTTGAAAATATTTATCTACCATTCCGCTCAGGGTCTTAATACGCATCAGTTGAAGAATAAATGACAATTTACTATACTCAGTGCAACCATCATACAGATCCTTATCGTCGTCTTCCAATAACCATCAGAGCCTTCATCACCCGTTCCCCCCTTTCCTTAGTATTACCCTTCGCCGGTAATCACTAAGAAGAGCTGATATCTCGTTTTAGCCGAGATAGACGCTTCAGGCTTCTAGATCTCACGCGGATCGACGAAGCTCTGTCCGATTCTTTCGGAACAGATCAGAGTGCCCGGTGGTCCACGGATATTGACGTCCCCGTCACAGGCAAAAGACCCACGCAAGCAAGAGACCGCAAAACAGGATCTTGCGTTTGTTTGAAGAGAGTTGTAACCTTTTTGTTTTCATTGTGTAAAAGGTCTTATAAAAAGACAATCTTTTTAATTTTATTGTAACGACTGAAGTTGTAATGAATACAGCAATGAATACAACAACTTTCCCCGCAAACAGACGGGACATAAATATATACCAAAAGTTGCAAGTGCAAAATAAATCAAGTTATAGTATAAAAAGTTATCGATCCCACGGGGAAGGTGTTTGTAAGGAATAATTAGAATCGGTTCTTATGTTATGTGCGTGAAAATTAGGAGTAATGAATGTGTGTGATTGTGGGGAGATATGAGGATTATTGTGAATATATGCAAGTGATAATAAAAATGAGATTGAGAGGAGAAAAGAAAGAATCAAAGGAAAACTAAAAAGCAAGAAAAAAAAGAAAATTCAAGAAAGTCAAGATGGACGATTCAATTAGAGATATGAGAAATCTAAAATTGAATCCACTAACTAATCTTACTTATAAGATATGAATCATTCTCTTTTTTATATTCTACTTTAGATTTAGTAAGTATAGATTATCGAACCACTCAAAGGAAGTATAACCTATCAGATTATTATCCAAGTGAAATTATTGCTCATGAAAATAATAACAACTAAATAGTAATTCTAGAATTCCTTCTACCAATTAGTTCTTTAGTTGAATATCCTAAGCATGAACAATTTAAGTATGAGAGAATGATTAACAAATCGTAAGAGAAATAAAGCTAGTTTTATACAATTTCTAGAGTTCCAATAAGAATTAATTTCATATCTAAGAAAATAAAAATTCCCTAGAGGGTTCTAGCCTCAAGGCGAATAAAAAAAAACAAGCAAAAAAAATAAACTAATCCCAAGAGGGTTCTAAACCTCAAGGCGAATAGTGCAAGAAGATAAAATTTAATCTACAAAATAAATTACAAGAGCTAAACTACAATAAATTACAAGAATTAGATACAAGAAATTAAAGCAAGAGAATAAAAGCATGAAAGTAAATCTACACTACAAGACATTAATGTAAATCTAAACTACTAAGCAATAAGAAAAGAAATAAAAGAGAAAATAAAAACAAACCTCCAAATTGATCTTCATCTTCATCTTCATCATCCATCAAAGAGAAGAAAAATATAAAGTGGTAAAAAAAATATTTTATTAATTATAACAAAAAGTTACAAATTTGAAAGGTCTTCTAAATTAAGAGTAAACCTCCTCTCTAAATGGAGATAGAAAAGTTTTCACACCCTCAATCCCTCACTCTCTACCCCTATTTATAGTAAATATCAATGAATGTGAGCCCTTAGATTGAATTCTTATCTAAAACCCTTGATTTTCAGCCTTTGATTCATAACAAAATCGTCAGCATCGATGTTGGCATCGATGCAGGCATCGATGCTCCTATCAAAATTTTGACTCATGGTTGGCTTTGTCTCATCGAGATAGACGATTTTCATATATTATATGTTAAATTCCGCCTTTCGGATTGGGAGATATCGTCGTTTCTTTGCGGCCAAACATCTTGAATATAATTTCTCTTTATATTGGATTTTTGATTTTCTCTGGCTTCTACATGCTACTCGGCTTGATTCTGGGCTTCAATAAAAGGTTACAAAATGAGGAAGTTGGAGCCTTTTGGGCTTTTATTTATTATTTCTTTATTAACCTTCAATTAAAGATAAAAATAATTATTAGTGGTATATTTATTCATATAAAATAGATAATGAGGGTATAAAATTATAATAAAAATATGATTATCAAATACCCCCACATCTAAACTTTTGCTAGTCCTCTAACAAAGAAAGAAATTAAAAAAATCCTAACTCACTTTTGCAGTAATCATGGTTATATTTAACGCATACAACAAGCTTTTAAACCCCTAGGTTACCCTAGTGGACGAGTTGTAGTCTCGTGAGGGTTTGTAGTGAACATACCCACAAAATCCAATCAACTTGCCAATTTAAAGAGGTCAGTAAATGACTAAAATTACTTGATAAATTTAGACAATCTAATTGAAGCTAGTTATTACTCAAGAAAATATTTTTATAGAAAACTCCAGAGTGAATTTCCTAGAAAATCTTCTTATTATAGCAATACAAAACCAAGTCAATCTTAGAAATTTTATTAAAAGTTTTGAAAAGAATATGCTAACTCTTTGTTTTAAAAAGTTTTCAAATCTCTTGAAAAATATTTTTCAAGACCATATATACAAATATAACAATATATAAAACATTTGTTAGTAAAAAATTTTTCAACTCTTTCTTCCTTGGTGATTTTTTTCTACTTTAACGGACTTTCTAAGTGATCATTTAATAAGTTTTGGGCTAATGGATCCCAACTAAATTGAGCTTAGGTCATTAAGTATGAAAATACTCATTGGGCTTAATTACTTAGTCAAGTTAGGCTTTATAAGATAAAATCACATTGAATCCAAGAGTTTTTTTTTCTTTTTTTTTTGTGCCCATTTTCCGCACTCTTCTTTTGCAACGTTAGTTTTTACATGTATATATTCTGAAAAATATATAAATCAAAACAACTTAAAAAACTTATTTTCAACTCTAAGTTAAGCATGTGAAAATTTTATTATTTTAATTAAAAGTCTAAGTGAAGGCTTTAGTAATGTATACTACTTTGAAAATCATTTCTTAAGAAATATATTTAGAGTTATCACAAAAGGTAAACTTAAGTACATAACAAACTAGGGATTAGAAAATTTAACATTATCAAATAAATCAATTATTTCTTAACTCTATTAATTTGGCAAGTGACAATAATTTTCTGATATTTTTTTTAGAAAGAAAGAAGAGAATGAAAGAAAAAGGAAAAAAATGACATAAATGCAACTAAAAAGGTAAAATAAAGATGAAAAAATAATTAATTCCCACCCCTACACCTAAATTTTGTATTATCCTCAATGCAAACTTTATGATGCTCAAAGTAATGCAAATTAGAAGTGAAGTATTTATATTTGGTCGGCTGACTTAGAGAACAAAAATCTAAAATTATCTTTGGTCTCAGGAGGATGAAATCAAAATTTTATTCTTTTTTTCAAAAAATTTCCTATCTTTTCTTCTTTTTTCTTTTCCTTTTTCTTTTTTTCTCTTTTTTTACAACCGAACAAAAAACTCTCAAATGAGAGAAAAATAAATTATTTTTATTATTATGAAATAAAACAAAACAAACAATGTAGAATGAAAGGTTTAACATAAAGAGCTCATATTCTACATTGAATCCTACCTTATTGCTAAAAATTCTCCTCTGGATTTTAAATAAATTCAAAATGATATAATCAATGATGTGCTGAAATTCCAAGCATTCCAGGGTGTTCAATGATTCTTGCAACAATGTAAGGTAGATATTATTAGTGTTATGATTTTTGAATTTCTTAATAAACTTAGACTCTAGATTTGTGAAGTTTTGTTTTCTAGCAACCAATTCTTCTTTAACAATTTTTTCAACCCCAAGATTCAAGCTTGAGGTATGAAAATTTGGTTGTTGTTTATTTTACAAAAATCTAGGTTCATTAAGAAAGAGTTCTTCAAAATTTAGTTCAAAGCAGTAAATGTTTAACACGGTTTCCTTATTCTGACAAACCTGATCTACTTCTTCTAAAATTTTCAGTTCCTCACAAAAAAATTCCTCAAAACTTGGATCTGACTCAACTTCTTCATCTTCTTCTAGACTTTCATGAATGTAATTTATTTCTAGAGGTTGATTATTTGGTTGGTTCACTGGATTGAAGATGTTGAGATCAGTAGCCAAATTCCCTAAGGACAACTTTATTTGACTAGTTTTACAGTTAATGAGAGTATTAGAAGTGGCTAAAAAGGTCGTCCTAAGATGACATGTGTCTGTCCTTTGGGATTGGAAACATGTTGTGTTTTTAAGACTACAAAATCTACTGGAAAAATTAAATTCCCAACCTTAATCAGAACATCCTCTATATCACCTATAGGGACATTGACAGATATATCAGCTAACTATAAGGTGCATCAGGTTGGTTTTAATTCACCTAAACCTAGTTGCTAGTAGACTAAATATGGAAGCAAGTTGACACTGGTCCTTAAGTCTAAAAGCGCATTATCAGTGTGAGTATTACCAATGACACATGAAATGATGAGAGAACCTGGATCTTTATGTTTCAAAGGTATAGGCTTTGAGAGCATATCACTGATCTTGGTGGCCAAAAAGACTTTCTTTGGAACATTTATTCTCCTCTTCTTAGTGCATAGTTCTTTTAAAAATTTAGCATAAGATAGAATTTGATCAATTACATCTAAGAGATGAATATTGATCTTAACCTGTTTGAAAGTTTCTAGAATCTTCTCCTCCTGAGGGGAGTGTTTCCTAGGCCTGAGTCTATCTGGAAAAGGAGCAACTGGTCTAAACTTATCAAAAGTAGGCTCATGTTCGGGTTCTCGATCATTTGAGAGGGGTGATTGTTGGATAGAGTAATTAGAAGAAGGAATTTGTTCTGGATCAAGTGCTTGACTGGAAGTGTTCTCACATGATTATCGACCTGTTTCCCTGACCGTGGTGAATGGATTGCATTCACTTGAGCTTCATATAATGAACTAGATCCTGTGTCCTTAGGGTTGACCACGGGTTAACTCAGAAATTTTTCTTTCTCTCTTTCACTCACATCATTAGCTAGTTGACTAAGTTGGGTTTCTAATCTAGCTATTGTTTGAGTGTTGGAGTTGAGTATTTATCCAGTTGGTTGCATAAAGAAATTTAGGGTGCTGGACGTTTGAGTCAACATATTCTGGGTTTCAAACCATTTTTCAATACATTAAGACGTTTGTCATGATCTGAATTGGGAGGAGTGTGAGTTACAACTTGATGATGAGGGGACTGATTTTGATATGGCAGATTGGTTTTTTGAAAATTTGGGTGAGAACTGAAAGGAACTATGTTTCCCCTAGGAAATGATTGGTTTGAAGTGGGAATGAAATTTTGGTTTCCGATGAGGTTTCCTTGATTCCATGCAAAATTTGGGTGATTTCTCCAACCTAGATTGTAGGTTGGAGAAAATGGATCATTCACAGGATGTTGGAATGTAACGTTAACCTGTCCTAGTAGTTGATTATTTCCTAAGAGAGGACATTCTTCTAAAACATTGGATAGTGAAAGATAGTTGTGAAAACCTGAGGTAAAAACTTGACTGATTTCGTTGATCTTTCCTTAATTTCTAGGGATTCTAACCTGGGCATGATTGTAGCCGTCTTAGCTTCAGATGCAATGTTCGACTCTAAGGAAATACCATTGGACTTAGGTTAGAGAACAGATGAAACTCTGTCATCATAGTATTCTCACTGCATGGTTTTCTTAGATAGACTCTCTAAAAATTCCCAAACTTCGTCTGAGTTTTTCCTCATGAAATCCCCTTGGCACATTGACTTTAAGAAGTTTTTGAAGAATAATCCAATCATTCATAAATGTTTTCGCATAATCGTCACTTCTCGAGACCATGATGAGGACATTAGATAAGAAGGTTATTGAATCTGTCAAAATACTTCCAGAAAAATTCTCTCGGGACATTTTTAAAATTCATGATGTTGTTTCTTAGCTTAACCGTTTTATGGATCGGGAAAAATTCCTTAAGAAAAACAGTGATAAATTCATCCCAAATTGAGATGGAATTTGTAGGTAAGCTATACTGCTATTTTTTTTGCCTTGTCCTCGAGAGCGAATGGAATAAATCTGAGTTTGATCACATCTTTAGTTAATTCACTTATTTTAATCATAATATATACTTCCTCAAATTCTAAGATAAAAATATAAGTATCTTCAATTTCATTCCCCAGAAATTTAGGAAGCATGTTTATATAATACGGTCGAAGCTCAAAGTTAGTTCCATTTGCCTCAGGGAGCCTAATGCAAGACGAGATTGCATTCCTAGTGGGATAGCACATATCTTGAAGAATATGTGGATTAGGATACGTAATTTCTATGATTGATTCAAAGCGAATTAATCGATGTGTATTATCCCTAATCCACGCTCGCATACACCAAAACAATTTCATTTTATACTTTTTTAAAGAAAAATAAAAGTTAGTTTTTTTTATGATAAGAAAAAGATGATAAAGGAAAAAACCTAATTAAAATAAAAATAATAATCACTTTTCAATCACTCTAAACTCTAGGGTTAAGCCTAACTTAGCTAGACCAACTCCTAACCAAAAATTCCGTAGGTGAAAATATCAAATTTTTACTCGATCAATTAGCTAGGTAAGGATAGTACTAGAGAGTGATCAGAGATCAATTAGGTACCTCATTCTTTGCAGAATGTTTTACGCAACCCCTAAACCTTGCCTTAGACACCAACTAATCGAAGAAGCTTTGAACCGTTTCACTTAGGGATTTATTGTTCCTTATTGAGCTCGAGTCCTTAGGGGCCAATGTCTAATGAGTTTTAGGAGGCTTGGGTTTGTGAAGTGAGGAATTAGTGATTTGTGGGCTAAAGAAAGGGTGATGAAATCCCTCATCTTATCTTGATTAGTGGATTTTGCCCTTAAAAATATTTTCAAGTGTGTGCCAAATCATGATGTTTATATCACTTTGGTGAATTCCTACTATTATATGCAATGCAACCTTAGGAATTAAAAGTAACAAAAAACGATGGTAAAAAAGAATTTTTTTTAATTAGGGTTAACAATCAAATAATTGTGAGAATGGGGAATATTGTTTGAATTTATTATCTTATTAGTAAATGTCCAAGTGGAGGGTAGATTTTATTATGATAGACAAAAATAAAATCTTTTTTTAAGTCCTAATTGTCTCTAATTGTGAAGAAGTAACTAAAGGATGGAATTAAAATTTCTAGAAAGAAGAGTTACCTCAAACAAATCCTAAATATGAATCAAACCTCAAGCAATTCTTTAAATCCTCGATCTTTAATCCTTAATCTTCAACTCCAAGCGGTTCCTTCACAAGAAAACACACAAGTTAAAGAACCAAATTAATTAAAATCTAACTTAAACACTATTCCCCAACAACAACGCCAAAAAATTGACGGGACATAAATATGTACCAAAAGTTACAAGTGCATAACAAATCAAGTTATAGTATAAAAAGTTATCGATCCCACGAGGAAGGTGTTTGTAAGAAATAATTAGAATCGGTTCTTATGTTGTGTGCGTGATAATTAGGAGTGATGAATGTGTGTGATTATGGGGAGATATGAGGATTGTTGTGAATATATGCAAGTGACAGAGATTGACAGGAGAGAAGAAAGAATCAAAGGAAAACTAAAAAGCAAGAATGAAAAGAAAATTCAAGAAAATCAAGATGGAGGATTCAATTAAAGATATGAGAAATCTAAAATTGAATCCACTAACTAATCTTACTTATAAGATATGAATCATTCTCTTTTTCATATTCTACTTTAGATTTAGTAAGTATAGATTATCGAACCACTCAAAGGAAGTATAACCTATCAGATTATTATCCAAGTAAAATTATTGCTCATGAAAATAATAACAACTAAATAGTAATTCTAGAATTCCTTCTACCAATTAGTTCTTTAGTTGATTATCCTAAGTATGAACAATTTAAGTATGAGAGAATGATTAACAAATCGTAAGAGAAATAAAGCTAGTTTTATACAATTTCTAGAGTTCCAATAAGAATTAATTTCATATCTAAGAAAATGAAAATTCCCTAGAGGGTTCTAGCCTCAAGGCGAATCAAAAAAAAATAAAAACAAGAAAAAAATAAACTAATCCCAAGAGGGTTCTAAACCTCAAGGCGAATAGTGCAAGAAGATAAAATTTAATCTATAAAATAAATTGCAAGAACTAAACTACAATAAATTATAAGAATTAAATGCAAGAAGTTAAAGTAAGAGAATAAAAGTATGAAAATAAATCTACACTATAAGACATTAATGTAAATCTAATCTACTAAGCAATAAGAAAAGAAATAAAAGAGAAAATAAAAACAAACCCCCAAATTGATCTTCATCTTCATCTTCGTCATCCAACAAAGAGAAAAAAATATGAAGTGGTGAAAAAAATTATTTTACTAATTATAACAAAAAGTTAATTAAGAGTAAGTCTCTTGTCCAAATAGAGATACAAATTTTTTTCACCATTAACCCCTTACTCTCAACCCCTATTTATAGTAAGCATCAATGAATGTGAGCCCTTAGATCGAATTCTTGTCCAAAACCCTTGATTTTTAGCCTTTGATTCATAACAGAATCGTCAGCATCGATGCTGGCATCGATGGATGCTCTTATAAAAATTCTGACTTCATAGTTGGCTTCATCTCGTTGAGATAGGCGATTTTTATATATTATATATTAAATTACACCTTCCGCATTGGGAGATATCGTCGTTTCATTGCGGCCAACCATGTTGAATATAATCTCTTCATATTGAATTTTTTATTTTTTTCGGCTTCTATAGGCTACTCAGCTTGATTCTGGGCTTCAATAAAAGGTTACAAAATGAGAAAGTTAGAGTCTTTTAAGCTTTTATTTATTATTTCTTTATTAACCTGTAACTAAAGATAAAAAAATTATTAGTGATATATTTAATAATGTAAAATAGATAATGAGGGTATAAAATTGTAATAAAATGTGATTATCAAGACTTCAACTTGGGGTGCTATTTTAAATTCGAGAAAAAGACGAGGAAAACTAAGTTTTTCATTCTCTCTGAAAACTTAGACAAAAAGAAAGTTCAAGTGTGCAAAATTTCTTCACGAAGAAGACGAAGCCTATATATAGGCAACAAATCGACAGTTGAGATTTGATATCTCAACTGAAGCGACGGTCCAGATTGGATAAAACAGTTCAGATTCGAACTATTTCGTATCAAATAGTTACTGTTAATCTTCAAATCGAATAGTTTAGATTCGTTATCCAAGTGACGAGATGCTTCAGATTCAAATGAACGATCGAGATTTGAGTCTTCAAATAGAACTGCTAGGATTAATCTAGAAAGCAATGGTTGAGATTAAAATATCAACTGAAAAGACGACTCGGATGGAGTGCGTGAAAATGAGGAAGCTACGCTATGTAGCATTTAATGCGATCTGACATGCTATTGCCGCTTCGATCGGTGAGTTTCGAACCTCGCCTGTAAAGCCAGGGCTCGCCTGCAGCAATTTAGCTTGCCTGCGATACTAAGTTCGCCTTAACACTTAGCTCACCTAATTTCATTGAGCTCGCCTAAAGAGCTCAACTTAACCAAAGTGATCGAGTTTGCTAGTAAGGTGCCTTACTTTGCCTAAACTAATGAACGATGATAATTTTTTATTCAAAGTATTCCAGACCCCATGCAATTTGATTTGGGTCTGAAAACTTTATAGGGAGTTTTGTAGGCAAATAAAATTGCCTTTATCCTAAATTTCAGGAGTTTGCCTATAGAACTTCGCCTGAGCATCCAAGTTCACAGGAACAAATCTCGTTCTGCTTGTTCACCTACATCAAATAGGCCAAGTCAAGCTCGCCTGAATGCTTGACTTCGCAGGAGAAGCGAAGTTTGCCAAGGCATTGGACTTCGCCTAAAAAGAACTAAGCTCGCCTTGTTGCTTAGTTCGCCAGTTTGCAAGTAAGCTAAGCTCATATGAATGCTTAGCTCGCCAGCTTCGCCTACAGGAGTTAAGCTCGCCAAAATGCTTAATTTATGAAGTTCACCTGCAAGCCCATCAGGCTCGCCAACTTTACTTGCAAGCTCGCCAGACTCGCCTACCTCGCTTGCAAGCTCGCTTGGTTCGCCTGAGCGGTTAAAAACCACTTACTTGAATTGTGGTAGTGGTTACGCCCACTTCCCACATTCTAAGGGGTTGGTTATGATCTTTCTCATCTGTAAATAGCCATATTCGGCCAAAGGAGGGGGGAGGGGGGATCTTGGCTTTTTAGGATCTAGAACTCTTTTGGCAATCAGACTTTTTAGAGATAAAAGAACCGAACATTGCATCTTGTGCATTCGGCTTTAATATTAAAGCTCGGGTGTTCAAACTCTTTTAATCAAGCTTCTACCACGTGTTGAAGTTCATTTGCAATGTCATTCAAATCGTCAAAGGGAAGCAAACTCGACTCAAGCATCGAGGGAGGCATCCTATCGCTTCAAAGAACCCACGTTAAACAAGGAGAGATTAGATTCATTCTCTCTGCTTCTGTGTAAAATCAATTTTGATCTGTAAGAAACAATTTGATTAATACAAATTTTGAGATCCATTTTATGATAAACAGATAGTAACAACAATTACTATTTATAAGGATTATGTCATCGTTCTACTAAGCCATTGACAATTTCTCGCATCTAGAATGATGCCCTCCCCCCATTCCCCATCACTATACAATTAATATACATGCTGATGGAGAGCAGTGCAAGGGTTTTAATCTGGAGGCGAGAAATCATCGATGACTAAGCGAAATAACGTTGAAATCCACAATGAAGAATAATTGTTGTTATTGTTCACGGATGAACAATATTATTATTATTCACCAAATGAACTATACCAAAATAGTGGAATTTGAGGTTATCTTATGTGGTTTTGGGACTATTTATCGGTCAAACAGTGGGACAAATTGCATGTTATGAATCAAGATGTGAAGGGCGTTGGAATTTTTGAAGAGGAGAGATTTGATAATCACTAGGCTTCACACCCAAGGGCTTCACACCCTAAAAAGGCAAATCACATGTCAAAGAATAGCTCACATACTCAAGAGAAAATTCTCTAACTCAATTTTTTTATTTGTCAATGTCTATTTCTCATGGAAGATTACATCTTTTATTTATAAAAAAATAAAGCATCTTGATAGTTAAAGAAGCAAATTAAAATCATCATCAAATCAAAACCTAACAAAATTAAAAGAAGTAATTAAATAAAATCCTAACTAAACTAGAAAGAGATCTCAAAATCAAATCCTAAAGAAATCCTACGTAACATAAAAGATTACATAGAATCAAATCAAATATTACAAAAATTAGAATTATCCTAATAGATCTTAAAATATGTTGATGGATAGTTTATGATTGTTGTGCATCAAATTCTCCCCTTGCTAGAGAAAACTCAACCTCGAGTTTTATAGCGAGGGAGTGAAATGTTTAACTTGATTGACGAGAAGAATTCCATTGTAAATTGCAAGATCTTCAAGATGACATGTAAAACCTTATATTGAGTTGGCGGTGGAGGGTGTGGAATAACGAACTCAATAACTAAATTATCTTGGACTAAGAGTTTGCATCACATATTTTCTTAAGTTTGGATTATAGGCAAGACTTGAGTTCTAGGTTTGATTCAAGCTCAAGCATTAGATCTACCCGCTGCTCTGTTTTTAGTTCAAACTCTTTTTTAGGCTTGGGCTCTGGATCTATCTTCTTATCTGTTTCTTCTTGCTCTGGTTCAGGCTCGCACTATAGATTGATCTTTTAATCTACATCTGATACTAGCTCATATTCAAACTCGGGCTTTAGTTCTTGGTTAATTTTTAATCTTGCTTTACTTTCTCTTTTGACTTAAGTTGAGGCTTTGGATCTACATTGAACTCAAGTTTTGATTGAAGACCTACATCTGGTCGAAGTTGAGGATTTTTTGTTGATTTTATTTCACATTTTGAAGAGAAATAATATATTCTAGATAGTAGACTACAGTACATCCTATCCGAAAGAGCTTTCATAGTTGTCCACGAATAGGGCTGGTAAACGACCGAATCGTAGCGAATAACAACTTATTCAAATTCGTTTGAGGTCCATTTCTACATATTCAAATTCGTGATCATATTCGAGTCGAATACTAAATGACCATTCAAATTTGATTTGACAATATTTATTCATGATCGATAATTATTCCCGAATATTTGTTTAACAACAAATTGTGATTTTCCTTGCATTATTCATTTAATATTCGATATCTATTCGTCAATTATGTGAAATGGATAAATCAATCTCTGATCAAAAATTAAAAAATATTGTAACTTTAAGCCTCAACTTACATTTTGATGAAGGTGTCACAGGTTAGGGAGGTAGATGTGATGTCGGTGGAGTTTCGTCAAGTTTGGGGAGGTAGCAACTGATGGAGACCCCAATGGTGAAGCCGAGGTGACGGAGGTACTGATGAAGATCCTATTTGAAGATGAAGAGTCAAGATTCGAGGAAGGATCAAGAGGGAAGAGACAGAGACCGTCGAAACTCGAGGCTAAGGGGGTAATCAGCAAAGGCCGAGGGAGACTGCGAGAGTGTGAAGGATTGATCGGCGAGAGGGAAGAGAGTGGAGCTTGAGTCCGCCGTCGTAGGGGAAGAAGCCGAAGCTTGAGTGAGAGCTTTTGATCTACCGGAGAGGGGAAGATTTACCGACAAGGGGAAGATTGGTGGAGCTTGAGTGAAGGTTCGGTCGGCGGAGTTTGAGAGAGAGAGAGAGAGAGAGAGAGAGAGAGAGAGAGAGAGAGAGATCTGGAGAGTGGAGGCGGAAAAATAAAACATGAGAGAGAGAGAGAGAGAGAGAGAGAGAGAGAGAGAGAGAGAGAGATCTGGAGAGTGGAGGCGGAAAAATAAAACAAGGCCAAGACCTAGATTCCATGACTCCATCAACTTAAGTATTTATACGGGGTAATAGTTGTAAATAAAATTTTTGATAGATAATATTTGCAATAAGTTTAATTGATAGGACTAAAATGTAAAAAGTTATTGAATAGTTAATAATCAACCGAATCGAACGTACCTTTGGTTAAATTCTATTCATGTATAAGCCGAATACTAAAAATTATTTGTTTAGTATTAAATGAATGATCGAATCGATATTGACTGAATATCTAGACGAATAATAATCGAACTGTTTATTAATTATTCGGTTCACTTCCACCCCTATCCATGAACACATATTCGAATGATAATAATTTCTATACCACCATTTTCTTGCCTCTCTCTTTAGTCTACACTCAACATATAAATACATTTTCAGTTCTTATGTATCATAGATAGAAGCTATATGGCTTCTCATATCCACCAAATCCATAAAGTAGGCTAGGGTATCAAATTTAAGTGGATTAAAATCAAACCCTTATGAAGGAGGTAGCGGTATTTTACTCCTGATAATTGTGGATCCTTAGGCTCTAATTATACCAGTCGATGCAGATCGAGGCAATACACAAAATTTTTTGGCACATGAAAGGGAAAAGAGGGAAAGAAACAAAAAAAGAATATTGAATCAACTACCAGAAACAAAAAAATTTCAACACCTAACTGCTTACTAACTATCCCCATGTTCTAGGTCCAGAATATCAGCACCTGGAATGAAAACATGGATGTCCTAGCTTTTTCGAGCTGTTTTACCAAATGTTTTGATCCCATAAATTCATATTTTTTGTGGAATCGTGCCAGGTCCATCAAAGTTCTTTAATACTTTAACTGTTACATTCAATTTGAGACAACTCAACCGCCACCATAATAATTGAGGATGCAGCTTAAACAACTATGTGACTAGGCTTTTTTTTTTGGCAATGATTAAGAGTATCTGGGCGCAAGTGCATCGTGAGGCTAGAATCAATAATCATAATAATAGAATAAAAATCAGTTCCAACCACTCCACAGTCTAGTTTGATTCTCCAATTAAAATGAAGAATGTGCATCAGAAGAGAAAAGGGTACAATGTCTTTTCCTGTTAAACTTAGCTAATAGTGTTCCAAAAAGGTTTTATATGTAATTGTTAGAAACGCAACAAGAAGCATGTTCATAAGCAAGGCCAATGACTCATTATAACTCTTTGTAGGGTTGCAAAGACGCACAAAACGAGATGGATTAGGCTAATCTATTATAATTCCTATTGAATCCAAGAACCAAGTAACGCATGTTCTCGCTTGATTCCTAACACATACCAGCAAAGTCTTGGAACGACACGAGCCTCTATATGTGAAATGTGTCTTAATTTGTTGATTGGCATTAAAGACATGGCTCTGCACATATCGATCACTTGTACAAATACTAAAAACTATCTCATCATCTGAATCATACCAGTAAACATCAGGATAACTTTCATAACTTCATTAGAGCAAACGGGTACTTTTATTTACTTATATTATTGGGACTAACTAATTCTTGCGCCATGTTATTGGCAGGATTAGGCAGTAATCAATTAATAAATTTACAAGTTGGGTGGAAAAAAAATTTACATGTGAGATTCAGAACATCAACGTAATTTGTTAGAGAATCAAAACTCCTGACGAGCATTGGAAGCAACTGCGATAGCCCAGAACTTGAGCTGCTCCTTCATATCCTCGGTCGATCTCTTATCAACACCTCTGAACATAGGAGGAGCTGACTTCTGCATTATCCATGCTTCTGATAAATATGGCCTCTTTTTTTCCTCGCGTTTGCCAGATTTCTTGTTGCGTAGACCGGGAATAACCTTGACAAATTTCGTATTAAGCTCTTCCTTGTCACAAACAAACCCCAAATCCTTGAAGCCTTGTACCTCCATGTACTCTAGATCATTTTGGCTTTTCCATTTCTTCTCCTTGAATATGTTTCTATAGTAAGCTTCTTTTGCAATGTAATGCTGGATGGCTAAATATCTCTCTGACCTTTCGAGCTTTATGTACCTTGGTGATCGATCTCTGGCGTTCTGCAATAGAAAGAGAAATGATTGAAAGGATTATACGTGCATCATATTGCAAGAAATTAATTAAGAGAGCCCATACATCCAAAATTTTACCTTAGACGAAAAAGATATTGAATGATAATTATCCAATGAGCTCAATGAGTGCCGGAACTTGGGGTTGCAGGTGTTCAAAGACGGTACTTGTTCAACTTGTGCAGTACTGTTGAGTCTTTGAAATCGAGGTGGAAGTGTGGGCATTCTATTTAGTGCAGGAGTCTCCTCCTTAACTTGATCCAGGTTAACATCCTCTTCTTCTTCTTCTTCTTTGCTCTTCTCTTGAGAATTATGAGAATCATTGGCAGGAGGCTTTTGGTTTGTAATCAGTATGTTCCTGAAGAACCAGTACTCATCCAAGATATCCATTACTGAAGCTTTGTGATCAATATATTTGGACGTTGAAGAGCCTTATTGAGTTGTCATCTCTTGGGCTTAATTTTGCTGCTTCAAGCTCTGTCGTCTCTCGGTACTATTATACTTGGATGAGTGCACAGGGAGGCGATTGGCAAGAGAGCGGCAATTAATAGTTTCTCTAACACTCTAACCACACAAATAATTGCAGTGTATAACTAAACACTATTATTCTAAGCTCCGTTATTTGTCTCTAGTTTTAGCATTGTGACCATAGATAATTTAGACTTTGTTTTATTAGTGTGCAAACCAAACACTAAATCTGCTTTATGATGTAGATCAACATTAGCATTAGGCCTTAAGATGCCAAATCTGTCATTGGGAATAATGGGAGATACCCAATAATTATATTATATGTTCCAATAGCACTTAGACGCCTTTATTTATGATATGGGCATCATGTGATGTCAATGTGCCGCAGAGAGATTTCTTAATATCATTGTTTAGTAAAGAGGACCTCTATTCTCTTACAGGCATTGAACATATACATTTCATGACACAATGTCAGATAATGAAAAGATAACTCCAGTTTGACAATAAAGATGTAAGTGGTAATAAAAAAGTTTAGGGAATAGTAAGCTGTCAACCCCTTATCTTACAAAAAATGTCTATGCAATTAAGCCGTTATTTTTTAGCATTATTTTATGGAAAAATTGCTTTTAGGCCCCAAAATCCAACTTTCAATGTGCTCCAGCCCCCCAACTTTCAACAATGTGCTACAACCCGTTTTTTTTAAAATTATGTTCAGGCCCCTCTCCTCAAGTTCCAATACACCCTCTTCAAAAATCCCGATTTTACCCCTCCCCTACACCCTCTCCTCCACCTCCGTTCCTCCTCTTCCCCCGCCCCCGCCTCCCTCCCCCGCTCCGCCTCCCTCCCCCGCTCCGCCGCCATCCTACACCTCCCTCCTCCTCCTCCAGTCCCCCTCACTCCCCCGCTCCGTCGCCGGTGCCGTCCCGAGGAACTTCGCGTGGCCGGCGGCGATCATGGTTATTATATTAACATGTTAACTCTTAAGGTTAACATGTTAACTTTTACGGTTAATATGTTAACTCTTAACAGTTAACATGTTATCTGTAATAGTTAAAATGTTAACAGTAAGAGTTAACATATTAACCCCAAATTATCTCAGTTCCAGTTTTAAGTTCTAGATGACTAACCCCCCCCCCCCTAAGAGTTAACATGTTAGCCCTAAGAGTTAACATGTTAGCCCTAAGAGTTAACATCCGCTGGCATGAGAAAGAGAAGGGTAAAATTAGGATTTAAGTTGGCTGGCATGTCTAATCATGAGCTGGTATGTCTAATCATCTTTTGGCATGAGCTGAAACCATGATAGAGGGGCCTGGACACAATTTTTTCAAAAACAAGGGGCTGCAGCACATTAAAAAAATATGGGGGGCTGGAGCATATTAAAAGTTGGATTTTGGGGCCTAGAAGTAATTTTCCCTTATTTTATATATCTAAGATCTGGAATGGAAAACCCCTATTTTTATTTTGTTTTTATATCTTGATTTCGATAATAAAGATAAAAAGTTCATGGTGAAGATAGGGTTGTGGGTCCTATGAGAATTCAATGAATGTTTGGGCTATGAATGGGAGAGAGTGGATATGGGGTGTTGGGATCAGGACCTGTTTGGTTGCATTATGTAAAAACGAGCAGTAGCTACAGTGACAGGGAAGTGAATGGTCCAGCTGTATCTGATAGTTACAATAAATAAAGCCCATTTCACTGTTTTTTGCTGAGAAAATCTGAGGGGCTGGCAACTCAGTTACAATAACGCCAACACAGCTACAGTAACCATACTTATTTGAGTAAGCCAAACATAGGAGTTGGGTGTAATACTATAACACATTAGATTGTTTGGTTCAAAAGTCATTGTTTTCATTGTCATCGAGTCTATTACAACTTTGGTCGTTACAATCTCAAATAAACGAGAAAAGTCGATCTTTATATAAGATCTCTTTATACAATGAAAAATACAAAAAGTACAACTCTTGTCAAACAGCACAACAAACGTTTATCACCCACTGCTTGCGTGGGAACTTCGCCTGTGTCGGGGACGTTAATATCTGTGGACCGCCACGAATCAGATCCGATCGATAGATTAAGTTGATCAATGCTTTTACTTCAAGAAGAAAGTGATCGCTACAGCGATGATCCTGACCAAGCGAGATCACGACTCTTCTCGAGATTTAAGACTAACCTTAAATCCTAAGGAATAGGGGATGATTCTCAGATCTCTCGAACTCCACTCTTTATGCACAGGAATTCGCCAAGATCTGCTAACCCTTGCTGTAAATTCATGGCTCCACTCTCCAATTCGGCAGCGCTTCGCTCTCTTGATCTCCACCTCTGATGAAATAAGCCCCTGAGCTTGTATTTATAGGCTTCGGTTGGGGGGATTTTGGATAAGAATGATAGATTCAGCCTTATCTTTAGTTAATAACCGTGTAACCATGTTTGTGGATGATATCCAATCAGTTAGGATACTCAGAAATGAACAAATCTGGATAAAACCCGTGAAAACCAAAAAGAACGCGTTTTCAGATCGAAACTGGCCGAACCGTCGTTTGGTGGCTCGGCCTATGGCCGAGCCA
>NC_033794.1:65794913-65823510 GCF_001876935.1 Asparagus officinalis | reverse complement strand
TGGCCCGGCCGAGTCGTTTTGACGCGACTCGGCTACCAGAGGCTTTCTCAGTTTTTTGGGTTCTGAATTATTCCGTCGTTACGCGTATTTCATTGTTTCGTTGACTTGTACGTTGTTTTGGTGGCCGATGAGCATGCGGGCTACTTGGTGGTGGCCGGTGAGCACACGGGCCACTTGGAACTGACTGACGAGCGCACGGGCCACTTGGAAGCGGCCGCGTGAGTGCACGCGTCACTTGGTTCGTCGATTAGTGGCCGATGAGCGTGCGGGCAACTTGGTGGTGGCCGGTTGAGCATACGCGATCACTTGGAGCTGGCTGGACGGCCGTGCACGGGCCACTTGGAGGTGGCCGGTGAGTACACGGGTTAGTTGGTTCGCCGATTTAGTGGCCGATTAGCGGTGCGGGCACTTGTGGTGTTAAGTAAGCACGCGGGCCACTTGAAGCTGGCTGACGAGTGCACGGGCCACATGGAGTTGGCCGGTGAGTGAACGGGTCACTTGGTTTGCCAATTTGGTGGCCGATGAGAGTGCGGGCCATTTAGTGATGGCCAGTGAGCATGCGGGCCACTTGGAGCTAGCTGACGAGTGCACGGGCCACTTGGAGGTGGTCGGTGAGTGCACGAGCCACTTGGTTCGTCGATTGTTGGCGATAAGCATTGCGCGGCCACTTTGGTGGTGGCCGGTGAGCAACCGGGACCATTAGAGCTGCCTTCACGAGTGCATGAGCCACTTGGAGGTGGCCGATGAGTGCACAGGCCAGTCGGTTCACCGTTTCGCTTCATGCACTCGTCGGCGTCAGATAATCCTCTTTGATTCGGATAACAATATTTATCATCTTCTCTCTATCTCGAGCTGTTTGTGGACACCTATAGGTATTTTTAGACGCCTACAGATACCCCCTCTAAAGTATTTCTGACTTATTCTTTTATAGAGGAGTCTAGAATGCTTTGGATAAGATAGGCCCTTTACTTAATCTCGTAGAGGGACCTATGAACTGCTTTAATTCTTAACTTCTTCAGCATTCAGTCTATTCAGTATATTGTCGAATAGATAAAGTTCTTCCGGTGTTACGTTTATCGTCTGACCGTTGTTAAAGTTTTGAACTAAAATTAGTGTGTAGGTTTCTGAACTTGGCTCGTGTCATTGAGTTGATTTTGAACTAATCATCTTTGTCGGAAGTTCATATCTAAATCGTAATTGAACTTCTCAGAATCATCCTTTAATCCGGAATTTTCCTTAGCTTTATTTTGGCGAAATCATCTATGTTGACCGGCCTCGATCCTTTACTGTAACGCGTTGACCGGCGTTAACCTTTGATGTAACGCATTGACCGTTGTTAACATGGTTTATACTCGTATGTTTGCTGGAGTTTACACAGTTTAAACTCTTAAGCATTGGAGCATGGCGGTCCTAAATGTTGGGACTGCAGGACCAACTGTTAAAGCTGATTCATCTACAGTTATGGATCTCTTCCTAAGGTTGTTGGATGCTCAAGTCACGAGACCAACTAATGAAGTTGATGCGTCAGTGACTTTCGCATATATAGAATTTTTTGCAAACCCTCAACCATCAACGGGTTTGATGAGCCTTTACCGACTACCGTTTGAGTCGGGCTAGCGTGCGAATTGTTTAATTCCATTCCGCACGTAACGTTATGCTAAAAGAGTTAACTCTTTTAGTACTACGATATTGAATGCGTAGACTTCATCTTTCTCACGTGAAAAGACTAAACGGCGATGCATGTTAGGTGTAGACTTTAGGGTTTTTGGCAAACCCTCAGCCTTCAACGGGTTTGACGTGCCTTTACTGATTACCGTTTGAATCGGGCTTGTAAGCGAATTGTTTAAGTCTGTTGCGCATGTGACGTTGTTCTAAGAGAGTTAACTCTCTTAGTGCTACGATATTAAATATGTAGACTTCATCTTTATTATGGGAATAGACTACTCGGCAACACGTGTTAGATTCTGACTTATCCCTACTTAGGCTTTAGGATAAAAGTCCCCAAACTTAGATTCTGGTATCTTCTTCAATCGGTGAAAGGCTAAACCGGCAGCGCGTGTTAGGCGCTGACTTATCCCTACTTAGAATTCGGAAAAAAATTCCTCGCGCGTGTAGGGCACGAATTACGGCGTTATTAATAACAACCTACCACAATATTAAATATGTGGGCTTTTGTCATTTTTACGGTCAAAGACTAACCGACAACGCGCATTAGGCGCTGACTTATCCCTATTTAGGTTTCGGGATAAATTCCCCAGACTTGGATTCTGGTGTCTTTTTCAATCGGTGAAAGACTAAACCGGCAACGCGTGTTAGACGCTGACTTGTCCTTACTTAGGATTCGAGATAAAATTTCCCGTGCGTATAAAGCATGGATTACGATGTTATTAATAACAACCTGCCACAATGTTAAATATGTGGGCTTTTATCCTTTTTACGATCAAAAACTAACCGGCAACACGTGTTAGGCGTAGACTCAGGATTTTTAGCAAATCCTCAGCCATTAACGGATTTGACGTGCCTTTACTAATTACCATTTGAATCGGGCTAGCATATAAATTATTAAAACCCGTTTCATATGTGACGTTGTGCTAAGAGATTTAATTCACTTAGACTTGGTGCTATGATTTTGAATACACAGACTTTGTTTTTGTCACACGAATAGACTACCAGGCAACGCGTGTTAGGCGTTGACTTATCCCCACTTAGGATTCAGGATAAAATTCCCCGCGTGTGTAAAACACGGATTATAGAGTTATAATGTTAAAATATTGTGTCTTCTCTTAGGGCAAAGATGAACCTAATACGGGAGAGGAAGAATTTTATATTCTATCTCCCAAAGCTGAAGAAGAAGAATTTTATATTCTATCTCCAATTACCAAAGGATACTCAAAGTGGGATCTCCACTTTTAAAATCCGGGAAGGTGAAACTAAGAGTGGGATCTCCACTCTGAGAATAAAAAAGATTCGGATGATCCTAACTGTCGGAAGGTTTGATTACCGAACTAAAGGAGGGTTTCTCGTTTATCGAGAGTGAATTGTAGTTTTGGCTCTAACTATAGGAAGGTTTAACCAAGTGGGAGCTTTGAGACGATCCTAACTGTAGGAAGGTTTGATTGCTCGATTTGAAAATAGACCTCTCGTTCATGGAAGGAATCGAGAGGTGATTTTGGCCTTTGCCCTAACTGTAGAAAGGTTTGACCAAATGAGAGATTTAAGTCGATCCTAACTGTAGGAATGTTTGATCGCTCGATTTGAAAGTGGACCTCTCGTTCATAGAAAGAATCGAGAGGGGATTTTGGTTGTGGTCCTAACTGTAAGAAGGCTTGACCAAGTAGACAATGAGAGTGGGAGTACCAATTACAGTGGGAGTGTTGACTCGTACAAATCACTCAAAGGGGTTCCTCGTATTAAGTGACAAATACTTAACACGGAGGGGCTTGACAGTTGTCAATGATCAAGATGTTAAAATTCCAAGTACTATCTCCGGAATTTAATAATGGGAATGTTGAGTGCACAAACGCATCATAAGTTTGAGTGGATTCAACTGAAAGGAATTTTGGTGATCCCACCATTAATTAGTCTGATCGGTGTGGGATTTTATGGTAGAAGACCGTGAGTCGTCAAACACCAATGAGAGTTTTGTGAGGGAAAATTAATCCGACGAAGTGATCGAATCTCGTCTCAGCAAAAGAGTGTTCGGAAATCACAGTAGGAGTTTAATGTTTATCACTTTATTCGTAATGATTGGGTTATCCCTAAGAAAATTACATGTAGCTTTCTTCCAGGAACTTCCCGTTACATATCATCCACCCTCAGCTTCCTTTGTGAAACCGGGTCTAACATTGTACTTAGTTAGATGACCGGGTTATCCTTAAGAATACCAGGCATGACATTTTCTCGGAACATCCCGTGAAATAAAGGAAATAGTTTAGACTCATAATATACCTGTTGGAGTTTTGAGAATATACTCGTATACTCTTTGGAGTTTAAAAATGAGTAGTTTATACTCTTACACTTGTTGGAGTCTTCATTCGACTTAATTGAGCGTTATGACACCAGCTTCAACCAAGGTTTGGATGCTATTCTTGAGAGCGAAGCAAACCCTGGTAGGATGAAGGATCCTCCTGTGGTACGCACAGTACTTCGAATCCGTAGTATTATCAGCTTCCTCCTGATCTACGATAGGTGGTAGCTTGATCTTGTTATTTTCAAGGAGGGACTTGAAAATGGCTGGAACATCTTCGTCCTTGAAGGAGTACACTTTTTGGAGTCTCGAATCCGAAGTCTTTTGTTGCCTTCAGGGTTGTTGTTGTGACGTCTGATTAATGTCAACAACTGCTGTAGGTGCCTTGCCCTTACTACGGGAGGCGAAGTTCGAGTTTGGAGGATTAGCCGTCGGTTGGCTCTTCTCGGCCATCTTCCTTCTGAGGAAGCGTTCGGCCCGCTCTCCATGCATATTCAACTCTTTCCAGGTATTAGAAGGTGCTACTTGTTTTCGTCGAAAATTATTGTATTCATTGTGGTATTCATTACAACTTTAGTCGTTATAATGAAAATAAAAAAAGATAGTCTTTTTATAAGACTTTTACACAATAAAAATAAAAAATACAATTCTCGTCAAACAAACGCAGAGATCGTTTATCGGTCTTCTGCTTGTGTGGGTGTCTTTGCCTGTGCCGGGGATTTTGATATCCGTAGACCGCCTTAGATCTAGATCCGGTTGATGGTTAATTCGGCAGAGCTTCACCTTCACCGAAGTAGTGTTTGATTTGAAGCACTGAGATCGACCAAGCGAAATCAGCACTCTTCTCGAGATCAAGACCAAGCCTGATCTCAAGGAACGAGGGGAAACGGGCGTCGGATCTCTCGAACTCTCCTTCTTTATGCCAAAGAACTCGCCATGATCTGTCAATCCTCGCTGAAATTTGTGCTCCTTTGACTCCTCAATCCTGCAGCACCTCCTCCTCTTGATAATTAATCCCCCCTCCTGAAAGGAGGACCCGAGCTGGTATTTATAAGCTTCGGAAGCGGTTATTTGGATGAGAACAAGTGATTTGGCCTTATCTTTAGTCAACAATAGCCTAATCATATTTGGGGATGATATCAGATCAGTTGGGATGCTCAGGAACCAACAAATCCTGAGAAAAACCGTCAAAAACCTCCAAAACGTGTTTCGGGGGTCGAATCTGCGCGAAACAGCCTACCGACCCGGGCGCGCGTCGTCTGGACATGGCCGACCCGCACAGGCGCGGGTCTGCCGTTGTCTGACCCGCCGCCGTCACTAGGTCGGTCGTTGGTCTGACCCGTTGCCGCCACGGGTCGGACTTGGCCGACCCGCGCCACCGCGGGTCGGACTTGGCCGACCCGCGCGTGCACGGGTCGGCACGGTTGTTCGCGGTGAAAATTATAGCTTTCATTGAAGTCATTGCTATCTTGAATAACAACTTTTTGAGTTACAAAAGATCCGGTCTTTTTTAGATTCGGTTACAATGAAATCAAAAAAAATAAAAAAAAGATTACAACTTTCTCCTTTAGAACAAATCGCGAGCTCCTGTTTTGCGGTCACTCGCTTTGTGTGGGTTCTTTGCCGACGCCGGGGTTAATCCGTGGACCACCGCGCGATCTAGATCCGGTCGGATCTACACGATTTGACGGGTATTATTCCGCGAAGGGAATAATAGCCGGGGAGGATTAGTTCACCAAGGAAATAATCGTCCAAATCTCAGGATCAAAGGCCAAGCTTTGATCCGGAGTGTGATTTCGTGTAGATCTCAGATCTGAACTTTACCTCTCTCGAACTCCTTCCTTTTGTGACGTGGACGCTCGCCGAGAATCAGATCTGAATATTCAAGTCCTCAAGTCTTCAAAACTCCAAGCTCAATCTTCAATTCGGCAGAGTTTCGGCTCTCAAAGTTCCAACCTTTTAAAAATGAACAACCCATGGCCTATTTATAGGCACCCAGATCTGTGCCTAGGCACAGATCTGGGCTGAGGTGGCTCGGCCACAAGTGGGACAATCATATCCAAAGTATTCCAGATTTTCTAATCGATTCCTGATTTTCTAATCTTTAGCTGACCATCGATTGTCGGCGTTGAGTTTTTATTTGTGACGCGTTGTTCGGCGTAGTGTTGTTGAGTTATCCTTAAGAATATTTATGAAAAATATTCTCCAGGAACTTCTCAACCAAAAATAGGGA
The DNA here is from genome assembly GCF_001876935.1 of Asparagus officinalis. Classification (NCBI taxonomy): domain Eukaryota; kingdom Viridiplantae; phylum Streptophyta; class Magnoliopsida; order Asparagales; family Asparagaceae; genus Asparagus; species Asparagus officinalis. The sequence continues at coordinate 65,817,310 of NC_033794.1, read as the reverse complement.
ATAGTTTATACTCGTATACCTTATTGGAGTATTAAGAAGCAGTTTATACTCGTATACTTTTCGGAGTAATTTCTGTGCCTAAATGGGCTGAACCAGCTTGATAATGAGCCAAAAAAGGCAGTAATTCGGCTCAAAAAATTTTCTGATCTTTCCGAATATGTGGGAGAGGCAAGAATAAACCAAGGACTGAACCCTCGGTCGATTTGAAGTTGTTTCGATGCTTGATCCAGCTTCAATTTGAATTCTGGTTCAAACCAGGTCTGGTTCGGTTCAATTTGGTTTGGTCCGGTTCAATTAGGCCTGGTTCAACATTATAAAATAGGGTTCTTTTTCCTCCCATTTTCCTCCTCTAGGGCCGGCCCCCTTTTCCTCCTCCTTCTTGGATTCCTCTTCCCTCTTGCATTCTCTTTCCCTCAAATCTTTATAAATACCCTAGATCCATTATTCCCTTGGATCTTAGACTGAAAAATCCCTCAAAATCCACGAACTTCCCCTCAGGTAAATCCTCAACTATTTTAGTATTTTATTATGCTTAATTCAATTTATGAATTTGTGGGGTCGCATGCGAGGGTTAGGATTAAGATTTGGCGCCTCGAGCTCACCTCTCAGGGGGTAGAATTGCAATAAAAGGAGGAACTTTTTTTTTTCGCGTTTGATCCCTTAATTTATTTTGCAGGTCACCATGTCTCGTACTGCGAGGGGTCAATCCTCTACCGCGTCGGCAGATGGCGCGCCTCCCTCTCATGCCGGTGAGCTATATTTTTTTTTTGAAATTTATAAATTAGTCCATTTTTTCTTGGAAATTTGCAAATTGGTCCTTTTTACCCCCACGTTGTTCTCCTTGGTGAGGATCGACGCTTTAAAGATGTGTTTTGCTTGATCAAAATCATATCTCAAAATAAAGGGGGCGTTTTGACGCTGCATTGTGCCTTATAAGGCAGGGATATATTGTCGATATACCTTATCTTATGAACGCACAACGTGGCCAAATCGTCTCACCCTTTATAAGGCAACGACTCTATCTTACCCATTCGTAAGATGAGTTCAATTTCCTTTTATAACTTGAATTAACAAACGTTTCATTGCTTGTTTTCAGTTGAGCATCCTTCCGGAGCATTTTCATCTCATGCGGTGAACGGACGTCGTGGGGATGTTTTATCTTCGGTTTCCACTAGGCAGGCTATCGGTCCACTTCCTCGGTTGAGTCCCGAAATCATCCTCATATCCGACGATGAAGAGGAAAAGGATCCCAACGGTCACCGCCATTAGTTCTGGACGGGGAAGAGATTATGATTTGCTCCCTTTTATAGCAGATAGTCTTAAAGACATTCAGCGTGTAGGTGGCATCCGGCTAGCTGGACAATGTGAGATAAGGTTGACTTGCTTAGAGGAACTTATATATCTTTTGGAAGAGCTAGTAGACTTCGACCCGCATGATGAGGCTACCCCGCTTATGATCGATGCTCAGACTCAGAGGGTGCGAGAGCGTAAGGCCCGAGCGAGACGTATATCGGAGCAAGAAGTCATCGTTGCGAACTTGTACGAACGACAACGTCGTCTGTAGAGTAAGATGGATGCTTATAACGACATTGCTGATAGTACGGGGGTCAGGACCGTCCAAGGGGAGAGGACTCTAAAAGATTTCGAGCTCGAGAGCGCCAGGGTTCAAAATGTTTATAGAGGAGAGCTGGAGGTTCTTCACGCGTTGCGCCGAGAAGACGTAGCCGCCGATGCTGCCACCATTCTTGCTTATACCAAGCTTCAGAAGGAAGAAGAGGAGAGGGTTCAAGTGGAACACGCCGAGAAACTTGCCGCTGTTAAGGCTAAGATTGCTTCCTTAAACTTGTTAGATCTGATTTGAGATGTCTCCTTGTATCTGCACTTGGTTTGATTTTATTTGCTGAATGTTTTGACTTTTGATCTTTTTAGTGGAACTAGTTTTTATCTTTATCTTTATTATGATTCCTCATTCCGTTTGAAATGATTGACCATAATACTTTTAGGATTTTTGGCAAACCCTCAGCCATCAACGGGTTTGATAAGCCTTTACCGATTACCGTTTGAATCGGGCTAGCATGCGGATTGTCTAAATCCGTTCCGCATGTCACGTTGCGCTAAGAGAGTAAATTCTCTGAGACTTTGTGCTATGATATTGAATACATAGACTTCGCCATTGTTACGGGAATAGGCTACCCGGCGACACGTGTTAGGTGTTGACTTTAGGATTTTTGGCTAACCCCCAGCCTTCAACGGGTTTGATTAGCCTTTACCGACTACCGTTTGAGTTGGGCTAGCATGCGGATTATCTAAATCCGTTCCGCATGTGACGTTGTGCTAAAGGAATGAACTCCCTTAGACTTTGTGCTATGATATTGAATACATAGACTTCGCCATTGTTATGGGAATAGGCTACCCAGCAACGTGTTTTAGACGCTGACTTATCCCTACTTAGGCTTCGGGATAAAATTCCCCAGAATCGAACTCTGGTGTCTTTTTCTTTGGAGAAAGACTAAACCGGTAACGCGTGTTAGGCGTCGGCACATCCTTTCTTAGGATTCGAGATGAAATTCCCCATGCGTGTAAGGCATGGATTTCGGTGTTATTAATAACAACCTGCCACAATGTTGAATATGTGAACGGATGTTCTTTTTAACGGTTAAGAACTAACCGGCAGCGCGGGTTAAGCGCAGACTTATCCTTGCTTAGGTTTCAGGATAGAATACCCCAGAATTGAATTCTGGTGTCTTTTTCTACGGAAAAAGACTAATCCGGCAGCGCGTGTTAGGCGCAGACTTATCCCTGCTTAGGATTCGGGATAAACTTCCTAGGATGAATCCTAAATTGATAAATTTTGGAAAAGATCGGTGCGGGAAAAGAAGAATTTTATATTATATTTCCCGGTCTTCTTTTAGGGTGAAGGCAAACCCGGATACAAGGAAGTAAGAATTTTATATTCTATTCCTTGATTCTGCAAAGGAAGAATTTTATATTCTATTTCCAGTGCAAAAGAAACTAAGAGTGGGATTTCCACTCCGAGAATCTGGAAAAAATCTAGATAAACCTGCCTTTTATAGGATTGGTTATCTAAACTGAAAAGGAGTTCTTCGTTTATCGAAGTGAAACTTCAACTTTGGTCATAGCCATGAGAGGGCTTAACCAAAGAGAAGGAGAAGGGAGTTCTTTCGTTTATCGAAAGGGGACTCTGAAATGAAAGTCGACCTCTTGTTCATGGAAAGAGTCAAGAGGGCCAGAAAGACATTTTTAGTGGACCCACTGTCAATTGAAATTGATCAGTGAGGGATTTTGGTGGTGAAAAAGATTTTGGGTTATCCTCTAGAATATTAAGTGTAATATTCTTCAAGGAACTTCCCGGTGGGTTATCCTGAATATACTAGGGATAGTACTTTTTCAGGAACTTCCCATGTATTGGCATTAATTGCCTGGTGCCTTCTTGAGTAATCAGGCGATATGCACCGTTTGAGTAGACTGTGTCTATCACAAACGGTCCTTCCCATTTGGGTTCGAATTTACCTTTCTTCTTGGAATTGAGGATTATCGGTCGGCGAGCAGCGATGACCAGATCTCCTTCCTTGAAGCTTCTCTGTCGGACTCTTTTGTTAAAGGCCCTAGATATTCTGGCTTGATATAACTCAATTTGTTGCTGAGCCTCCAAGCGCTTTTCATCCAACCTCTCGAGTTCTTCGAGACGCTTTTGATGGTGTTCTTCTGTCGTCATCTCAGTTGCGAGAGCGATCCGAAGTGACGGGATTTGAATCTCTAAAGGTAGCACAGCCTCGCATCCGTATACTAGCGAATATAGGGTGGCTCCTGTAGGTGTGCGTATGGTGGTACGATAAGCCCAGAGTGCTTCACCGAGTTTATCGTCCCAGTCTCGTTTATTGGTCTTCACGAGCTTTGACAGGATCTTAATGATCGTCTTGTTGAAAGCCTCAGCTAGTCCGTTTGTGGCGGGATAATAAGCTGTCGACGAGACATCTTCAATCTTGAATTTGTCACAAAACCTGATGAAGGCGTTGCTTATGAACTGTGGACCGTTGTCATGAATGATCCGTCTTGGCACGCCGTGTCGGTATATGACATGATGCTTGATGAAATTGATGACGTTGTTAATTAATCTGTGATTGCGAGGATGAATCGATCACCTTTGACTGAAGGGGGGAAAATAGGACCGACAATGTCCATACCCCATGTCTCGAACGGCCATGACGTGGTTGATGTGTGCAACTGCTCTGGCGGTTGATGCATATAATTCGCATGTATCTGACAAGCATGGCACTCTCGCGCGTGTTCGATTGCATCTCGAACCATCGTTGGCCAGAAATATCCCATTCTCCTGATGCGATCATACAGTTTGGGACCGGGCTGATGCGCCCCACATTCTCCTTCGTGTGCTTCCTTAAGAACTTCTTCTGCTTCTTTGTTTGAAAGGCATCGGAGTAATAAACCATCGTACCCTCTACGGTATAACGTATGGGTCTCGGCATTATAGAAGAATCTTGGCGCTCTTCGGCGAATTGATTCTCTTTCTTTTACGTCTTCTGGCAGAATACCATACTGGACGTAGTCAATGATGGGAAAACGCCAATCTCGGGACTCAGACCCAATTTGAGTTGAATTCACCTCCTTGGAGCTTATACTTCTATCATCTTCCTCTTCAATATCCATATCGTATATGGGTATGCAGAGCTGATGCGTCCTTACTGTGACTAAAAGCTCAGTTTCGGGAGGCTGCGCAAGTGATACCGCTAGTGCTGCCAGTGCATCCGCATAAGCGTTCTGGAGACGAGGGATATATTCAATGAAGAATTCTTCAAAAGATTCTGCCATCTTGATGGCCTCCTGGTGGTATGGGATCAGGTCTTGGTTCCTGACTTCATACTCTCCACGGACTTGGTTGACTATCAATTGAGAATCCCCAAAAGCTTCGAGATATTCGACCCCCAGCTCCTTGGCGAAACTGAGTCCAATGAGAAGTGCATTGTACTCGGCCACATTATTGGAACACGAACTAGTCAATGAATAAGCCCGAGGCATCACATGCATCCCCGGGGAAACTAAGACAACTCCAACTCCGGAGGAGACTTTAGGACATCCGGGGGTTATTGCCCTATTAACTGCTCTCGAAGCACCATCGAAATATAATTACCATACTTGTTGGTGCGACGTAGTGTTAACCTCGTGGGTTTCATCCGGCAAGTCATCATATACTTCTACCGTATCCGTTGTCGGGTTTGCCGCCAAAAGATCACAAATCGCTTGTCCCTTGACCGACTTTTGCTGTTTGAAATGCAAATCATACTGGGACAAGAGGATGGCCCATTTTGCCAACCGCCAATTCATCGAACCCGGTTGCGTCATAAATACTCGCACGGGATTAACATTGGAGATAACATAAATTGTCTGTCCCACTAAGTAATGCCGCATCTTTTGCACTGCAAACACCAACGCGAGACATTCTTTCTCAATCATCGGATATCGAGACTCAGCGCCCACCAAAGTCCGACTTAAATAATAAACTGCATGTTCGTGACCATTATCATCGTCTTGTGCTAACAAAGCACTTATCGAATGGTTCATCGCCTTGATGTAAATCAAGAACGGTTTACCCGATTTCGGTGCAACGAGAACAGGAGGATTCGCCAGATACGTTTTGATATCTTCGAATGCTTTTTGGCAGGCATCGTCCCAAATGAATGACACCCCTTTCTTGTTTAGCTTAGAAAAAGGTTGGCATTTCCCAGAAAGATTTGAGATGAACCTCCGGATATAAGCTAAACGCCCCTGCAATCCTCTAAGCTCTCTCAGATTCCTTGGAGGTTGCAGTTCGTGTATCGCCTTTACTTTATCGGGGTCGATGTGTATACCTTTAGTGGTAACGACGAATCCAAGGAATTTTCCGCTGGACATTCCAAGGAAGGATTTAGTAGGGTTCATCTTCAACTGGTGGCTCCGCATGAGATCGAACATCGTCTTCAGGTCCTTGATGTGATCTTCTTTGTTGCGGCTTTTCACAACCAAATCATCAACGTAGCATTCGACTGTTATGCAGATCCTGATTTTACCGTTCTTCTTCATGACGGGAACAATATTGGCTAACTAGTCTGGATGTTGCTCCTCTCGGATAAATCCTGATTCGATCAACTTCTTAACCTCTGCCTCGATGGATTCCATTATCTGCGGACGAAACCGTCTTTGCTGTTGCTTGACAGGTTTGGCATCCGGCTTGATATCGAGGCGGTGCATTGCCACATTGGGGTCGAGCCCTGGCATATCCTCGTAGTTCCACGCGAAGACGTCAATATATTCCCTGTTGTTCCTCTCGGATAAATCCTGATTCAATTAATTTCTTAACCTCTGCCTCGATGGCTTCCATTATCTGCGGACGAAACCGTCTTTGCTGTTGCTTGACAGGTTTGGCATCCGGCTTGATATCGAGGCGGTGCATTGCCACATTGGGGTCGAGCCCTGGCATATCCTCGTAGTTCCAAGCGAAGACGTCAATATACTCCCTGATGAGAGCAATTAACTCCTCCTTCTCATTTGAGGGAAGACTATCGCTGATGAATATCGGCTTTGGGTTGGCCTCGTCGCCCATGTTAACTTGGACTATTTTATCCTCAGTGGGGGGTTCTCTCTGTTCGAACCTGTCACCATACTGCATATTCAGATGATGAACCCACGGGTCTTCCCATGTTGGCATTTGATCATCGTCCTCCATTGTAGACGGATCAGCTGTAGCCATGTTTACCATTAGGGCTTTGAATGCTTCCCCTAGACTTATGTCGGAATTCCCAGCTGAAGAATCAGAAGAGTATCCGTTCTTAGTTTTGTTAGCAATTTGATCGATGATTTGCCAACCACATTCATCATCGGACGAGGAAACATAGCCTAAACCTCGCCCGTATTTATAATAATCCTCACCTTCTCCGAGTGTGAAATCGTACCCCTGCTTTTCCATGAGCTTGCGCGCTTCCGGACTATACTTAGATAAATGCCGACCAGGTTTGTCATCATCTTCATCTTCACTTAGGAAATGATCTGGTAACGGGGAGCTTTTTCCTTTACCGTAAATTACTTCTTTTGCACCTCCTATCTTGTTCGGGATGATCATGGTTGTTCCGAAAGAATGCTGGAGGCGTTCCTTTGTTACATAGGATGACCGAAGCGGCATATACAAATCAGGACTATTATACAATTCTGTTATCACATCATCAAGAGACAGGGAGTACTCCAAATCATTATTTATTTCAACATCGGCAAGTTGCCAATTACAACCTCCATCTGACGATTGTTCATCGTCAAGATTGATTACAAAGGGTACAATGTCATTTAAAACAAAACCACCATTGTAACCAAATCCGGCTTCGGTATCAGCTTCTCCTCCGCTGTCCGTGCCTTGGGCCGATGATTCAATATCGGATTCGTTACCATAAAGGAGAGAATCAGTGAAATAGTTCTCATACCCTTTAAATGGTTGCTTATCCGCGACCACCGTTCTGACCCTATTATCAGCGTCGACATATTTCAAACACTGATGGAGAGTTGAGGGAATTATAACATTACTATGGATCCAAGGCCGACCCAATAGTAAGTTATACGACGTCTCAGCATCAATCACATAACATGTGACTTCTGTCTTCAAATCTCCCATTTGACACTTTATCCGGATTTTACCTAAAGGTCTTGACCCGCTGGTATTGAACCCGTAGATAACAGTGCCTGTGGACGCCAACTTGCTAACTAGAATACCAAGGAAGTGCATCAAGCGAAGCGGCATAATACTCACAGCAGAACCCGGATCCACTTGGATTCGGTTGACTTTGCTGGAACCGATGTACCCGATGAAGTATAGCGGTCGATCGTGGTTCGAATTCTTCATTTGCATGTCCTCTTTGGTGAAGGTAATGCAAGGAAGATTTTTGGTCGCTATGTTGCACTGTTGACTCAGTGGTTCTGGCTGTTCAGGCACCGGCTTGATTTGAGTCAGAAACACCTCTGAATTGGCCAAAGCTTCTTGCAAGGCCTCCCTGGTTTCCTTGGACAACCGCAGCAGCTCATACAGCGTTATCCGTGCTAGAATATTGGCTAGTTGAGCCATTATATCAAAGACTTGCGGAGTCTTCGAGCTTTCCGGTTTGTCTTTTTCAATTGGGCGACTGAAACGAGACTGCTTCGGATTCTGCACCTCTTGGGGATTCTTTTCTTTCGGTTTATTCACCCCCTGCTCACTAGGTGGTGGATAATTGTAGTGATACTCATTTCCACTTCGGGTTGCAAAAACTTCTTGCTCTTCTTCAGAGAGCAGAAAAGCTTGTATTCTTTCGTCATCTTCTCCTGGGATAGCAGAGACTCCGCAGCAATACTTTTCCTTTCCCTTTGGACTTCTTCTTGGATGACGACCCGGCCCATTGTTCATCTTTAATCAGGTCGGGGTGAACCCAGAGGATTTCGCCGTTTGGAGCTGTATGTGGCACAAGTCCTTTTTGGCGCTGTCCATGCGGGTCGTCGTTTACTATTTTCATTCCCACTTTGGTGATGCGTTTTGGTTCAAACCACGCTGTGGGCACTGATCCAAAGCTGATTGAAACCGCGTTTGCTCCAACATTCTTGGACGGCTTCGGGGTTATGACGCCTACATCAATTAGCGCCTGGATCTTGTCCTTGAGGTGGTAGCATGACTTCGTAGGGTGATGGACCGCTCTGTGGTATGCACAATACCTCGGATCCGTCACCTTGTTTGCTCCTTCTTGATCCACGATCGCCGGCAGCTGGATCTTGTTGTTCTCCAGCAGGTATTTGAAGATGCCGGGAACTTCGTCATCTGAAGGAGTACACTTTGGGAAACCTCGGCTCTGAAGATTTCTGCTTCTGAGGCCGTTGTTGCCATTGCCCCCGAGCTTGTTGTGGTGCTTGTTGCTGTTGCTGCTGCTGCTGTTGCTGAGGTTGCAATTGAAAGGTTTGATTAGCATCAACTGCATTAGCATGTGCCTTACCTTTCCCCCGTGGGACGAAGTTCTGTTGTGGAGCATTCGTCGCCTGTTGGCCTCTTTCCGCCTTCTTCCTTCTTAGGAATCGCTCGGCTTGCTCTCCTCGGACCTTCAGATCCTTCCATGTCTTGGACGGCGCTGTCCCCATTGCTTCCAACACGTACAGCGCGAGGTTGTTGTGGCAAGTCTGGAGGATGAATTCCTCGGTGATCGGGTCCCGACAGTTCATCGCCTTGTTCCGGAACCTCTTGACGAAGGTGTCAACCAATTCCCCGTCTTTCTGTTTCTCATCAAGCAACGACCCAATGGATATCTCTGTGTCGTCGTCGAAGAAGTTAGCGAGGAATTTCGTCTCCATGTCGTCCCAGCTACTTACGCTTCCTGGCTTGAGGCGGCGATACCAATCGAAAGCGGCTCCACGAAGAGTGCCAACGAAGGACCGTACCATCAGAGGCTCATTACCAGAGATAACCCCCAGGTGTGATTTGAAGTAAATCAAATGCTGAGTGGGTGAACCCATCCCATTAAACGGCCGTTACCACCCCCTGCATTGACGGGAGGATTATTGGCATTATGCGTCTCATTCGCATTTGTGTCCTCATCTTCCAGATTAACCTGGTTGCGACGACTTGGCTCGCCTTGCTGGTTCGTCAATGCTTGGATTTGTTGGTCATGCATTTCTCTCATGTTTTGCATGGCCATCTGCATTTCGAACCTGACGCTCTCCTGTTGCTTAGCCAAGGCGTCTTCAAGCATCTTGGCCACTTGCTCCGCACTTATCATAAGTTCCTCGCGGGGTTGTCCCTCGCTGGATACTGTATTATCTGATACGACCGCGGAGCCGGCATCAGATTCTTCATCTTCTGAAGGGAGTCTTGTTCGAACCCTACCGTAAGTTGCCCGCTTGATGGTTCCGGACTGTAGACGGGTTCTAGGCCGGGATGCTTTCAGAATTGATTCGAGATTGTCCTGCGCCGACGTCCCTCTGCTGGTCATGTTGGTGGTGACCCTCGGAAATTCTCCCTCTTCAACCACCGTTCTTCTTCGTCGGAAATGCCTAGTCCTTGGTTTCGGCGTTTCAGTACTGAGTCTCTCAAAAACCGAAACTCGTTCGGGGACCGCCTTGATGCAGCTGCATTCAGACAATACTGCCCGAATGAGTTTGGAACAGGGGCACTGAGTTTCCTGTTCTCGGGGACTCCTTTTCCTGGTTTTATTCGTACCCCCAGCACGATAGTACAACTCGTCTGCTTGACGATCGGAGTAACCTATCGTGTGTTGGCACGACTTCTCAGGTATAACACTATCGTCATCAGACGATAATGTTTCCTTCTGAGGAGGAATTGCTTTCTTAGGGCTTTCGAAAGTGACGCGCCTCGAAACATGCCTTTTTGGGCGTGAGTTCTCGGCGGGCTCCTGGACTTCAATGCGCAAGTTGGTGCGCATGACTGCCCTGGTCTCTTTGTCATGTTGGAGGTGACGGCGACCCCCAGCATGTTGCGTCGTCCGGGGCTTCTTCATCGGGCCCAAACGATCTTGGACGGGAGCTTTGCCTCTCTCGTCGGGAATCGGACCGAGGCGCTCCAAGACTGACTTTTTCCTTCGGGATGATTCTGCATGATCTCCCGGAGAAGCTTTTGAATTATCCGGCGTATGGGTTGCTTCGGGCGTGGTTGAACTTCGGTTGGAGCGCTTCGGCCACACTTGCGGTCTTTGGTGGCGGCTTCTTGGCGACTTCTTCTTTCTTCAAGTTCTCGGCCTTGCTGCACGAGGATCTTGCTTGTGCAAGCAGTGGCGTGGCCGTTTGTGGAACGCTCTTCGAGTGTCGACGGTTCGAGTTGACGCCCGGATCCATTCGTTCGTTCGCGCTTGGAGACCCATTCTTCATTTGTTGAGGCTGTTTGCCTCTCCTATTCTTCAGATAAGATCCGATTGTAGGCGGAACCCGGTGTAGATCCATCGCTTTGGCGAATGCCCGCGCCCGGCGTTGCCGTCGCCTCTGGCGGCATTTCTTTGGAGAGAGTCACAACGCGCTCAAAGTACGGCAGAATTGGTTTGACGGTCGTTGGAGGTCGGTGGAACGTCATCTGACGGTAACTTTTGGCGTCAGCTGGTGAGAGCGTCGGTTGGTATCTGCGACTTCTTTTCGAACCAACTGAGCTTTTTCCCTGGAGGAGGACCTTCTTGACTGCGGTGGGAGGTGATCGGACAGAGGAGAAAGGTACTCGCTCAACTTGGCTGGTCGAATTCCGGTACTCGACCTCCTCCTCCACGACCGGGATTGAGATCCGCAGCTGCGACGTGACGATCTCGACAGCGAGATCGGTGGCTCCCACTGTGGTCGCCAGATTGTTCGCGGTGAAAATTGTAGCTTTCATTGAAGTCATTGCTGTCTTGAATAACAACTTTTTGAGTTACAAAAGATCCGGTCTTTTTTAGATCCGGATACAATGAAATCAAAAAAAATAAAAAAAAGATTACAACTTTCTCCTTTAGAACAAATCGCGAGCTCCTGTTTTGCGGTCACTCGCTTTGTGTGGGTTCTTTGCCAATGCCGGGGTTAATCCGTGGACCACCGCGCGATCTAGATCCGGTCGGATCTACACGATTTGACGGGTATTATTCCGCGAAGGGAATAAAAGCCGGGGAGGATTAGTTCACCAAGGAAATAATCGTCCAAATCTCGGGATCAAAGGCCAAGCTTTGATCCGGAGTGTGATTTCGTGTAGATCTCAGATCTGAACTTTACCTCTCTCAAACTCCTGCCTTTTGTGATGTGGACGCTCGCCGAGAATCAGACCTGAATATTCAAGTCCTCAAGTCTTCAAAACTCCAAGCTCAATCTTCAATTCGGCAGAGTTTCGGCTCTCAAAGTTCCAACCTTTTAAAAATGAACAACCCATGGCCTATTTATAGGCACCCAGATCTATGCCTAGGCACAGATCTGGGCTGAGGTGGCTCGGCCACAAGTGGCCGGCCACCCCTAGGTGGCTCGGCCGCCCCCGGAGCCACCTCAGGGTGGCTCGGCTTGGGCCGAGCCACCCTGAAGTGGCTCGGTTTCGGCCGAGCCCCTCAGGGTGTTTGGGTTTTGTGGTTTTGTCGGTTGTATCTGTTTTTGTCCGTGATTCGGTTGTGCGGTTGATTTGTCTGGACTCAATTTGTTGTACTGATTTGGCAGTCGATCCGAATCTTGATTTGGCAGTAAATCCACTTCTGAGTTCGAGTCCAAAACCGATCTTGATTCGATCGTGATTCGTCCGAGTCCGCTCTTGTTTGAATGACTTGTTGATTCCCCAAACCGTTGGCTTGATTCTACGCGTGAATGGATGTATTCCGTTGCTTGCGTGCGACTCATCAACCTCGTCGCCTCGTTGGTTCGTCGGTTTGTGCCGAGCTATGATAAGGGACCTATAAGCAATTTTATATGCCTACAACGGTCTGATCCGCGCGGTCGCGGGGGTTTGGTTTTTGGCGAGTTCTTTGGTGTTTTCCGATTTTCCGAGACTTGTATTTTCCACCGTTTTGCATGTTTGACCGTCTCGTTGACTTGCACACTTCGTTGCGGGATTGACCGTCGAACGCGCATTGGTTGATATGCGCACATGTTGATTAATGTGCGTGCGTATGTTAGCGTGCGCGAGTTGATTAACGCGCGCGTGTTGACCGACGCACGCGAGCTGATTGACCCGTGAGCTGATTGACCCGCGAGCTGATTGACGTGCGTGTGTTGATTGAGGCGCATGAGTTGATTGACGTGCGCTTGTTGATTAAGGCGCATGAGTTGATTGATGCACGTGAGCTACTTGACGTTTGCCGTTGTGGTGGTTTGTTGTCGTGTCATCAACGGTTCGCCGATTCGTTTCATGCGCTTGTCGGTGTCGGATAATCCTCTTCGACTCGGATAATGAAGTTCATCGCCTTCTCTTGGTCTCGAGCTGTGTGCGGGCACCCATAGGTAACTTTAGACGCCTACAGATACCCCTTCTAAAATATTTCAGACTCTTTCTTTTATAGAGGAGTCTGGAATGCTTTGGATAAGATAGGCCATCTCCTTAATTTCGTAGAGTGACCTTTAACTACCTTAATTCTTAACATCTTCAGCCTTCAATCTATTTATTGTTTCGTCGAATAGATGAAGCTCTTCCGGCGCTGCGTTTATCGTCTGACCGTTGTCGAAATCTTGAACTGAGATTGGTGTGTAAGTTTCTGAACTTAGCTCGTGTCATTGAGTTAACTTTGAACTGATCATCTTCGTCAGAAATTCATATCTGAATATGATTGAACTCCCTGAAATAATCGTTTGCCTTAGTTTGGCGAGATTGTTTATGCGTTGACCGACATTGATCTTTACTGTAACGTGTTGTACAGCGTTGATTTTTTGGCGTAACGTGTTGATCAGCGTTAACATAATTTATACTCGTACGTTTGCTAGAGTCTACACAGTTTAAGCTCTTAAGGCATTGGAGCGTGACGGTCTCAAATTTGGGGCTGCAGGACCAACTATTAAAGTCGTTTCGTCTACAAATATGGGTCTTATCCCTAAGTGGTTGGATGCTCAAGTCACGAGACCAACTAACGGAGCTGGTGCATCAATGACTCGCATTTATAGAATTTTTGGCAAATTCTCAGCCATCAACGGGTTTGATGAGCCTTTATCGACTACCGTTTGAGTCGGGCTAGTATGCAGATTGTTTAAGTCCGTTCCGCATGTGACGTTGTGCTAAAAGAGTTAACTCTTTTAGTGCTACGATATTGAATACGTAGACTTCGTCTTTCTCTTGTGAAAAGACTAAACAGCAACGTGTGTTAGACGTAGACTTAGGATTTTTGGCAAATCCTCAGCCATTAACGGATTTAACGTGCCTTTACTGATTCCCATTTAAATCAGGTTTTGCATGCGGATTGTTTAAGTCCATTCCGCATGTGACGTTGTGCTAAAAGAGTTAAGTCTTTTAGTGCTATGATATTGAATACATAGACTCATCTTTCTTACGAGAATAGACTACCCGGCAACGCGTGTTAGACCCTGACTTATCCCTTCTTAGGATTCGGGATAAAATTCCAAGTGCATGTGAGGCACGGATTTTGGTATTATTAATAACAACCTGCCACAATATCGAATATGTGGGCTTTTGTTCTTTTTACGGTTAAGAACTAACCGGCAACGCGTGCTAGGCGTTGACTTATCCCTACTTAGGATTCGGGATAAAATTCCCTAGACTGAAATTCTGGTGTCTTCTTTAATCGGTGAAAGACTAAACTGGTAACGCGTGTCAGGTGTTGACTTATCCCTGCTTAGGATTCGAGATAAAATTTCCCCTGCGTGTAAGGCGCGGATTTTAGTGTTATTAATAACAACTCGCCACAACGTCGAATATGTGGGCTTTTGTTCTTTTTTACGGTTAAGAACTAACCGGCAACGCGTGTTAGGCGTTGACTTATCCATACTTAGGATTCGGAATAAAAATCCCCATGCGTGTGAGGCACGGATTTTGGTGTTATTAAGAACAACCTGCCACAATATTGAATATGTAGGCTTTTGTTCTTTTTACGATTAAGAACTAACCGGCAACGCGTGTTAGGCGTTGACTTATCCCTACTCAGGATTCGGGATAAAATTCCCCGTGCGTGTGAGGCATGGATTTTGGTGTCATTAATAACAACCTGCCATAATATTGAATATGTGGGTTTTTGTTCTTTTTACGGTTAAGAACTAACCGACAAAGCGTGTTAGGCGTTGACTTATCCCTACTCAGGATTCGGAACAAAATTCTCTGTGCGTGTGAGACACGGATTTTGGTGTCATTAATAACAACCTGCCACATTATTGAATATGTGGGCTTTTGTTCTTTTTACGGTTAAGAACTAACCGACAACGCGTGTTAGGTGTTGACTTATCCCTACACAGGATTCGGGATAAAATTCTCTATGCATGTGAGGCACGGATTTTAGAAGTTTAAAAAAAAGTGGTGTCTTCTCCTGGGGCAAAGACGAACCCGATGCGGGAGAGGAAGAATTTTATATTCTATCTCCCAAAGCTGAAGAGGAAGAATTTTATATTCTATCTCCAGTCACAAAAGTAAACTCAAAGTGGTATCTCCACTTCAAGAATCCGGGAAGGTGAAACTAAGAGTGGGATCTCTACTTCGAGAATCAAAAAGATTCGAATAATCCTAACTGTCGGAAGGTTTGATTATCGAACTAAAAGATGGGTTTCTCGTTTATCGAGAGTGAATTGGGGTTTTGGCCTTGACTATAGAAAGGTTTGACCAAACGGGAGTTTGAGGTGATCCTAACTGTAGGAAGATTTGATCACTTGATTTGAAAGTGGACCTCTCGTTCATTGGAGGAATCGAAAGGGGATTTTCGTTTTGGCCCTAACTGTAGGAAGGTTTGACCGAGTGGGAGATTTGAGACGATCCTAACTGTAGGAAGGTTTGATCGCTCGATTTGTGGGCCTCTCATTTATTGGAGGATACGAGAGGAGATTTTGGTTATGGTCCCAACTGTAAGAAGGTTTGACCAGGTAAACAGTAGGAGTAAGAGTACAAATCATAATGGGAGTGTTGATTCGTACAAATCACTCAGAGGGGGTTCCTGATGTTAAGTGATAAATACTTAACATATAGGGGTTTGACAATCATCAATGTTAAGTGCACAGACGCATCAAAAGTTTGAGTGGATTCAAACGAAAGGAGTTTTGGTGGTCCTACCGTTAATTAGTTTGATCGGTGGGGGATTTTATGGTGGAAGACCGTGAGTCGTCAAACACCAATGGGAGTTTTGTGAGGGAAGATTGATCCAACGAAGTGATCAAATCTCGTCTTAGCAAAAGAGTGTTCGGAAATCACGATGGGTTTAGTGTTTATCACTTTATTTGTAATGATCGGGTTATCCCTAAGAAAATTACATGTAGCATTCTTTCGGGAACTTCCCGTTACGTAAATCATCCACCCCCAGCCTTCTTTGCGGAACTAGTTCAGACATTATATTCAGTTACATGACCAGGTTATCCTTAAGAATATTAGCGTAATATTCTCCAGGAACTTCCTGTCAAAAGTGGGAAATAGTTTAGACTCGTGTGCCTATTGGAGTATTAAGAAGCAGTTTATACTCGTATACTTGTCGGAGTGTCACCATTCTCATTTGGCTTATCCCAGCGTTATGACGCCGGCTTCAACCAAGGTTTGGATGCTATTCTTGAGAGCAAAGCAATTCTTGGTGGGATGAAGGATCCTCCTGTGGTGCGCACAGTACTTTGGATCCGCCGTGTTGTCAGCTTCCTCCTGATTTGTGATAGGTGGTAGCTTGATCTTGTTATTTTCAAGGAGGGATTCGAAGATGGCTGGAATGTCTTCGTCCTTGAAGGAGTACTTTTTTTGGAATCTCGAACCCGAAGTCTTCTGCTGTCTTCGGGGTTGCTGTTGCGACGTCTGGTTAGCGTCAATAGCTGCTGCAAGTACTTTCCCTTTACCACAGGAGGTGAAATTTGATTTCGGAGGATTTGCCATTGGTTGGCTTCTCTCGGCCTTCTTCCTCCGGAGGAAGCGTTCGGCCCACTCTCCGCGCGTCTTAAACTCTTTCCATGTGTTGGACGGTGCGACTCCCATAATTTCCAACACATCCAATGAGAGGTTGTTGTGACAGGTTTGAAGGATGAAGTCCTCTGTGATTGGATCTCGGTAGTTCATCGCCTTATTCTGGAAGCGCTTGATGAAGTCGTCGACCGTTTCGTCGTCTTTTTGCTTCTCATCAAAGAGTGCTCTGATTGACACCTCGGCGTCATCATCAAAGAAATAAGAGAGGAATAGATTCTCCAGGTCGTCCTAGCTGCTGATGCTTCCAGACTTGAGACGGTGGTACCAATCGAAGGCGGGCCCGCGAAGGGTGCCAACGAATGACCGAACTATCAAGGCTTCATTGCCGGAGATCATACCCAAGTGGGACTTAAAGTAGATCAGATGTTGAGTGGGCGAACCCTTCCCGTCAAACGGCGTGAAGTTAATCAGGTTGAACTTCGCCGAATGCGGGATCGAATCCCACTCTCTCGGGTAAGGACATGGAATACCGATCCTTTTTACCTCTCGATCAAACATCAAAGCATTGACTTTTCTCTCGAGATCCTTAATCTTTTCGTCCTCGTTTGTATCATGCTTCGGACGATTTGTGAGAGGAACAATGGGGCCACCCCCGGTGTTGTCATCATTGGTAGGACCACCCCCAGTGATATTGTCTTCAGTGGGACTACCCCAAGTGTTCTGATCAACGAGATGGTTCTCAGCATTGAGGCGTTCATCCACATCTGAATCGCTACCTGCTTGGTTAGCAGTGTTGCGATAGCTAGATTCGCCAATTTTATCCGAAGCTTGGATTTGTTGGTCATGTTCTTCCCTCATCCGCTGCATAGCTATTTCCATTTAGAACTTGAAGTTCTCTTTTTGCTTGGCCAAGGCATCCTCAACCATTTTTGCTACTTCCTCGGTGTTAATGATAAACACTTCGCGGGATTATCTCGGACTGGATACCGTATTATCAGAAGCGATTGCCGAGTTAGCATCCGATGCTTCATCATCCGAGGATAACCCTCTCTGCATTCTCTGATAACCCCTTTGTCTAATAGTTCCTGATCGTAACCGGGTTAGACGATGCGATAAAAGCGGGTCAGAGCTAGAAGATCAAATCGATTTTTCCTTATCAACCATATTGATGGTAACCTCTGGGGATTCGTCACCTTGAACGACCGATCGTTTCTTACGGAGACGCTTTAGATTGGACTTAGTCTTTCCGTTGGAGATCCTCTCAAATACCGAGACCCTCTGTGGAGCGGTCTTGGGGCAGCTACTTGCTGATAATACTGCCCTGATTAACTTGGCGTACGGGCAATGAGACTTTGTTTCTCGGGTATATCTCTTCCGAGACTTATTCATACCCCCAGCCCGATAGTACAACTCATCGGTCAGATGACTAGAGTAACCTATCGTGTGTTGACACGACTCCCCTGGTATAACCTTGTCATCGTCAGATGAATATGTTTCTTTCAGGAGATTTGCCGCTTTATTAGCATTCTCAAGAGTCACGCGTTTAGAGTCACGCATTTGTGAGCGTGAACTCTTGATGGGCTCTTGGAGTTTAATTCGCCGTCTGAGGCAATCAATTACAGAAGTTTTCTATGTGTGACCCCCAGATCGAGTAATTGCTCGGGATTCAGTCACCCGACCCAAGCGTTCTTTGACTTGGGTTTTGCCTCGACCCGCATGCGAAGGATGAAGACGATCCGTGATCTTCATTTTGAAACGGGACAAGTCTACGCTGTCGCGGGACTCCACCGGTGATGCGGAACTCAAAAGGATTGACAAAACAGGCGCAGAACATCTTTTGCCTTGACTCTGGTGCGGGTCGGATTTCGGTGACCTGCGGCTTGGAGGGTCGGATTTGGGTGACCCGCAAAGTGGAAGGTCAGATCTAAGTCACCCGTGAAGTGTAGGGTCAGATCCAAGTGATCCGTGATTTGGAGGATAGGATCCAAGTGACTCGCAAAGTGGAGGGTCGGATCTAAGTGACCCGCGAAGTGGAGGGTCGGATCCAAGTGACCCGCGATTTGGAGAGTCGGATCCAAGTGACCCGCTCTTCTCGATTATTTCGGCCTTCGTCTTGGACTTTGGCCTCCATACTTTGTGCAGTCTTTGTGGTTTCTTTTCCACTTCTTTCCTCTGCAACCTTTTGGCCTCTTGCGTAAGAATTCGCGCGTGCGCAAGCAGTACGCAGCGATTTTTGATCCGCTCTTCAAGAGTTGAATGGGTCCTTTTGACTTGTACCCATTCACTTATTGGTGATTTGGAAGAGAGTACATTTGTCTGCTGTTGGGGTGCTTAGAGTTGCCTAAATTTCAGATCCGCCTCGTATTGGATCCCGTTAATTGACTCCAAAGCCCTAACGAGTTGGCGCGCAACACGTTGGCGCTGTCTTTGGTGATCTCTCTTCGATAAAGTGGGCGCGCCTTCTGTACCTAACTACTTGATTGAGGAGGTGTTCAGATCGGCGGATCCGGACTCGTTAGAGGCCGGAAAGGCGTTGCAAGGTTCAGCTACCGCAGCAACGGGGGTCTTGATCTTCCTACGCTTGCAAGAGGCGGGGGATCTAGAGGAGGAGGACGACAGATATTCCTCAAACTTCAGTCGGTCGAACTCATATTCGACCATTTCTTCAACCGGGATGCAGATCCGAGGTTACGACACGACAGCTCCGGCAACGAAGCTGTTGGCTCCCACTGTGATCGCCAGTTTGTTTTCGTCGAAAATTATTGTATTCATTATAGTATTCATTACAACTTCAGTCGTTATAATGAAAATAAAAAAAATAGTCTTTTTATAAGACTTTTACACAATGAAATAAAAAAATACAATTCTCGTTAAACAAACGCAAAGATCGTTTATCGGTCTTCTGCTTGCGTGGGTGTCTTTGCCTTTACCGGGGATTTTGATATCCGTGGACCGCCTTAGATCTGGATCCGGTTGATAGAAAATTCGGTAGAGCTTCGCCTTCACCGAAGTAGTGTTTGATTTGAAGCGCTAAGATCGACCAAGCGAAATCAGCACTCTTCTTAAGATCAAGACCAAGCCTGATCTCAAGAAACTAGGGGAAACGGGCGTCGGATCTCTCGAACTCTCCTTCTTTATACCGAAGAACTCGCCAAGATCTGTCAACCCTCGCTGAAATTCGTGCTCCTTTGACTCCTCAATCTGGCAACACCTCCTCCTCTTGATAATTAATCCCCCCTCCTGAAAGGAGGACCCGAGCTCGTATTTATAAGCTTCGAAAGCGGTTATTTGGATGAGAACAAGTGATTTGGCCTTATCTTTAGTTAACAACAGCCTAATCACATTTGGGGATGATATCAGATCAGTTGGGATGCTCAGGAACCAACAAATCCTGAGAAAAACCGTCAAAAACCGCCAGGCGCAGGTCGGCGCGGTCCGATCCGCGCGGTCGCGGGGGTTTGGTTTTTGTCGAGTTCTTTGGTGTTTTCCACTTTTTCGGGACTTGTATTTTCTACCGTTTTGTGTGTTTGACTATCTCGTTGACTTGCACGCTTCGTTGCGGGATTGACCGTCGAACGTGCGTTGGTTGATATGCGTGCGTGTTGATTAATGCACGTGCATATGTTGGCATGCGCGAGTTGATTGATGCCCGCATGTTGACCAACGTACGCGAGTTGATTGACCCGCGAGCTGATTGACGTGCGCGTATTGATTGAAGCTCACAAGTTGATTAACGTGCGCGTGTTGATTAAGGCGCACGAGTTGATTGACGCACGTGAGCTACTTGGCGTTTGCCGTTGTGGTGGTTCCTTGTCGTGTCATCAACGGTTCGCCGATTCGTTTCATGCGCTTGTCGGTGTCAGATAATCCTCTTCAACTCGGATAATGATGTTCATCACCTTCTCTTGGTCTCGAGCTGTGTGCGGGCATCCATAGGCATTTTTAGATGCCTACACTACTCCTATAACTTCTAACACGTCCAAAGAGAGGTTGTTGTGACAGGTTTGGAGGATAAAATCCTCTGTGATCGAATCTCGGTAGTTCATCGTCTTATTCTGGAAGCGCTTGACGAAGTCATCGACTATCTCGTCGTCTTCCTGTTTCTCATTGAAGAGTGTTCTGATTGACACTTCGGCATCATCATCAAAGAAGTGAGTGAGGAACAGGTTCTCCAGGTCATTCCAGTTGTTGATGCTTCCAGGCTTGAGACGGCGGTATCAATCAAAGGCGGGCCCGTGAAGGATGCCGACGAATGACCGGACCATCAATGCCTCATTGCCAAAGATCATGCTCAAGTGAGACTTAAAGTAGATCAGATACTGAGTGGGCGAACCCTTCCCGTCGAATGGCGTAAAGTTGGTGAGGTTGAACTTCGCCGGGTATGGTACTAAATCCCACTCTCGTGGGTAAGGATACGGAATACCAATTCTCTTTACCTCTTGAGCAAACATCAGAACGTTGATTTTGCTCTCGAGGTCCTTCATCTTTTTGTCCTCGTCCATATCATGCTTCGGACGATTTCTGAGAGGAACAACGGGGCCATACCCAGTGTTTTTATCATTGGTGGGACCACCCCCGGGTTGTTATTCTAAGTGAGACCACTCCCAACATTTTGGTCAACAAGGGGGTTTTCAGCATTGATATATTCATCCATGTCTGAATCGCTAGCTGCTTGGCTAACATTGTTACGATAACTGGATTCACCTATTTGATTCGACAAGGCTCAGATCGGTTGGTCGTGCATTTGTTTCATCTCCTGCATAGTCATTTCCTTTTTGATTTTGAATGCTTGCTTCTGCTTGGCCAGAGCATCCTCCACGATTTTGGCCACTTCCTCGGTGTTAATCATAAACACCTCGTGGGATTGTCCTGGGCTGGATACCGTTTTATCAGAAGTGCTTGCAAAGTTAGCATCTGATGCTTCATCATCCGAGGATAATCCTCTCTGCTTTCTCTGATAATCCCTTTGTCTAATGGTTCCCGATTGTAACTGGGTTAGACGATACGATATGAGCGGGTTAGAAATACAAGGTCGAGTCGATTTTCCTTTATCAGCCATGTTAATCGCGACTTCTGAAAATTCGTCATCTTGAGCGACCAATCGTTTCTTGCAGAAGCGTTTTGGCTTGGACTTAGCCATTCTGTTAGAGATCCTCTCGAATACCGAGACCCTCTGAGGAGCGGTCTTGGGGCAGCTACATGCTGATAATACTGTCCTGACTAGTTTGGCACACGGACAGTGAGATTCTGTTTCTTGGGTACTTCTTTTTTGAGACTTGTTCGTACCCCCAGCCCGATAGTACAACTCATCGGTTAGATGATCGGAGTAACCTATCTTGTGTTGGCATAACTCCTCAGGTATAACGTTGTCGTCTGACCAACATGTTTCCTTCTGAGAGCTTGCTGCCTTATTAGCGTTCTTAAGAGTCACACGTTTAGAGATACGCTTTTGGGAGCGTGAACTCTTGATGGGCTCTTGGACTTCAATTCTCCATCCGAGGCGATCAAGTGCATGGGTTTTCCCATTATAGAAAGGCTCTAACTTGTTGCGAGAGTGTGTGCGACCCTCAGCTCGAGTGGTTGTTCGGGAATCAGTCACCGGACCTAAGCATTGTTTGAACGAAACCTTACCTCGATCCTCGTGCAAAGGACCCAGGCAATCCCCCATCCTCATCATGAAATGGGACAAGTCTCCATGGTCGTGAGGCTTCACTGGAAGTGCAGGATTCATCAGGACAGGAATAGGAGCTGTCGGAGACTCAAAACAGGCCGCGGGTGGTGAACCGACACAAA
The DNA here is from genome assembly GCF_001876935.1 of Asparagus officinalis. Taxonomy (NCBI): domain Eukaryota; kingdom Viridiplantae; phylum Streptophyta; class Magnoliopsida; order Asparagales; family Asparagaceae; genus Asparagus; species Asparagus officinalis. Next base: position 65,794,971 of record NC_033794.1, on the reverse strand, counting down.
GCAAACTGAACCGGTTCGATTCAGGCAGAAACCAACCAATGGTGGATCGGCTTTGGCC
>NC_033794.1:65751109-65794903 GCF_001876935.1 Asparagus officinalis | reverse complement strand
GGACAAGCCACCATTTGGTGTCTCGGCCTTGGCTAAGCCACCATTTGGTAGCTTGGTTTTGCCCGAGTCAGCCAGGGCTGGTTCGCGAATTTCGGGCGGTGTTCAATTTCTTTTCGACGCCGTTTCGGACTTTGGTTTCCATACTTTGTGTAGTTTTGATGGCTTCTTGATCACCTCTTTTTTCTTCAGCTTCTACGCTTCTCGCACAAGAATTCGTGCGTGTACAATCAAGGCACGACGCTTCTAAATGCACTCCTTGAGGGTTGAGAGGGTTTGTTTGACTTGGATCCATTCATTTGTCGTTTGTTTGGAGAAGAGGCCATTTGCTTGCTGTTGAGGGGGTTGGCATCTTCTAGACTTTAGATCCGCTTCGTAACAAATCCCGTCAACTGGCTCCAAAACCTTAGCAAGTCGACACGCAAGTTGTTAGCGCTGCCTTTGGCGTGCCCTCTTTGATAGGGTTGGCGTGCTTTCTGCAATTGACCCCTTGATGGAGGAAGGGTCTAGATCTGTAGATCCGGGCTTGTTGGTGGCCGGAGGGGCGTTGTAAGGTGAGATTGAAACAGTAATGGAGGCCTTTATTTTCCTACGATTGCGATGGGTAGAGGATCTGGAGGAGGAGGACGACAAATACTCCTCGAACTTCAGTTGGTCGAATTCGTACTCTACTTCTTCGTCAACCTGGATCCGGATCCGTAGTTGTGACACGACAGCTTCGGCAGCGAAGCTGTTAGCTCCCACTATGGCCGCCAACGTGTTTGGTTCAAAAGTCGATGTTTTCATTATCATCGAATCTATTACAACTTTGCTCATTACAATAAACTCAAATAAACGAGAAAAGTCGATCTTTTTATAAGATCTCCTTATACAATGAATATACAAAAAGTACAACTCTTATCAAACAGAACAATAAACGTTTATCACCCGCTGCTTGCGTGGGAACTTTGCATGTGACGAGGACGTTAATATCTGTGGACTGCCACGTATCAGATCCGGTTGACAGATTAAGTTGATCAAAACTCTTACTTCACGAAGGAAGTGATCGCTGCAGCGATGATCCTGACCAAGTGAGATCACGGCTCTTCTCGAGATTTAAGACTAAGTTTAAATCCATAGGAATAAGGGAGGAGTCTCAGATCTCTTGAACTCCACTCTTTATGCACAGGAATTCGCCAAGATTTGCTAACCCTCACTATAAATTCGTGGCTCCACTCTCCAATTCGGCAGCGCTTCACCCTCTTGATCTTCCACCTCTGATGAAATGAGCCACCGAGCTTATATTTATAGGCTTCGGTTAGGGGATTTTTGGATAAGAATGATAGATTCAGCCCTATGTTCAGTTAATGACCGTGTAACAACGTTTGTGGATGATATCCAATCAGTTAGGACATTCAGAAACGAACAAATCCTGAGAAAACCCATCAAAATCGAAAAGAACGTGTTTTTGGATCGAAACTGGCCAAATCGTCGTTTGGTGGATCAGCCTTGGCCGGGCCACCAAATGGTGGCTCGGCGACGGCGCGAGGCCAGCCAGCGCCAGCGAGTCGTTTTGACGCGACTCGCTGGCCATGACTTTGCTCGTTTTTCGGGTTCTGACTTGTTCTGTCGTTACGCGTATTTAGTCGTTTCCGTTGACTTGTACGTTGTTTTGGTGGCCGATGAGCGTGCGGACCACTTGGTGGCGGCCGGTGAGCACAGCGGGCCACTTGGAGTTGGCTGACGAGTGCACGGGCCACTTAGAGGTGACCTTTGAGTGCACGGGTCACGTTGGTTTGTCGATTGCGTTGCCGCATGAGCGTGCGGGCCATTGGTGGTGGCCGGTGAACATGCGGCCACTTGGGCTGGCTGACGAGTGCACGAGTCACTTGGAGGTGGCCGCTGAGTGCACAGGTCAGTCGGTTTCGCCGATTTAGTGTCGACTGAGCGTGCGAGCCAACTTGGTGGGGCCGGTGAGCACAGCGGGCCACTGGAGCTGGCTGACGATGCCCGGACCACTTGGAGGTGGCGGTGAGTGCACAAAGTATCACTTGGTTGTCGATTTGGTGGCCGATGAACGTGCGCGCCATTTGGTAGTGGCTAGTGAGCATGCGGGCCACTTTGAGCTGCTGACGAGTGCACGGGCCACTTGAAGGTGGCCGGTGAGTGCACGGGCCAGTCGGTTTGCAGATTTGGTGTCGATGAGCGTGCGGGCCACTGATTGTGGCCGGTGAGCACGCGTGCCACTTGGAAGCTGCGCTGACGAGTGCACGGGCCACTTGAGGTGGCTGATGAGTGCACGGGACAGTCGGTTCGTCGTTTCGCGGCTTCATGCGCTCGTCGGCGTCGGATAATCCTCTTAGACTCGGATAACGACGTTCATCGTTTTCTCTCTATCTCGAGCTGTGTGTGGACACCTATAGATATTTTTAGAAGCCTACAGATATCTATAGTATTGCACCCTAAAAAATTGGCAAACAAACAAGCCCCTGTTGCGGAGGCCTACGACTACCGGAGAGCATGAGGGACCGGACCACATGCAAGGGAGTGAGGTCGCAGGCTCAATTATGAAGGCTGAATTGAATTGATCGCTGAGAGCAGTGGCTTGGCTTTGATTTATATGTGGATTGTGGATCAACATCCTTCATTATATTATTGAGAGAGAGAGGACCGGGGGAGGGGGGGCATTGGCATGTGCACTGATGGCGACATATTCGACCGGAGAGGATGAGGTATTGGCATGTGCACTGGTGGCGACATATTCGACCGGACTGGGACATTATTACGTCTTGTTTGAATCCACAGAAAGAGGAATACTTTGAACAGTCCATTGAGTGTTTACTGTCCATTGACTAACAGTAAAAATAAGTTGCAAATGGTTAATCTTTGAACAGTCCATTGACTAAGGGGCTGTTTGGTTCACCAGTTTATAGAATAGGATTAGTATTTGGGGTCTGACAGTGGCAATTTGGTAATTTTTGGATTCTCTGTGAATCCTATTCTGGGGTTTGGCTCAGCCAAAAATTTGGGATTACCATATCCATAAAGTAGCTACAGTGTCGGTTTTTTATAGAAACCCAAATCGGAAGAATAGGAGCGGATTTGGGCGAGATTTCTGACAGGGAGCTTCAACGTCGATTCCGATTCCTATCTCACGAATTCGATCCCTAGATCTGGAATCGTTGTTCTTCTCCCGCCTCATCGCCCTCTTCTTCGCGCCTCTTCTCCCGCGCTTCGTCTTCTTCTACTTGGGGTTGGGGCTCCAAATCGAAACCCTAGCTTTGTTTTCCACGAGCTTGTTGGTGGGTTTCTTGCCTTCGATTCTTGGTGATCCCTTCTCGATCTTGTTCTGCTTCGAGTGTGATTGTTGGCTACGGTGTTGTGATTGACTTCGGTGGGTTTTTTGGTTGGACGTCGGCATTTTGGAACTTCATCAGCTAGGTATAAATTTTGTTTTCTTATTTTGCCTTATTTCTGCAGTTATTTGAGAAATTAATTTTAATTTTGAAACAACCAAGAAATAGAATAGGATAGCAATTTCAATGATTTAAGAGAATAATTTCATAATATTACAGTAAAACAATTCATGCGGGTGTTTGTGTACTGGATTTTGTTGTTAATGTGCAAGAATTAGGTTGTTAGATAGATAAACGACATGAAAATAGAATAGAAGTTATTTTTCTATTTTCGCTTTCTTGCACAAATCTTTCTAAAATCTAAATAAGGCCCTCAAATAATTAGTTAAAATTGCTGTGTACTGAACTTGCTGTTTTTTTTTTCTTTTATTTCCTTTTTTTTTTGTGTGTAAATTATTAGTAATCTAACCATATAGTTTGTTTGTTTTTGGGTCTATATTGCTTCTTGATAATTGTGTGAGATGGAATGCAATATTAGTTAAAATAAGTAGTCATCTTAAGCTGTAACTGTATGATAATTTTAAAACGGATGTAGATGGATATGGAAGATGAGGAAGAATTGAAGAGGATGTGTGCTAATACAGCTGTCTGCGCCGTGGTCACTTTGGTAACATGTATTTTGAGAATGCGTGCTAAGCGCAAGAGAATATCAAATTGTTCGCAGCAAGAAAGGGTCAGAAAAATATATTGTAGAGAGGTTCACTTCAGACGTGTACTGGAGGGCTATCAAGATAGCTGCCAATCTTATATTAGAATGAGACCGAGGGCCTTTTTTAAACTTGTTGAAGTAATGAAAGCAAACGGTTTATTAAAAGATACAAGACACGTTCAAGTTGAAGAACAGCTTGCTATGTTCCTGAGTATTATTGGGCACAAAACTAAAAATAGAATAATAAGAACTGAGTTCATAAGATCAAGGGAAACAGTTAGCAGGTATTTCAATAAAGTCTTGCAAGCAATGAATGAATTACGTGATCGGTACATGAAGCAAGCCCCAAAAGAAGTTCCTGAGGAGATTGCAAACAACTCAAATTATTTTCCTTACTTTAAGGTAAATTAAATACATACAACTTAATAATTTTCCAAATAAACTTTTTTTATTTAACTATGTATAATTTATAATTTTTTATAGGACTGCATTGGTTTGATAGATGGCACACACGTCGACGCGGTGTTACCTAGTGACCTAGTTGCACGGTTTAGAGGGAGAAAAGGGGTCACCCAAAACATCTTAGCAGCGTTTGTGTTTTCAGGCTGATGCTGGGGTTGTGCCTTTTGATTTCAGCTTGTGCAGCATTTGCTGCAGGTGGATTTTGGTGCTGTTTTGTTTGAGCTTGTGTATTTTTCAAGCTTTGCTGGGGTTGTGCCTTTTGATTTCAGCTTGTGCAACATTTGTACCAGTTGGGGGTTGGGGCTGTTTTGTTAAGAGCTTGTTAAACTCGTGGTTGCATTTTGTGTTGCTGTTTTGGTTTTCCTTGCCTGTGGGTTACTTGCTGTTTTGGTTTGCCTTGCCTGTGGTTTTCCTTGCACTTGATATGTGGCAATGATGATGATCAACGTTTACTGAGAATGCAACCTAACTTACATCGTTTATTATATCCAGATGAGGCAATATTTGAGATGAGATTGCAGCCTACATTGAATTGGCAATGTCTAGGCGAGGCAATTCATCCTTATAATGCAATCTGTAATAAACATGTTTAAGTTATAGGTGGGGCAATCAATGATGACAAGTTGATCTATTACTGAACCATACAATATCAATTAGAATTTGTACCCAGTTCAAACAACAGTTTTCATTACATCCTCAGTAGTTCTTGCAAGTACAGGTACATGACATGAAGTTTGAAATAATTAAAATAACACAAAAAATTGCTAAGAAAATTACAGAAATCTTCCGCACTAGTAGTTGATTTTCGACAAGTCTTAATTCTTTCTTCAGCTTCTTTGATTGCAAAATATATTTTTCTCCGTACCTATTTTCTTTGACATATTGGCTTCCTTGGTTGCTCGATGACTCTCCTCTTTCTTCAGCCCATTTGAAAAAATTACATTCTTTATTTGGGAATTTTGCACACCCCCAATAACACCTACCCTTATTTTTACCATTCTTGCACACTTTCATCGGTGTTCGGAGATGGCAGTCGCAATAAACTTCATAATCCTGCAAGCACTCTTCTGATATCATTTTCATGTCGGGACAGCAAATTGAAGACAATGTGTATTTTATAAATGCTGAAAATGAGAATGCTTGGAATAATTGTGAGGCCTCAAGGTGAATTTATAGCCACTATGGCCCTCTTCTAGCCGTTGCTACAGTGATCTGACTATGTTTTTGGAAATCTGAATTTTGAAGGCTGAAAAGAGCCGTTGCTATAGTGTTTCAAGCAATAAATTTGAATTAAGGCCTCTTCTAGCCGTTGCTACAGTGGTGTTTTAATTGGTAAAGAGGCTAGCTGTTGCTACAGTATCTATTCCCAAAAAAAGAGACTTTTTGAAGCAAACATGATATTAGGAATTGGACCAATTCTATAAAAGTGAGATTCCTAATCCTTTGGGTGAAACAAACATAGAATGCCAAAAAAATAGGATTCCATAAAACTAAAACTTGTCTATAAAAATTTTATGGATTAGGTTGGAATTCATAAATAAAATAGGATTCCTAATCCTATTCCTACCCTCTATTGAACCAAACAGCCCCTAACAGTAAACAGAACAAAAAAATAAGTTGCAACTTTACTATCACAGGTTATTTCTGCTATTAAAAGATGAAATTGTTGTATTATGATCTAACAATGTATATCCATTGGCAGAGTCAAGAATTTCCGCAAGTCCAAAAAATAATATAACACGATTTTGAACTAGGGTATAGATTTATAACTATGTATACATTGGAGTCGTTTCTATTCATGTATTTTTGTATGTCAAGAAGAGGCTTGATCCTTGATTTTTTTTCCTATGTCAAGAAGAAAATTAACTCAAATGCATTCTCTGATTCAACTGTGAATTCACATTGTCCTAAGATGAAAAAATTAAACCTATGAATTTAATTGTTAGGGGAAAAAATAAAAAATAAAAGCACTTAAATGCCTTATAGTTTCACTCACTTTGCACTTATACCCTCACTTATTTTTAATGACACCTGTATATCCTAAATTGTTTAAAATTAACTCATTAGTATTTTTTATTATGCAAATGTGAAAATTGTCATACATTGCCCAAATGTGAAAATTAGAATGAGTGTTGCAGGAGAATTGTTAGGGCAAATCTTCGCATTTGCATGACTAAGGATATTTTAAGTACAACTTTTAAGAAATTTAGAGTATTTAATTACAAGTTTTAAAAACTTTAGAGTATTTAAGTTTTGCAACGAATAAGTGAGGTTATATAAGTGTAGAATTGTTGTACCTCCTCAAGTTAAGAGTACACTAATTTAGGTATAGAGGGTAATAACCGTAATATATCTTCGGATGGTTGGAAATTTAATTTTTTTATCTATATGAGATGTGTCTACTATTGCTGAGGTCACTTCGTTCTTTTAATAAATATTTTTATGGAAAGAAAGAAAAACATATCTAAAAAGTTAATTTTTTGAATATTTGGAAGGAAGAAAAATATCCAAATGCTTTTATGACTATTGTGATACCTTCCTTCTGTATTGAACAAACGATTTCGTTTTTCTAGGAGTTTGGCAATTAGTTTGCCTTGCAAAGGTTTACATAGGCTATGATCAATATTCTTGTTTCCATCTCCATTTATTTAGAAATAAATGATATGTCAATTTAATAGCATGTTAAAAAAATGGTTGACTTAATATAAGAAATCCAAATATATTTATATAGACCTATGAGTTTATACTAATTTATATAACATGCTTGTGATAATATTCTTAATTATTCACTAATCTTTGAAGTTTTAATTTTAGTATTAACAAGAATTTATTATATTTTTAAATTAGTACTAAGTTTTCGTACATTGGAGATTGGACAAGGTTAAAGTTAGTTTTTTTGGATTAACCTCCATTAAACATTCTTTTTTTTTTGAGATAAAAACAAGGGATATACCTGTTCATTAAAAAACCAAAAGAAGTACACATTATGTAGTTACAAAATTAGGATACGAACTGTATCCAATTGTTAGAAGATAGAAAATAAAGTTTCTAAAACTAGGGATGCATAACGTTCTTCTTCCAGAGATCCATGAAGATAATCTCACTAGTACAAAACAGGACAGCCCAAACTATTGGAATCATTTGGGAAAACACAGTCCCAAACAGTTACAACAGTTTGGGTTGAAAAAAAACCATTTGGACTGAAGCCGTTAGGGAAAAGTCTACCCCAAGGGTCGCCTAAACGGTTGTAACCGTTTGGGATTTAATAAATTGCCAAACGGGTTTAACCGTTTGGCCATTTTTTTGCCCAAACGGTTGAAACTGTTTGGGCAAATTTTCGCCCAAACGATTTTAACCGTTTGGTCATATATCTGCCTAAATGGTTAAAACCGTTTGGGAAAAAAATTGGCCAAACGGTTAGACTCGTTTGGCCTGTTTAGTGTTCAAACGGTTTTAAACGTTTAGGCTGTTTATTTAATATTTTTTTAAAATTTTGGCTACTTTATTTATCTACCTGTTTATATACACATCTCCCACAATAATTACTTAATATCTCATAATGAAATCAAAATATATGTACATACACAAAAATGTCTCAAACGATGCTAAATATCCAATGTTATATATACATACACAATGATTACTCAATATACAATATCAGAGACAAAACATATACATACACAATGATTACTCAATATCTCACAATGAAAAGCATCTAATATTATATATGTGTCTCTAATATCCAAAATGTCTCAAAGTCCAAAATAAAATTAGAAGTGGCCTAATCAATCTAGTCAAGGAACAAAAGAAATTCCTCGAAGAATGTCCTCCTGGGACAAACCCGAATGCCTCAAGTCTGCAAATATCCTAACAAGATTCTCCTATGATAAACCTTGAGCACTGGAAGTAGAAGTATTAGTAGTCGAAGCAGAACGAGCAGAATGTGGTATATCGGCACCGGGCTGAGGAATTAGGGCAGGACGAGTAAAGGATTGTGGATCATTAGGAGTGGGAGCAGGACAAGCGCCCTGAGAATTAACCTATAAAGTAATAGCAATGTATGAGTATATGCGCGACTAAGTGTTGAGTCTATGCGTATGTTTATGTGTGTATAAGTATTAAATGTATGTATATTTGTGTATGCTAGTGTACATGTGTATGCGAGAGTATGTATATTAGCATATGTACCATATTGTTATTAATGCAATGCATCTGAGACCTAAGCTCCTCCCTGAGACTGTCCATCTTAGCTACCTGGGCTCTGAGACTGTTTATCTCAGCTATTAGAGCTCTAAGATCAGCAACCCACAACGTAACTCCTGATTAGAAGTGTCGATTTCTGGTATGGAGGAGGACCTCAAATAAAACCGAGTGACACCAATGCCCATGGCTCTTTCATAACCACTGTGATGCCCTTCGTGCAAGGAATCTAACATCTAGGTGAAAGAAAGTGCATCGTCCTCTGGGGTTGAATCGACCCCTGATGAGGTTGCCTTCTCGATGACCCGCTCCTACATGATACAAAGTATTCAAATATAAGTCAACAAGGCAAGATAGATATATTTAAGAAAAAATTAAAATTAAAATAGAAGTATGATTATTATTAGAATATCACAATATTCTAGCCGAAATATTCTCCCAGTAGCCGAAATATTCTCCCAGCCGATTGCCTTCCATTTTATAATTATCTATAGTTGTTAAGTTGTTATTAGCATATTCTATTATAGTCAAGTTAAGATTTGTATACCTTAATCTCCTCCTAGAATCTTGCAAAGGAGGCAATATAATTTGTATATATTAGGCTGCACACATCAATGAGAACGGCAGGAGATTACATTCTTTCATGGTATCAGAGCCTAATCTCTGATCAAAAATCTTCAGATCCAATTCGGTTGTCCTCCTCATCCGATCAGCACTCAAGTTTCTGGCATCATCCTCTCTGATCAGCATTTGAGCTCCTCTCTGATCAAAACTTGAGTTTCATCTGCCATTGCCCACTCCAATCAGATCTTGCCTTCATCATCTCTTCTCTTCCGCTTGCTAACACACCATGACTAATTCCCTTGACTCGAGCTCCTCAGGCTCGAAGCACCCTGTTTTTCACCCGGCTTTTGCCGTCTCAAACATTAACAACCACATCAAACTCACCTTGGACACCGAAAACGTGCACTACGCACATTGGACGGAATTGTTCATCAATACCGCGAAAAGCTTTGATGTGGCCGATCACATTGTCATTCCTAAAGACAGCCCTCCTGTCACTACCGATGCTCAGTGGGAGCGTTTAGATGCCATTGTAAAACAATGGATCTATAGCACCATCTCTCCAGACCTTCTCCATACAATAATAACTCCTAGAAGAAGGTAAGTGAGGGTAACAAAGACATCCGAAGGTTTTGATTTCTTTGTAGTCGGGTATGCGGTGATATAGGCGAGCAGTGGGAGTGTGATAATTGATTGTTTTGCTGGGAAGAATGTTGTGTAAATACGTTGCCATAGACAACGCGTGATGCCAGAAAGAGGGGGGGGCATTGGCGTGTAATAGGAGTGTTCGAAGAAGGTTATTAATAGTACGTATTTTGCGTTCGGCCTTGCCGTTTTGTGATGAAGTGTGAGGGCAGGATAAGCGAAAAGTAATTCCATGATCAGAGAAATACTTAGTGAACGAGTTGTTGTCATATTCTCTACCATTATCACATTGTAAGTTTTTGATGGGTCTTTCAAATTGGGTGGTGATGAATCGGTGAAAAGAGGTGAATGTTTCGAATGTTTGGGATTTGTAAGTGAGGGGATAAGTCCATAGAAAATTCGTGTAATCGTCAAGAAATAAAATATAGTAGTGATGACCCATCGTACTTTTAACAGGTGACGTCCACAAATCGCTATGTATGATGTCAAAAGGGAGAGAAGTTTGAGTTTTAGACGGGTAGAATGGAAGTTTAATATGCTTACCGAGTTCACAAGAATTGCAAATACGACTAGAATTGAGTTTATTACAAGTAATAGAATTATTTTTCTGAAGGATATGAAAAACAGGATGTCCCGGGTGTCCGAGACGGTTGTGCCATGTAGTTGCGGCAGTGAGAGCTTGAGCAGTGCGAGGAGGTGTGCTGATGGAGTGGTTGATGGGGTAGAGGTCTCCTGCGCTACTACAGCGCATCAGCTGTGTCCCCGTCTGAAGGTCCTTGACAGAGAAACCAAACGGGTCAAATTCTACAGAAACAGAGTTGTCAGTAGTAAATTTTCTGACAGAAATAAGGTTTTTAATTAGTTTAGGGGCGTGTAAAACGTTTTTAAGTGCTAGAGGAGGATGAGGGGATTTAAAGAAAGTGTTACCGAACCCGTGTATTGGAATCAAGCTGCCATTACCAACGATGATACTATTTGTCGAGCTCGAATTAAAATAGGGAGAGAGTGTACCTTGATCAGACGTCATGTGAGATGTAGCACCAGTGTCCATATACCAATCATCGTCAGGCGGAGTTAGAGAGAGAGTATGCATAGCTTCGGCCAGAGTAGTGGGTACGAACATTCCCGAAGGTTGTTCGGCTGGTTGTGATTGGGCCACAAAAGCCTGTTGTGGGCGCTGACCAAGTAATCCAGGAGCCGTAGAGCGAGGAGCCCACCCCGTGGTAGGATAAGGGCAGGGTGGTGCAGTCCACTGGTTGAAGGGAACCCAAGTCCACGATGGAGGGGGCTGAGTTGAAGAGCTTGATGCGTTGGATTTGGACGTCCAATGTGCCTTGCCACGCCCTCGTCCGCCTTGAAAACGACCTCCACGACCACCTCCACCCCTGCCTCGACCTTGGGGTGGGCGAGAGGAGGTGTGTGGTGGTGAAGAGGTGGTGGCAGCAGGGGGAGCCGAAGGACGAGAAGCAGCGACAAGGGCTGTACCTGTGGAAATGGATCTGTTTCGGCGTGTCTCTTCAAGGAGGAGCATGGATCTCGCTTTGTAGAACGAGGGGAGCGGATTGCTTTGCTCAATAATGGTGGCGACAGTGGCGTAGTCTATGGACAGGCCGGTGACTAGTTGGAGAACTAGTCGGTCATCGCTTATTTTAGTACCAACGTTAGCAAGTTGGTCAGCCAACATTTTTAGGGCTTGGCAATAAGCGGAAATGCTCTGGAATTGGTCCATATGAGTACGGGTGAATTCTTGCTCCAAAAATACCGTACGAGAGTGTTTATTGTCTTGAAAGATATCCGCTAAGCGATCCCACGTTTCCTTAGCGGTTGCACCAGGAGTTATTATTGTATGGAGAAGGTCTGGAGAGATGGTGCTATAGATCCATTGTTTTACAATGGCATCTAAACGCTCCCACTGAGCATCGGTAGTGACAGGAGGGCTGTCTTTAGGAATGACAATGTGATCGGCCACATCAAAGCTTTTGGCGGTATTGATGAACAATTCCGTCCAATGTGCGTAGTGCACGTTTTCGGTGTCCAAGGTGAGTTTGATGTGGTTGTTAATGTTTGAGACGGCAAAAGCCGGGTGAAAAACAGGGTGCTTCGAGCCTGAGGAGCTCGAGTCAAGGGAATTAGTCACGCTGCATGTGGTTATTTAAGCATAAATTCAAATCTAATGGCGAATTAGAGCGATACAAAGCTCGTCTTGTTGTTAATGGCAGGTCTCAGCAGGTTGGAATTGACTGTACTGAAACTTTTAGTCCCGTTGTCAAACCCGCCACTATTCGCACTGTGCTAAGTCTTGCTTTATCCAGAGATTGGTCTATCTATCAATTAGACGTAAAAAATGCCTTCCTCAACGGTCATCTCAATGAAACCGTCTACATGCACCAACCACCCGGTTTTCGTGATAAATCTCGGCCTGACCATGTATGCCTCTTAAAAAAATCACTCTACGGGTTAAAACAAGCCCCTCGCGCTTGGTACCAACGGTTTGCTTCTTTTGTCACCACTATTGGCTTCATACACAGTCGCACTGATGCTTCCTTGTTCATATATACAAACGGCAAAGACATGGCCTATCTTCTCCTTTACGTCGATGACATTGTCCTTGCCTCTTCTACTGAAGCCGTTCGACAGTTCATTATTAGCAAGCTGCAAAGCGAATTTTCAATGACGGATTTGGGTCCCCTTCATTATTTCTTGGGTATTGCAGTACACCGCCACTCCACAGGACTGTTTCTTTCACAAAAGAAGTATGCACAAGAAATTGTTCAACGCGCCAATCTCTCCTCCTGTAAAGCTTCACACACCCCTGTGGATACAAAGAGCAAACTAAGCGCGAATTCTGGACCACCTGTTGCCGACCCACTCTTATACCGAAGTCTTGCCGGCGCTCTACAATATCTCACTTTTACCCGCCCAGACATCTCCTATGCCGTCCAACAGATATGTCTTCATATGCATGACCCTCGTGAAGAACATTTTAGTGCTTTGAAACGTATTATTCGCTATGTTAAGGGCACCGCCGAAATGGGTCTTACCCTCTGCAAATCCACATGTTCAAAGCTCACGGCGTACACAGACGCCGACTGGGGTGGGTGCCCCGACACCCGTCGGTCCACATCAGGGTACTGCATTTTCCTTGGCGACACGCTCGTCTCTTGGTCCTCTAAACGACAACCCACAATCTCACGATCCAGTGCTGAAGCTGAATACAGGGGTGTCGCTAACGCCGTAGCTGAAAGTTGCTGGATTCGAAACCTCCTTCTCGAGCTACATAATCCGCTACAAAAGGCCACAATTGTTTACTGTGATAATATTAGTGCTATCTATTTGTCCGGAAATCCAGTCAACCATCAACGCACAAAACATATAGAAATGGATATTCATTTTGTTCGGGAAAAGGTTGCTAAAGGTCAAGTTCATGTCCTACACGTCCCCTCTCGTTATCAATATGCAGATATTTTTACCAAGGGACTCCCACGAGTATTATTCGACGAATTCAGATCCAGCCTGAGCGTACGTCCGCCTCCCGCTCCGTCTGAGGGGGTGTATTAGAATATCACAATATTCTAGCCGAAATATTCTCCCAGTAGCCGAAATATTCTCCCAGCCGATTGCCTTCCATTTTATAATTATCTATAGTTGTTAAGTTGTTATTAGCATATTCTATTATAGTCAAGTTAAGATTTGTATACCTTAATCTCCTCCTAGAATCTTGCAAAGGAGGCAATATAATTTGTATATATTAGGCTGCACACATCAATGAGAACGGCAGGAGATTACATTCTTTCAATTATAGCCTAAAATCAGTTAATTAAATTTTTATCCAGAACATCTATTCAAGGGGATTTCGATCCATATTTGAATTATATACACTTTTTGCAGGTCTCGATGACAAAAGAGTAGCTACACTTAGGGATGAACCATCGTCTTTCACAGGTCTCGACCCATCTTTAAATTTTATACATATTTTAAAGGATCTTTGAAATTTATACAATTTTTACAGGTTTGATACACAATGTGACAACCTGATGAAATTTGAATTCAAATATTCAAGCTAATCAGAATACTTCAACAGAAATGCCTGTGCGTCTAAGTCACTTAAACAGTACATATAGCTCATTCCTAGTCTTAGATTGTTGTGGTATCGAACTAAGGTCCTAATCATTCTATTCAAGCTCCCAAAGGATTCATTACGTACAAGATGTAATGTGTATATATGTGCTAATAAACTGAGATCAAATATAATCTTTATGGTGCTAACTTCAAGTTGATATCATTAATGGATTAAAACAGGGCATATAAATCATTCATTGTAAATAAATAATAAATATAAGACTGGAGACAGTCAGCTTGTTTTAATAATTAGAGATTTGTTATAGACTATACGTATGAGACTTGCATGCTTACAAGATGAACTGAATATGGACACTCCATAAAAGGATAAGCTCTCTCACTAACTTAGAAATGGAAGCACATAATTCTTAATTAGAACTGAATATAGACACTCCATAAAAGGACAAGCTCTCTCACAAACCAGAAAAGTGAAAGCACATAATCCTTTATTAGAGGCCTCAATATAACATGTCTTAAGGATTATGGATATCTAAAACCACATATTATGGTCTCAAATTTACGTGACATCTTCACATTTAAAGAGTTGACCATAGAGTGTGTAGACATAATTGGTCACTAATAGAGATATTTCAACTAATATCCTACCCTCTTTCCTTCTTACAGCAAAGGCTTCATGATTTCCAGCAAAATGTTCATGGGCTTCATTATCTCCTTCCATAACATTTCCAGCAATAGGGCATATAATATGTTCTCATTTTCATAAAATTTAAGGACAACATGAATATTAAGTGATCTTCATGTTGGATTTTTTGGTCAAAACAGCTTTTCAAAAATGAGTTTTTAAACTATATATATATTAACTACAAGTACTTTTCATAAATGCTTAGTAGCCTAGTGGAAACTTTATGTTTTGGTATTTCAAAAGGTCCCTTGTTCGAGGCTTGCCACCGGCAAGCCCAGAAGTGTTTTATTTGAATTAATCCCTCATAAGTTGTCGTGGGTCGTGGGTCGTGGGCCGGGGGCCGGGGGCCAATGGGCCGGGGATTGGGGTTAATCGGGCTGAGGCGCTAAGTGACGCTTTGTTAGACGTACTTTGCACTTCACACGGAGGCATCGGCGCCACGTTGGCTACCACGAAGGTCGCCTCGCAGGCTGCTTCGCAGCATGCAGACGAGCTACGTATTCGCATGAGGGTGACCCTAGCGTTCTCGTAGTTTGACAAGGTTCGCTCGTTCGACGAGGTTCATCTGTCATACGAGGTTTGCCTATTTGACGAGGTTCGCTCGATCGACGAGGTTCGTCTGTCATACGAGGTTCGCCTGTTTGACGATGTTAACTCGTTCGACGAGTTTCGTCTGTAATACGAGGTTCGCCTGTTTGACGACGTTCGTTTGTCAAACGATGTTTGTCTGATCTGCTGAGTCATGACCCTCACGTTTCGTAGCAACGCATCCATTGATTGCCTCGTATTCTAGAGTTTATGCATGCAACAGTTACAACAACAATTAGAGCAATTTAATGTATTGATGTTATAATCTTAATTGCCATTGAGAATTGTAACAGTCACATTAATTGCTAATGACTCTTGAGCTGGCCTTAGAGGCCTATAAATAGCGCCCTTGGGCAGCTCTTGGTGGTAGCTGGAAACTCTCTCGCGATCGTGGAATATGAACGTCAGTATATAATACGAACGTCGGAATACCCACGCGAGCTTGGAATACGAACGTCAGATTAACGTTGTTGTTGTGCTGTTGCTGTAGTAACTGTGCCCGTAGGAACCCGGAAACCGAAAGGTTTTGAACCATAAGGTTCTGAGATCGAGGAGATCTTTTGCCTTAACCGAAAGGTCTTATAGATCGAGGAGATCTTTACAGTACTGGGTTGGTACACACCAGAGTACTGTACTACTATTCCTGAAAGCAGTTTGGTATTGGGATCCTTATACCGGAGTAGGCCAAATATTGCTTTAAGCACAGTGTTTCACAAATGCACAGCAGTTAATTGAAAAGCTTAAAATAACAGCACATCATCATTCACTGTTTAATTCTAGATTTAACAATAATTTCTATCAATCTTAAAATAATATTTCAGATCTACTAATGGATCCTGCGAGGACTCTTGGAGTAGACTGTCTCAAGTTAGAAAACTTTGATGGATCTAATTTCAACAGATGACTGTATGGTTTTGCCTCAAGTCAAAGAGCTCGAAAAGCTTGTTATGAAGCTGAAGGATGAAAAGATCAGTCTTTGTCAAACCTTCATTTCTGGTGCAATTGTCAACAAGCTTCCTCCATCTTGGATTTCGTTTTCCACGGACATTCGAAGAAGAAAAAGACAGGTGACTTTATCTGATTTGAAGAGGTTCATTCGGATCGAGAACGAGATTCGGACTCGCACAAAGAATGAGCTCCTAGCTAAGCAGAAGGCGTTTGCTAACATGGTGGCTATTAATTCTGAGAAGGGTACTAGTTCT
Source organism: Asparagus officinalis (assembly GCF_001876935.1). NCBI lineage: Eukaryota > Viridiplantae > Streptophyta > Magnoliopsida > Asparagales > Asparagaceae > Asparagus > Asparagus officinalis. The sequence goes on along the minus strand of NC_033794.1, from coordinate 65,778,439 downwards.
TCTAAGAAAAAGAATTCTTTTAACAAAAAGAAGAATCATAATCCGAAGAACCTAAATGTTCAGAAGAAAGATTTCAAGAAGAGCGGCAAATGCTTTAATTATGGGAAACAAGGACATTTTGCCAAAGACTACAAAGCACCAAAGAAGAGAACAGTACACAATGTTAATCAACTTGATAATTGTGTGGCTATGCTCTTTCAGGTGACAACTCCTAACAAAGTCTCTGGTTGGTGGTTAGATACAGGTGCTAACTATCATGTCTGCTCCAATAGATATTTGTTCTCTTCCTATGTTGCTGCCAAAGAGAACGTATCAATGGCTGATCGTTCTGTGGTCCTTGTTCTTGGAACTGGGACTTTGGTGCTGACTCTTTCTTCAGGAAAGACTCTCACATTGAAGGATGTAAAACATGTTCCTTCAATTGCCAAAAACTTAGTCTCTGGAAGCCTATTGTGTGATGCCGGTATGAGGTTAGATTTTTAAGGAGGAAAGGTTGTGTTATCTTTTAAGAAAATGTATTTTAGCAATGCATATCGTACTGATAGCATGTATAAAATTAGTACTATTGTACCCAACTCAGTTGTAAATGAAGTATCCTCTTCTACTTACTCATCTGTATTATGGTACAATAGGTTAGGACATGTAAATTATAGAAAGTTATCTAGCATGGAGAAGTTAGGATTACTTCCGAAATGTGGGGGTAACAAACCTGATAAGTGTGAAGTCTGTACGCAAGTAAAACTGATAAGGAAGCCATTTTCAATTGTCACAAGGAGCACCAACCTATTGGATCTAATTCACTCAAATACTTGTGATTTTAAGAGCTTCATCACTCGAGACGGCATGAAGTACTTCATCACCTTCATTGATGACTACTCTCGCTTCTACCACGTCTACCTGCTGAAATCTAAAGATGAAGCCTTCAACAAGTTTGTCGAGTTTCGGACTCGAGTGGAGAAGCAACTTAGACTTCAGGTGAAAAGACTCAGGAGTGACAGAGGAGGGGAGTACTGATCTAAGGAGTCGGAGGCATACTTCAAGGAGCATGGAATCATTATTGAAACTACTACTTCGTATTCTCCACAATCTAATGGAACTGCAGAAAGGAAGAATCGCAAATTGACCGAGATGGTGAATTCGATGCTAATTACATCCGATCTAACTACATGCTATTGGGGAGAGGCTTTGCTAATGGAAAACTGGATTTTGGAACAAAGTACCGTATTCCAAAACTAATAGTACTCCTCATCAGTTATGGTTGGGATATCTAGATCCTTTAGATAGTCTCAAAGTGTGGTGGTGTCTCGCATATGTTCGAGTTCCAGATATCAGAAGGCCTAAGCTCGGACCAAAGGCAAACATATGTGTGTTTCTTGGCTTTGCTGAAGATAGTGATGCTTGCAGGTTCCTTGACCTTGGAACCAACTCCATCATTGAAGCTTGGGATGCAGATCTCTTTGAGGATAAGTTTATCAAAGATAAATGATTATTGCTCAAAGATATAGCAGAGAATGCTAGTACGTCAGACGCACCAGAGGAGCCAGTTTCACGAGAAACTGAAAGTGTCAGTGATGAAGGAGTTACTGAACCATCTTTCAAACGTATTAGAAGACAGAAAGTTTTAGAGATGACTTCATCACCTATAATGTGGAAGGAGACCCACAAACTTTCTAAGAGTAATGTGGTCAACAGACGTTCTTCTGTGAAAAGAAGCTATAGATGATGAGATGGATTCATTGATCCAAAATCACACGTGGGAGCTGGTGAATGTACCTGCATGTTGGGCGACGCGGAGACGCCACGTGGTGCGAGTGCAGCGATGGCTAAGGGATCTTGGGTCTTTGAACCGAGGGTCCCGCGAACGGCTCTGGAGGAGGAGGATTTCCTGCGCCTGCTTGGAGAGGCGGATCTGGAGGAGGAGGAAGAGAGGTACTCAAAGAAGCTATAGATGATGAGATGGATTCATTGATCCAAAATCACACGTGGGAGCTGGTGAATGTACCTAAAGGTGCTAGGCCAATCAGTTGCAAGTGGATCTTTAAATAGAAGCTTCGTCCTGATGGTACTATTGAGAAGTATAAAGCAAGACTGGTGGCAAAAAGATTCTCTCAGAGAGAAGGAATAGACTTTTTTGACATCTATGCACCAGTTTGCAGGATCACTACCATCAGAGTGCTTATCGCATTGTTTTCGGGGAAAGTTGCTGTTTTCATTGCTTTGAATCTGTTACAACTTTAAACGTTACAACAAGAATCGATAAAAAAAAGTCGGTCTTTTTATAAGACCTCCTCGTGCAACAAAACAAAAATTACAACTTTATCGAAAATAAACACGGATCCCGTTTTGGTGCGGTCTCGCTTGCGTGGGTCTTTGGCCTGTGACGGGGATGTTGATATCCGTGGACCACCGGGGCAATCAGATCTGTTCCGGATAAATCGGACAGAGTTTCGTCGATCCGCGTGAGATCTAGAAACTTCTGATCCAGAAATATCGGACAGAGCTTCGTCGATCCGCGTGAGATCTAGAAGCTATAAGCGTCTATCTCGGCTAAAGCGAGATATGAGCTCTTCTTAGTATTAACGCCAAGGGCTAATACTAAGGATAGGACGGGGAATGGGTGATGAAGACTGATGCGGACCTCTCCTCCTCGGTTGAAGCGCTCGATCACTCTTTGCTGCAGCAGGGCTTCGCCAAGGCTCTCCAAAAATCCTCCCCTCAAAAGCAAGGGGTAAGGGGTCTATTTATAGGCATTTGAGAGTGTGTAGGGGGGGTCTAGGGGGGTCTAGGGGGCCTAGACACCCCCTGGTGTCTCGGCCATGGCCGAGACACCCTTGGGGTGTCTAGGCTTTTCCTAGACACCCCCGGGGTATTTCGACTTGTCGGGACTCCGTTTAGGTGTATTTTGTTGTCTCCCCGTAGATTCTTCGTCCGAACTTGGATTTGAGTGATTCTGGGTACGTTGGATGCTTGACGAAGAGTTCGATTCGCTCTGGTGGTTGGATTATCTGTAGAGTGGTCGAGGTACGAAGGGCGTTGTCCTTTTTGTGAACAGTGCCGGGTTCCCGATTGGTCCGAGTCTTCGTTGTTCCGAAATCCTATCAGCTCACATAGCTCATCGATTCACTTCAGTTATTCGTCGACGTCGATTAGACTCCTGTGGCTTGGATAATGACGTTCATTGTCGCTCTTTAACATTGAACCGTTCGTGGAGACCTATAGGTAATTTTCGATGCCTACAGATACCCCCTCCAAAGTGTTCCGGACTCGTTTCTTTTATAGAAGAGGCTGGAATACTTTGGATGTGATTGGTCTGACCTTTAGTCGGTGTAAGGACCTGTGGTTAGCTTCAACTCTTGGCACTTTCGATTTTCGATCTATCCGATGCTTTGACGAATAGCCGAAGTTCTTCCAGCACTGCGTTTATCACTTGGCCGTCGTTGGAGTCTCGAGTTTGCAGCTGATGGATTGAGTTTGGCTCGTGTCATTGAGTTGACTTTGAACTACCTCCGCCACATTGTGCTGGCTTAGGGTTTCGGACCACCGCGTGTTGACTTTTTGTCGCAACGCGTTGACCGGCGTTGACCTAGGGTTACGCGTTGACCGGCGTTGACCCTTAGGGTTTTGAATCGTCATACGTTGACTTTTGTCGCAAGAATCGTCGAACGTTGATTGGTGTGGATTTTCATCCTCGAACGTTAACTTTGTCGCGACGCGTTGACTGGCGTTGACCTAGGGTTACGCGTTGACCGGCGTCTACCCTAGGGTTTTGAATCGTCATACATTGACTTTTGTCGCAATGCGTTGACTGGCGTTGACCTAGGGTTACGCGTTGACCGGCGTTGACCCTTAGGGTTTCGAATCGTCGAACGTTGATTGGTGTCGATTTTGATCAAAACATCCAATAACCGACGAAAGCGGGCGTATTCGGGTCTGAAATGGGCGTATAAGGACAAAACGGGACTCAAAACACCCGGGGGTGTCTCGCCCTTGGCCGAGACACCTTGGGGTGTCTCGGCCAAAGCCGAGACACCCTAGGGTGTCTCGGTTTTGGGGCCGAGACACCCCCCTCTCCCCTCTTTTTTTTTTCTTTTTCCCCCTTTTGTTTGTTTCCCTTTCCCTTGTTTTGGTCTCATTACTTCTTTTCTTTTCCCCCTCTTTTAATTCAAAGTTCAAAAGAGATTCTCCTTCTTCTTCCTCTCTTCTCCCTCCAAGCAAGCTTTCTTCATTGATTTTCTTTTGAGCACCCATCAACCCATAAGAAATTTCGAATTTTTGGTGGACACCCATTGGCCGAAATTGACCTCTTCCAATTAGGGTCTCTTACTCTTCCTTCAAGCTCGGATCTTGGCCCTTGGAACTAGGGTTCTCACACCTCTTGATTTGGGTAAGCTCCTCTTCACCATCCTCTATTTTTTCGATAAAGATTACATCTTTATACTTGTAATAGGCAAGGGATTGTGTATGCACCATATTTTGGGGGGTTTTGTGCAAAAGAGGCAATATGGCCGAAATTTTGGAGGGCTTATTTGCAAAATAGGGGCTGAAAATCGTGGGGGTTTTATGCAAAATTGGAACTAAAATTTTGGGGTCGGATTTATGTCCATTTGGTGAAACATTGTGAGGGGTGCTTTTTTGCAAGAGGATCAAAGAGTTATTTGAGGGATTAATTTGCAAAACAGCCCATAAATGTTTTAGAGGGCTTATTTGCAAAAGGTGAGCGAATTTAGTGCTGACATCTAATGAGTTTTGACCGCGAACTCATGATCAAAATTTTGATAAAGGCATGTGGAGACCAAACCAAGATTTTGTAGAGGGGCTTTTATGCAAAATTGGCTAAATTCTGCAAAAGGGTTTATTTGCAAACTTTAACCAAAATTGTGGGGTACCGGGGTGTTATATGATCGAATGTGATGATCATGACCCGGATCACGCGTGTCCTTGACCCGAATCTGGCCTTGAACACGGGGGGGTATTTTGGGTATTTCACCAAAATTCACCGCGAAAATGACAATCATTGTTTCGCATGCACGAAATTTGTAGGTTTAACTAGACTTCAATTATGAAATCCTATTTATGTATAGGATTTTAATTAAAGTTCTCAATTTCCCTTTTAAATTTCGTGTATTCATATTTTAGATTGTACCTGACTTGTTGCTTTTCGTTGCAGATTGGCAATGTCTCCGCGTCGATCTCGACCCCGTAGGAGTCGTTCTCATTCTCAGCATAGTGAGGAAGAGGTTCCCGCGACATCTTCCCCCGCGGCCTCATTCTTCGGGGGTGAGAATTTATGCAGATTTTTCTTCGTGCATCCCTGATTGACCTCTTTGCGGGTCATGAAGGAAGAACCGACACCCTCCTTTGTGGGGGTTAAGGTTTCAGACTTGTCTTGCTTAGCCAATTCAAGTCTTCTGGTATATCGGGGCAATTTTGTGCCATCCTACACCTTATAGTTCGGTGTATGTTACCACGTGATTCACGTGATGATGCATACCGTTCTTCCAGTGTAGGACGCTCAAAATCGTCACTCCAATTATTCCGTGGATGAGCTTATCATTCTTCTTATGAATTTTCTGACTCCACCCTTGCGCTTTATTGCAGTGGAATTTCCCGCGGGTAGCCTTCCTCCTCACGCCAACACCGGTTGTAGTCGGGAGGTCTTCTCTTCAGCTTCCCTTAGGCAGGCTGTTAGCCCACTTCCTCGGTTCGATAGAGATCGCTTAGACGACTCTTGTCGCTTGATACGGGAAGGAGGGCGCCATTGTTTGCGCCAGCTTATCACAGATGCCTCTTTCACCGCCGATTCTACCTCCACTCAGGCACCACAAGACCCCCGGCTCTAACGGGTATCATGACGTTCGTGGTCTTCGACCCGGGATTATGGGCCTTGAAACTGCACCCCCAGGCGAGGTGTCAGCAGCTGCCTCTACTGTGAGTAACCGTCTGGAGTATTTTCCCTCGAACCAGCAGCTGGAGTGCATGAAGAAAGATACTCCCGACATGTATGACACTCTCTGGGATCTTACCTGTCATTATCACACCTCCTTGGTTCAGACTTCCCCTCAAGCGAAGAGGAAGAGGCATGTCAGCTTGAAGCAGTTTGCCTGCTATTTGTTCCAGAACTTGGAGGGTAACTCCGACGAGCCCATTCATGCGTTAGATATATTGGTCCCTTCTGCGGTTAATGAGTTGCTGGACTATTGCCAGTGCTGAGGGAGCTTTTCTCGCGGGGACCAAGTTTCGCTCTTTTCTCCGCCGTGCACAGAAGTCCATTGGGCCCCGGACTCTATTAGCAGGCTATCTTGCCCTTTGGTTGAAGAAGTGTGTTGTCCCGCACCAGCCTTCAGATGCTCTACCCATCGAGGTGCTCTTCCCTGCAGTTCAGCTAGCCTACGGGAGAGAGCTTTCCCTGCTCCCAGCAATGGTTGCTAGCATCCATTGCGGGCTCAGGGGTCTAGTCAGCAGTTTCACACATATGGGCTCTGCACCATCAGCTGAGCTTGTCTGATGGCGTGGCTCGTTCTTCACCGTCCCGACTTGATGTCGGCACCCAGCGTTGTTGACATCCCTGTCCCCTTCATGCAATATCCATTGTGGGCTCAGGGGTCTGGTCAGCAGTTTCACACATATGGGCTCTGCACCATCAGCTGAGCTTGTTTGTCCGAAGGTTGAGCTCCCTTACGCATATCTGATGGCGTGGCTCGTTCTTCACCGTCCTGACTTGATGTCGGCGCCCAGCGTTGTTGATGTCCCCGTTCCTTTCATGCAGCGAGAACAAGTTTAGTGATGTTCAGCAAGAGCTTCGAGTCCGTAAGAGCTGGGAATTCTTTAAGTGTTTCCCTCACTTTTCAGGTCGCTACGGCGACGTGCTGATTGACGAGGAGAAACCTAGAAGTGATCGGACCGTTCTCGACGCTGGTTGCTTCCGGTGGTTAGTGAACATCCGTGTAGGATATCTTGTCCTTCGGGTGAAGAATCAGTGCTACATAGAGCCTTATCTTCCTTGCCGCTTTGCTCGCCAGTTCGGTTACGACCAACTGTATGTTGGGAATCCGAGCCGTAGCCTTCAGGTTGAGGGAGGATTGATTGATGGCGTACGAGCGTGGCTATGGACGATGGTGGGATGTACTGGAGCTCGCTTTGCTCTTCCTTCGTATAGGCGTAAGCCACTGATCACTTTCCTCAGCTGCAAGTGGTTGCTTTCTGCCTATGAGTCCATCAGCGTGAAGAGCCTCTCAGAGTTGCAGTCCGAGTATGCAGTCCGGGCTGCTATGGTGGCGATTCGCAAGGCTGAGCTTGCTCGGAAGCGGAAAAAAGGGCATGCCAAATCTCTTCTCACAGACGAAGAAGAGCTCCTCCCTACGGATGATGATGATGAGACCTCCGAGGAAGAGTGTGTGGATGCAGATACCGGCAGAGGGGATCTCGATACCGGTTTGTCTTGTCTCTTTTAATTTTCCTTTTCCATAAATGACAGCTATTTTTCATTGAAATGGCTATTGTCACTTTAGGTAGGACAGCCGATGATCCTGAGCCACCAGCTCCTACACACGTTGAAACGTGTGATAGGCCTACGCATGTTCGACCCGTTGGCCCTCGGAGGGTGGGTGCTCCGAAGAGGAAGAAGACCGCCCATAAGCCCCATGACGGTCAGCGTCCCTATGGAGTGGACTTAGGGAGCACCGCCGATGGAGGGGGAGGTAACATTCAATTGCTCTTGCTTCAAGGTTGTTTACCTTTTGGGGATTTGTGACCATGTTTTGTGCTTCAGGTTTCTTCGAGGAGGGCGAACTCCCACCGGGTTCGGCGTCCCCTGGCGTTGACAACATGGATTGCTTTGTGCAACAAATGTGCGACGCTTTTCACGATGGGTCTTTGGGCATCGACCTTAACATCGATCTTGAGCAGATAAGTAATGTCGAGCCCACAATCCCTTATTCAGGTATATCCGCATCCAATGTCATTTTCCTTATGTAAGGTGAAGGAAGATTTCTCGTTTGAGCTTTCCTCATCCTTCAACATTTGGGTTACCCTGCAGATGTTGCGATGGAGGGGCCAAGCTTCTCGAAGCCGGATGCCGGCTTATTAGCTGACATGCTGGCTGAGCAGACTTCCAGAGGGACCGAGAGACCATTCTTCGGGAACGATTCATCTACCGGTATATATCTGATTTTCTCCCTCTTGCCCGATATTTCATATGACTAATGAATGATTGATTATCGCAGCGTCTACCATTGGAGTTAGCCCGGTATCTATCCCTGGCATATCCAGTTTGCCTCAGAGCGACGGGCTTGCAGGTATGTATACGATTCAGGGATATTGTACTTTCCTATGTTTATCTGTCTTTTGACTAATGAGTGCAATCATAGGACCAGCCGCTAGGACTGATTCTCATATGACTCCTGACATCCCTCAAATGCCCGCGGATAATGGATCTACAGGTATGCAGATCCCAATTCTTCTTATTCGTCTAAATTTTCATTTTGACTAATAAGAGAGTGTCATCATAGGACCAGCAGCTTGGGCCGATACTCTTATGACTCTTGGCATTCCGGCTGCATCTGAGGACATGGGGATTGCAGGTATGTATACGACCTTCTTATCCCGATTCTCCTTACTTGTCCAAATTTCCATTTGGTTAACATAGGAATGTCACTGTAGGACCAGGCGTTCAGCCTGATACTGCTACAGTCCCCGGGGTTGAAAGTCCTCATAGCAGTGGTGCCTCCCCGTCTCTGCCGAGTGGTGCGAGCAATCTGTCTGCAGGGGCTGACGTACCCTCTTCTGCTGCTGTCCCGGAGCCTGTCGGCTCTCAACCCGATGGGACATCCGTTGGCGTCGGTATGTTCGGAACCTGCCTTTTGACTTTCCTTTCCATATTCGATAGTTCACTGAGCTTCCAAGTTGTTGCTTGTAGGATCTCGATCTTCTTTGCACGAGCGTGTCCGTAGCCTTTTGGCCGATACTGATCCTGACGGAGAGGCTTTCCGTACGGACCTCAGCTTCTTCACCGCCTGGTATAATGGCTTGATCGAGAAGCTTCTCCACCGAGGAGGCGGCTTCGATCAGTTCCGGCGTTCCTTCTCTCGCCACATGACGATGATGAGGGAAGAAGGATACCCGGAACTGGCTGATTCCTTCACTGCTGATTTCGCTGCCCTGGAGTCAGAGATACGAGAGTTGAAGGAACTGGAGGTTACCGGGGCTTCTTCTTTCGTATCCTCTGAGTTAGAGCATAGGATGGAGCAGTGGCGTGAACTGAGATCTTCCGTCGGGCGTGAGCTTCAGTCACGCGAGAGCTCCCTTGCGCATCTAATGGCTAACATGGCGAGGATGGATAGGGAGAAAGCTGAGTTACTCCGTTCCTTGGACTCGAATCGCGAGGAAGCGACTAGGTTGAAGGAGGCCTTGAAGCGTGCCGAGGAATCCGCCGTTCTTATCGCAGATGACTTGATCGGACTAGAGCGTTCCCGTGACCAGGTACTCGAGGAGTTCGGATCCACTCAGGAGGGATTGATGAAGTTGAAGAGTGAAGCTGCGGAGATCTTGAGCTGTTCTGAGGAATCTGCCCGAGCAGATCTGCAGGCGGGACTTGAGCAGAGTTATGCAGATAGACTTTTTAGCTTAAAGTCTCATATTCTTAGCCGTCAGTTGCCTTCGGGCTAATGAGCTCTTTGTTGTATGCTTTTGACTTGACCTATTAATAGAAACTCCACATTTGCTTCTTTCTTGTGATTTGTCTGCATTTCTTCTGAATGACAGATTTTATGGGATTTTTGGCAAACCCCCAGCCATCAACGGGTTTGATATGCCTTTACCGATCACCGTTTGAATCGGGCTAGCATGTGGATTGTCTAGATCCGTCCCACATGTAACGTTGTGCTAAGAAAATTGCTTTTCTTAGATTTGATGCTATGACTTTGAATACATAGACTTCGTCTTTCTTACGGGAATAGACTACCCGGCAACGCGTGTTAGGCATTGACTTTGGGGTTTTTGGCAAACCCCCAGCCTTCAACGGGTTTGATATGCCTTTACCGATTACCGTTTGAATCGGGCTAGCATGCGGATTGTCGAAATCCGTTCCGCATGTAACGTTGTGCTAAAGGAATGAACTCCCTTAGACTTAATGCTACGACTTTGAATACGTAGACTTTGCCCTTGTTACGGGAATAGGCTACCCGGCAACACGTGTTAGGTGTTGACTTATCCCTACTTAGGATTCGGGATAAAATTCCCCATGCACCAAGTGCGCGGATTGGAAGTTGAAAGTTGTGTCAAAATAGGAGAGGAAGAATTTTATATTCTATCTCCCGATGCTGAAGAGGAAGAATTTTATATTCTATCTACAGCTGGAAAGGAAACTCGAGGTGGGATATCCACCCCCAGAATCCGGAAGGATGAACTGGGAGCGGGATCTCCACTCCGAGCATCCGGAATGATGAACTGGGAGTGGGATCTCCACTCCGAGCATCGGAAAGGTCCGAGGAGAGGAAGAATTTTATATTCTATCTCCCGGTGCTAAAGAGGAAGAATTTTATATTCTATCTTCAGCTGGAAAAGAAACTCGAGGTGGGATTCTCCACCCCCAGTATCTGGAAGGATGAACTGGGAATGGGATCTCCACTCCGAGCACCCGGAATGATGAACTGGGAGTGGGGTCGCCACTCCGAGCATCGGAAAGGTCCGAGGAGAGGAAGAATTTTATATTCTATCTCCCGGTGCTAAAGAGGAAGAATTTTATATTCTATCTTCAGCTGGAAAAGAAACTCGAGGTGGGATTCTCCACCCCCAGTATCTGGAAGGATGAACTGGGAGTGGGATCTCCACTCCGAGCATCGGAAAGGTCCGAGGAGAGGAAGAATTTTATATTCTATCTCCCGGTGCTAAAGAGGAAGAATTTTATATTCTATCTTCAGCTGGAAAAGAAACTCGAGGTGGGATTCTCCACCCCCAGTATCTGGAAGGATGAACTGGGAATGGGATCTCCACTCCGAGCACCCGGAATGATGAACTGGGAGTGGGGTCGCCACTCCGAGCATCGGAAAGGTCCGAGGAGAGGAAGAATTTTATATTCTATCTCCCGGTGCTAAAGAGGAAGAATTTTATATTCTATCTTCAGCTGGAAAAGAAACTCGAGGTGGGATTCTCCACCCCCAGTATCTGGAAGGATGAACTGGGAATGGGATCTCCACTCCGAGCACCCGGAATGATGAACTGGGAGTGGGGTCGCCACTCCGAGCATCGGAAAGGTCCGAGGAGAGGAAGAATTTTATATTCTATCTCCCGGTGCTAAAGAGGAAGAATTTTATATTCTATCTTCAGCTGGAAAAGAAACTCGAGGTGGGATTCTCCACCCCCAGTATCTGGAAGGATGAACTGGGAATGGGATCTCCACTCCGAGCACCCGGAATGATGAACTGGGAGTGGGGTCGCCACTCCGAGCATCGGAAAGGTCCGAGGAGAGGAAGAATTTTATATTCTATCTCCCGGTGCTAAAGAGGAAGAATTTTATATTCTATCTTCAGCTGGAAAAGAAACTCGAGGTGGGATTCTCCACCCCCAGTATCTGGAAGGATGAACTGGGAATGGGATCTCCACTCCGAGCACCCGGAATGATGAACTGGGAGTGGGGTCGCCACTCCGAGCATCGGAAAGGTCCGAGGAGAGGAAGAATTTTATATTCTATCTCCCGGTGCTAAAGAGGAAGAATTTTATATTCTATCTTCAGCTGGAAAAGAAACTCGAGGTGGGATTCTCCACCCCCAGTATCTGGAAGGATGAACTGGGAATGGGATCTCCACTCCGAGCACCCGGAATGATGAACTGGGAGTGGGGTCGCCACTCCGAGCATCGGAAAGGTCCGAGGAGAGGAAGAATTTTATATTCTATCTCCCGGTGCTAAAGAGGAAGAATTTTATATTCTATCTTCAGCTGGAAAAGAAACTCGAGGTGGGATTCTCCACCCCCAGTATCTGGAAGGATGAACTGGGAATGGGATCTCCACTCCGAGCACCCGGAATGATGAACTGGGAGTGGGGTCGCCACTCCGAGCATCGGAAAGGTCCGAGGAGAGGAAGAATTTTATATTCTATCTCCCGGTGCTAAAGAGGAAGAATTTTATATTCTATCTTCAGCTGGAAAAGAAACTCGAGGTGGGATTCTCCACCCCCAGTATCTGGAAGGATGAACTGGGAATGGGATCTCCACTCCGAGCACCCGGAATGATGAACTGGGAGTGGGGTCGCCACTCCGAGCATCGGAAAGGTCCGAGGAGAGGAAGAATTTTATATTCTATCTCCCGGTGCTAAAGAGGAAGAATTTTATATTCTATCTTCAGCTGGAAAAGAAACTCGAGGTGGGATTCTCCACCCCCAGTATCTGGAAGGATGAACTGGGAATGGGATCTCCACTCCGAGCACCCGGAATGATGAACTGGGAGTGGGGTCGCCACTCCGAGCATCGGAAAGGTCCGAGGAGAGGAAGAATTTTATATTCTATCTCCCGGTGCTAAAGAGGAAGAATTTTATATTCTATCTTCAGCTGGAAAAGAAACTCGAGGTGGGATTCTCCACCCCCAGTATCTGGAAGGATGAACTGGGAATGGGATCTCCACTCCGAGCACCCGGAATGATGAACTGGGAGTGGGGTCGCCACTCCGAGCATCGGAAAGGTCCGAGGAGAGGAAGAATTTTATATTCTATCTCCCGGTGCTAAAGAGGAAGAATTTTATATTCTATCTTCAGCTGGAAAAGAAACTCGAGGTGGGATTCTCCACCCCCAGTATCTGGAAGGATGAACTGGGAATGGGATCTCCACTCCGAGCACCCGGAATGATGAACTGGGAGTGGGGTCGCCACTCCGAGCATCGGAAAGGTCCGAGGAGAGGAAGAATTTTATATTCTATCTCCCGGTGCTAAAGAGGAAGAATTTTATATTCTATCTTCAGCTGGAAAAGAAACTCGAGGTGGGATTCTCCACCCCCAGTATCTGGAAGGATGAACTGGGAATGGGATCTCCACTCCGAGCACCCGGAATGATGAACTGGGAGTGGGGTCGCCACTCCGAGCATCGGAAAGGTCCGAGGAGAGGAAGAATTTTATATTCTATCTCCCGGTGCTAAAGAGGAAGAATTTTATATTCTATCTTCAGCTGGAAAAGAAACTCGAGGTGGGATTCTCCACCCCCAGTATCTGGAAGGATGAACTGGGAATGGGATCTCCACTCCGAGCACCCGGAATGATGAACTGGGAGTGGGGTCGCCACTCCGAGCATCGGAAAGGTCCGAGGAGAGGAAGAATTTTATATTCTATCTCCCGGTGCTAAAGAGGAAGAATTTTATATTCTATCTTCAGCTGGAAAAGAAACTCGAGGTGGGATTCTCCACCCCCAGTATCTGGAAGGATGAACTGGGAATGGGATCTCCACTCCGAGCACCCGGAATGATGAACTGGGAGTGGGGTCGCCACTCCGAGCATCGGAAAGGTCCGAGGAGAGGAAGAATTTTATATTCTATCTCCCGGTGCTAAAGAGGAAGAATTTTATATTCTATCTTCAGCTGGAAAAGAAACTCGAGGTGGGATTCTCCACCCCCAGTATCTGGAAGGATGAACTGGGAATGGGATCTCCACTCCGAGCACCCGGAATGATGAACTGGGAGTGGGGTCGCCACTCCGAGCATCGGAAAGGTCCGAGGAGAGGAAGAATTTTATATTCTATCTCCCGGTGCTAAAGAGGAAGAATTTTATATTCTATCTTCAGCTGGAAAAGAAACTCGAGGTGGGATTCTCCACCCCCAGTATCTGGAAGGATGAACTGGGAATGGGATCTCCACTCCGAGCACCCGGAATGATGAACTGGGAGTGGGGTCGCCACTCCGAGCATCGGAAAGGTCCGAGGAGAGGAAGAATTTTATATTCTATCTCCCGGTGCTAAAGAGGAAGAATTTTATATTCTATCTTCAGCTGGAAAAGAAACTCGAGGTGGGATTCTCCACCCCCAGTATCTGGAAGGATGAACTGGGAATGGGATCTCCACTCCGAGCACCCGGAATGATGAACTGGGAGTGGGGTCGCCACTCCGAGCATCGGAAAGGTCCGAGGAGAGGAAGAATTTTATATTCTATCTCCCGGTGCTAAAGAGGAAGAATTTTATATTCTATCTTCAGCTGGAAAAGAAACTCGAGGTGGGATTCTCCACCCCCAGTATCTGGAAGGATGAACTGGGAATGGGATCTCCACTCCGAGCACCCGGAATGATGAACTGGGAGTGGGGTCGCCACTCCGAGCATCGGAAAGGTCCGAGGAGAGGAAGAATTTTATATTCTATCTCCCGGTGCTAAAGAGGAAGAATTTTATATTCTATCTTCAGCTGGAAAAGAAACTCGAGGTGGGATTCTCCACCCCCAGTATCTGGAAGGATGAACTGGGAATGGGATCTCCACTCCGAGCACCCGGAATGATGAACTGGGAGTGGGGTCGCCACTCCGAGCATCGGAAAGGTCCGAGGAGAGGAAGAATTTTATATTCTATCTCCCGGTGCTAAAGAGGAAGAATTTTATATTCTATCTTCAGCTGGAAAAGAAACTCGAGGTGGGATTCTCCACCCCCAGTATCTGGAAGGATGAACTGGGAATGGGATCTCCACTCCGAGCACCCGGAATGATGAACTGGGAGTGGGGTCGCCACTCCGAGCATCGGAAAGGTCCGAGGAGAGGAAGAATTTTATATTCTATCTCCCGGTGCTAAAGAGGAAGAATTTTATATTCTATCTTCAGCTGGAAAAGAAACTCGAGGTGGGATTCTCCACCCCCAGTATCTGGAAGGATGAACTGGGAATGGGATCTCCACTCCGAGCACCCGGAATGATGAACTGGGAGTGGGGTCGCCACTCCGAGCATCGGAAAGGTCCGAGGAGAGGAAGAATTTTATATTCTATCTCCCGGTGCTAAAGAGGAAGAATTTTATATTCTATCTTCAGCTGGAAAAGAAACTCGAGGTGGGATTCTCCACCCCCAGTATCTGGAAGGATGAACTGGGAATGGGATCTCCACTCCGAGCACCCGGAATGATGAACTGGGAGTGGGGTCGCCACTCCGAGCATCGGAAAGGTCCGAGGAGAGGAAGAATTTTATATTCTATCTCCCGGTGCTAAAGAGGAAGAATTTTATATTCTATCTTCAGCTGGAAAAGAAACTCGAGGTGGGATTCTCCACCCCCAGTATCTGGAAGGATGAACTGGGAATGGGATCTCCACTCCGAGCACCCGGAATGATGAACTGGGAGTGGGGTCGCCACTCCGAGCATCGGAAAGGTCCGAGGAGAGGAAGAATTTTATATTCTATCTCCCGGTGCTAAAGAGGAAGAATTTTATATTCTATCTTCAGCTGGAAAAGAAACTCGAGGTGGGATTCTCCACCCCCAGTATCTGGAAGGATGAACTGGGAATGGGATCTCCACTCCGAGCACCCGGAATGATGAACTGGGAGTGGGGTCGCCACTCCGAGCATCGGAAAGGTCCGAGGAGAGGAAGAATTTTATATTCTATCTCCCGGTGCTAAAGAGGAAGAATTTTATATTCTATCTTCAGCTGGAAAAGAAACTCGAGGTGGGATTCTCCACCCCCAGTATCTGGAAGGATGAACTGGGAATGGGATCTCCACTCCGAGCACCCGGAATGATGAACTGGGAGTGGGGTCGCCACTCCGAGCATCGGAAAGGTCCGAGGAGAGGAAGAATTTTATATTCTATCTCCCGGTGCTAAAGAGGAAGAATTTTATATTCTATCTTCAGCTGGAAAAGAAACTCGAGGTGGGATTCTCCACCCCCAGTATCTGGAAGGATGAACTGGGAATGGGATCTCCACTCCGAGCACCCGGAATGATGAACTGGGAGTGGGGTCGCCACTCCGAGCATCGGAAAGGTCCGAGGAGAGGAAGAATTTTATATTCTATCTCCCGGTGCTAAAGAGGAAGAATTTTATATTCTATCTTCAGCTGGAAAAGAAACTCGAGGTGGGATTCTCCACCCCCAGTATCTGGAAGGATGAACTGGGAATGGGATCTCCACTCCGAGCACCCGGAATGATGAACTGGGAGTGGGGTCGCCACTCCGAGCATCGGAAAGGTCCGAGGAGAGGAAGAATTTTATATTCTATCTCCCGGTGCTAAAGAGGAAGAATTTTATATTCTATCTTCAGCTGGAAAAGAAACTCGAGGTGGGATTCTCCACCCCCAGTATCTGGAAGGATGAACTGGGAATGGGATCTCCACTCCGAGCACCCGGAATGATGAACTGGGAGTGGGGTCGCCACTCCGAGCATCGGAAAGGTCCGAGGAGAGGAAGAATTTTATATTCTATCTCCCGGTGCTAAAGAGGAAGAATTTTATATTCTATCTTCAGCTGGAAAAGAAACTCGAGGTGGGATTCTCCACCCCCAGTATCTGGAAGGATGAACTGGGAATGGGATCTCCACTCCGAGCACCCGGAATGATGAACTGGGAGTGGGGTCGCCACTCCGAGCATCGGAAAGGTCCGAGGAGAGGAAGAATTTTATATTCTATCTCCCGGTGCTAAAGAGGAAGAATTTTATATTCTATCTTCAGCTGGAAAAGAAACTCGAGGTGGGATTCTCCACCCCCAGTATCTGGAAGGATGAACTGGGAATGGGATCTCCACTCCGAGCACCCGGAATGATGAACTGGGAGTGGGGTCGCCACTCCGAGCATCGGAAAGGTCCGAGGAGAGGAAGAATTTTATATTCTATCTCCCGGTGCTAAAGAGGAAGAATTTTATATTCTATCTTCAGCTGGAAAAGAAACTCGAGGTGGGATTCTCCACCCCCAGTATCTGGAAGGATGAACTGGGAATGGGATCTCCACTCCGAGCACCCGGAATGATGAACTGGGAGTGGGGTCGCCACTCCGAGCATCGGAAAGGTCCGAGGAGAGGAAGAATTTTATATTCTATCTCCCGGTGCTAAAGAGGAAGAATTTTATATTCTATCTTCAGCTGGAAAAGAAACTCGAGGTGGGATTCTCCACCCCCAGTATCTGGAAGGATGAACTGGGAATGGGATCTCCACTCCGAGCACCCGGAATGATGAACTGGGAGTGGGGTCGCCACTCCGAGCATCGGAAAGGTCCGAGGAGAGGAAGAATTTTATATTCTATCTCCCGGTGCTAAAGAGGAAGAATTTTATATTCTATCTTCAGCTGGAAAAGAAACTCGAGGTGGGATTCTCCACCCCCAGTATCTGGAAGGATGAACTGGGAATGGGATCTCCACTCCGAGCACCCGGAATGATGAACTGGGAGTGGGGTCGCCACTCCGAGCATCGGAAAGGTCCGAGGAGAGGAAGAATTTTATATTCTATCTCCCGGTGCTAAAGAGGAAGAATTTTATATTCTATCTTCAGCTGGAAAAGAAACTCGAGGTGGGATTCTCCACCCCCAGTATCTGGAAGGATGAACTGGGAATGGGATCTCCACTCCGAGCACCCGGAATGATGAACTGGGAGTGGGGTCGCCACTCCGAGCATCGGAAAGGTCCGAGGAGAGGAAGAATTTTATATTCTATCTCCCGGTGCTAAAGAGGAAGAATTTTATATTCTATCTTCAGCTGGAAAAGAAACTCGAGGTGGGATTCTCCACCCCCAGTATCTGGAAGGATGAACTGGGAATGGGATCTCCACTCCGAGCACCCGGAATGATGAACTGGGAGTGGGGTCGCCACTCCGAGCATCGGAAAGGTCCGAGGAGAGGAAGAATTTTATATTCTATCTCCCGGTGCTAAAGAGGAAGAATTTTATATTCTATCTTCAGCTGGAAAAGAAACTCGAGGTGGGATTCTCCACCCCCAGTATCTGGAAGGATGAACTGGGAATGGGATCTCCACTCCGAGCACCCGGAATGATGAACTGGGAGTGGGGTCGCCACTCCGAGCATCGGAAAGGTCCGAGGAGAGGAAGAATTTTATATTCTATCTCCCGGTGCTAAAGAGGAAGAATTTTATATTCTATCTTCAGCTGGAAAAGAAACTCGAGGTGGGATTCTCCACCCCCAGTATCTGGAAGGATGAACTGGGAATGGGATCTCCACTCCGAGCACCCGGAATGATGAACTGGGAGTGGGGTCGCCACTCCGAGCATCGGAAAGGTCCGAGGAGAGGAAGAATTTTATATTCTATCTCCCGGTGCTAAAGAGGAAGAATTTTATATTCTATCTTCAGCTGGAAAAGAAACTCGAGGTGGGATTCTCCACCCCCAGTATCTGGAAGGATGAACTGGGAATGGGATCTCCACTCCGAGCACCCGGAATGATGAACTGGGAGTGGGGTCGCCACTCCGAGCATCGGAAAGGTCCGAGGAGAGGAAGAATTTTATATTCTATCTCCCGGTGCTAAAGAGGAAGAATTTTATATTCTATCTTCAGCTGGAAAAGAAACTCGAGGTGGGATTCTCCACCCCCAGTATCTGGAAGGATGAACTGGGAATGGGATCTCCACTCCGAGCACCCGGAATGATGAACTGGGAGTGGGGTCGCCACTCCGAGCATCGGAAAGGTCCGAGGAGAGGAAGAATTTTATATTCTATCTCCCGGTGCTAAAGAGGAAGAATTTTATATTCTATCTTCAGCTGGAAAAGAAACTCGAGGTGGGATTCTCCACCCCCAGTATCTGGAAGGATGAACTGGGAATGGGATCTCCACTCCGAGCACCCGGAATGATGAACTGGGAGTGGGGTCGCCACTCCGAGCATCGGAAAGGTCCGAGGAGAGGAAGAATTTTATATTCTATCTCCCGGTGCTAAAGAGGAAGAATTTTATATTCTATCTTCAGCTGGAAAAGAAACTCGAGGTGGGATTCTCCACCCCCAGTATCTGGAAGGATGAACTGGGAATGGGATCTCCACTCCGAGCACCCGGAATGATGAACTGGGAGTGGGGTCGCCACTCCGAGCATCGGAAAGGTCCGAGGAGAGGAAGAATTTTATATTCTATCTCCCGGTGCTAAAGAGGAAGAATTTTATATTCTATCTTCAGCTGGAAAAGAAACTCGAGGTGGGATTCTCCACCCCCAGTATCTGGAAGGATGAACTGGGAATGGGATCTCCACTCCGAGCACCCGGAATGATGAACTGGGAGTGGGGTCGCCACTCCGAGCATCGGAAAGGTCCGAGGAGAGGAAGAATTTTATATTCTATCTCCCGGTGCTAAAGAGGAAGAATTTTATATTCTATCTTCAGCTGGAAAAGAAACTCGAGGTGGGATTCTCCACCCCCAGTATCTGGAAGGATGAACTGGGAATGGGATCTCCACTCCGAGCACCCGGAATGATGAACTGGGAGTGGGGTCGCCACTCCGAGCATCGGAAAGGTCCGAGGAGAGGAAGAATTTTATATTCTATCTCCCGGTGCTAAAGAGGAAGAATTTTATATTCTATCTTCAGCTGGAAAAGAAACTCGAGGTGGGATTCTCCACCCCCAGTATCTGGAAGGATGAACTGGGAATGGGATCTCCACTCCGAGCACCCGGAATGATGAACTGGGAGTGGGGTCGCCACTCCGAGCATCGGAAAGGTCCGAGGAGAGGAAGAATTTTATATTCTATCTCCCGGTGCTAAAGAGGAAGAATTTTATATTCTATCTTCAGCTGGAAAAGAAACTCGAGGTGGGATTCTCCACCCCCAGTATCTGGAAGGATGAACTGGGAATGGGATCTCCACTCCGAGCACCCGGAATGATGAACTGGGAGTGGGGTCGCCACTCCGAGCATCGGAAAGGTCCGAGGAGAGGAAGAATTTTATATTCTATCTCCCGGTGCTAAAGAGGAAGAATTTTATATTCTATCTTCAGCTGGAAAAGAAACTCGAGGTGGGATTCTCCACCCCCAGTATCTGGAAGGATGAACTGGGAATGGGATCTCCACTCCGAGCACCCGGAATGATGAACTGGGAGTGGGGTCGCCACTCCGAGCATCGGAAAGGTCCGAGGAGAGGAAGAATTTTATATTCTATCTCCCGGTGCTAAAGAGGAAGAATTTTATATTCTATCTTCAGCTGGAAAAGAAACTCGAGGTGGGATTCTCCACCCCCAGTATCTGGAAGGATGAACTGGGAATGGGATCTCCACTCCGAGCACCCGGAATGATGAACTGGGAGTGGGGTCGCCACTCCGAGCATCGGAAAGGTCCGAGGAGAGGAAGAATTTTATATTCTATCTCCCGGTGCTAAAGAGGAAGAATTTTATATTCTATCTTCAGCTGGAAAAGAAACTCGAGGTGGGATTCTCCACCCCCAGTATCTGGAAGGATGAACTGGGAATGGGATCTCCACTCCGAGCACCCGGAATGATGAACTGGGAGTGGGGTCGCCACTCCGAGCATCGGAAAGGTCCGAGGAGAGGAAGAATTTTATATTCTATCTCCCGGTGCTAAAGAGGAAGAATTTTATATTCTATCTTCAGCTGGAAAAGAAACTCGAGGTGGGATTCTCCACCCCCAGTATCTGGAAGGATGAACTGGGAATGGGATCTCCACTCCGAGCACCCGGAATGATGAACTGGGAGTGGGGTCGCCACTCCGAGCATCGGAAAGGTCCGAGGAGAGGAAGAATTTTATATTCTATCTCCCGGTGCTAAAGAGGAAGAATTTTATATTCTATCTTCAGCTGGAAAAGAAACTCGAGGTGGGATTCTCCACCCCCAGTATCTGGAAGGATGAACTGGGAATGGGATCTCCACTCCGAGCACCCGGAATGATGAACTGGGAGTGGGGTCGCCACTCCGAGCATCGGAAAGGTCCGAGGAGAGGAAGAATTTTATATTCTATCTCCCGGTGCTAAAGAGGAAGAATTTTATATTCTATCTTCAGCTGGAAAAGAAACTCGAGGTGGGATTCTCCACCCCCAGTATCTGGAAGGATGAACTGGGAATGGGATCTCCACTCCGAGCACCCGGAATGATGAACTGGGAGTGGGGTCGCCACTCCGAGCATCGGAAAGGTCCGAGGAGAGGAAGAATTTTATATTCTATCTCCCGGTGCTAAAGAGGAAGAATTTTATATTCTATCTTCAGCTGGAAAAGAAACTCGAGGTGGGATTCTCCACCCCCAGTATCTGGAAGGATGAACTGGGAATGGGATCTCCACTCCGAGCACCCGGAATGATGAACTGGGAGTGGGGTCGCCACTCCGAGCATCGGAAAGGTCCGAGGAGAGGAAGAATTTTATATTCTATCTCCCGGTGCTAAAGAGGAAGAATTTTATATTCTATCTTCAGCTGGAAAAGAAACTCGAGGTGGGATTCTCCACCCCCAGTATCTGGAAGGATGAACTGGGAATGGGATCTCCACTCCGAGCACCCGGAATGATGAACTGGGAGTGGGGTCGCCACTCCGAGCATCGGAAAGGTCCGAGGAGAGGAAGAATTTTATATTCTATCTCCCGGTGCTAAAGAGGAAGAATTTTATATTCTATCTTCAGCTGGAAAAGAAACTCGAGGTGGGATTCTCCACCCCCAGTATCTGGAAGGATGAACTGGGAATGGGATCTCCACTCCGAGCACCCGGAATGATGAACTGGGAGTGGGGTCGCCACTCCGAGCATCGGAAAGGTCCGAGGAGAGGAAGAATTTTATATTCTATCTCCCGGTGCTAAAGAGGAAGAATTTTATATTCTATCTTCAGCTGGAAAAGAAACTCGAGGTGGGATTCTCCACCCCCAGTATCTGGAAGGATGAACTGGGAATGGGATCTCCACTCCGAGCACCCGGAATGATGAACTGGGAGTGGGGTCGCCACTCCGAGCATCGGAAAGGTCCGAGGAGAGGAAGAATTTTATATTCTATCTCCCGGTGCTAAAGAGGAAGAATTTTATATTCTATCTTCAGCTGGAAAAGAAACTCGAGGTGGGATTCTCCACCCCCAGTATCTGGAAGGATGAACTGGGAATGGGATCTCCACTCCGAGCACCCGGAATGATGAACTGGGAGTGGGGTCGCCACTCCGAGCATCGGAAAGGTCCGAGGAGAGGAAGAATTTTATATTCTATCTCCCGGTGCTAAAGAGGAAGAATTTTATATTCTATCTTCAGCTGGAAAAGAAACTCGAGGTGGGATTCTCCACCCCCAGTATCTGGAAGGATGAACTGGGAATGGGATCTCCACTCCGAGCACCCGGAATGATGAACTGGGAGTGGGGTCGCCACTCCGAGCATCGGAAAGGTCCGAGGAGAGGAAGAATTTTATATTCTATCTCCCGGTGCTAAAGAGGAAGAATTTTATATTCTATCTTCAGCTGGAAAAGAAACTCGAGGTGGGATTCTCCACCCCCAGTATCTGGAAGGATGAACTGGGAATGGGATCTCCACTCCGAGCACCCGGAATGATGAACTGGGAGTGGGGTCGCCACTCCGAGCATCGGAAAGGTCCGAGGAGAGGAAGAATTTTATATTCTATCTCCCGGTGCTAAAGAGGAAGAATTTTATATTCTATCTTCAGCTGGAAAAGAAACTCGAGGTGGGATTCTCCACCCCCAGTATCTGGAAGGATGAACTGGGAATGGGATCTCCACTCCGAGCACCCGGAATGATGAACTGGGAGTGGGGTCGCCACTCCGAGCATCGGAAAGGTCCGAGGAGAGGAAGAATTTTATATTCTATCTCCCGGTGCTAAAGAGGAAGAATTTTATATTCTATCTTCAGCTGGAAAAGAAACTCGAGGTGGGATTCTCCACCCCCAGTATCTGGAAGGATGAACTGGGAATGGGATCTCCACTCCGAGCACCCGGAATGATGAACTGGGAGTGGGGTCGCCACTCCGAGCATCGGAAAGGTCCGAGGAGAGGAAGAATTTTATATTCTATCTCCCGGTGCTAAAGAGGAAGAATTTTATATTCTATCTTCAGCTGGAAAAGAAACTCGAGGTGGGATTCTCCACCCCCAGTATCTGGAAGGATGAACTGGGAATGGGATCTCCACTCCGAGCACCCGGAATGATGAACTGGGAGTGGGGTCGCCACTCCGAGCATCGGAAAGGTCCGAGGAGAGGAAGAATTTTATATTCTATCTCCCGGTGCTAAAGAGGAAGAATTTTATATTCTATCTTCAGCTGGAAAAGAAACTCGAGGTGGGATTCTCCACCCCCAGTATCTGGAAGGATGAACTGGGAATGGGATCTCCACTCCGAGCACCCGGAATGATGAACTGGGAGTGGGGTCGCCACTCCGAGCATCGGAAAGGTCCGAGGAGAGGAAGAATTTTATATTCTATCTCCCGGTGCTAAAGAGGAAGAATTTTATATTCTATCTTCAGCTGGAAAAGAAACTCGAGGTGGGATTCTCCACCCCCAGTATCTGGAAGGATGAACTGGGAATGGGATCTCCACTCCGAGCACCCGGAATGATGAACTGGGAGTGGGGTCGCCACTCCGAGCATCGGAAAGGTCCGAGGAGAGGAAGAATTTTATATTCTATCTCCCGGTGCTAAAGAGGAAGAATTTTATATTCTATCTTCAGCTGGAAAAGAAACTCGAGGTGGGATTCTCCACCCCCAGTATCTGGAAGGATGAACTGGGAATGGGATCTCCACTCCGAGCACCCGGAATGATGAACTGGGAGTGGGGTCGCCACTCCGAGCATCGGAAAGGTCCGAGGAGAGGAAGAATTTTATATTCTATCTCCCGGTGCTAAAGAGGAAGAATTTTATATTCTATCTTCAGCTGGAAAAGAAACTCGAGGTGGGATTCTCCACCCCCAGTATCTGGAAGGATGAACTGGGAATGGGATCTCCACTCCGAGCACCCGGAATGATGAACTGGGAGTGGGGTCGCCACTCCGAGCATCGGAAAGGTCCGAGGAGAGGAAGAATTTTATATTCTATCTCCCGGTGCTAAAGAGGAAGAATTTTATATTCTATCTTCAGCTGGAAAAGAAACTCGAGGTGGGATTCTCCACCCCCAGTATCTGGAAGGATGAACTGGGAATGGGATCTCCACTCCGAGCACCCGGAATGATGAACTGGGAGTGGGGTCGCCACTCCGAGCATCGGAAAGGTCCGAGGAGAGGAAGAATTTTATATTCTATCTCCCGGTGCTAAAGAGGAAGAATTTTATATTCTATCTTCAGCTGGAAAAGAAACTCGAGGTGGGATTCTCCACCCCCAGTATCTGGAAGGATGAACTGGGAATGGGATCTCCACTCCGAGCACCCGGAATGATGAACTGGGAGTGGGGTCGCCACTCCGAGCATCGGAAAGGTCCGAGGAGAGGAAGAATTTTATATTCTATCTCCCGGTGCTAAAGAGGAAGAATTTTATATTCTATCTTCAGCTGGAAAAGAAACTCGAGGTGGGATTCTCCACCCCCAGTATCTGGAAGGATGAACTGGGAATGGGATCTCCACTCCGAGCACCCGGAATGATGAACTGGGAGTGGGGTCGCCACTCCGAGCATCGGAAAGGTCCGAGGAGAGGAAGAATTTTATATTCTATCTCCCGGTGCTAAAGAGGAAGAATTTTATATTCTATCTTCAGCTGGAAAAGAAACTCGAGGTGGGATTCTCCACCCCCAGTATCTGGAAGGATGAACTGGGAATGGGATCTCCACTCCGAGCACCCGGAATGATGAACTGGGAGTGGGGTCGCCACTCCGAGCATCGGAAAGGTCCGAGGAGAGGAAGAATTTTATATTCTATCTCCCGGTCGAACGTTGATTGGTGTGGATTTTCATCCTCGAACGTTGACTTTTGTCGCAACGCGTTGACTGGCGTTGACCTAGGGTTACGCGTTGACCGGCGTTGACCTAGGGTTACGCGTTGACCGGCGTTGACCGGTTGCAACGCGTTGACTGGGGTTGACCTAGGGTTACGCGTTGACCGGCATTGACCCTTAGGGTTTTGGATCGTCGAATGTCGATTGGTGTGGATTTTCATTCTCGAATGTTGACTTTTGTTGCAACGCATTGACTGGCGTTGACCTAGGGTTACGCGTTGATCGGCGTTTGACCCTTAGGGTTTGAATCGTCGAATATTGATTAGGGTGTCTCGGTTTTGGGGCCGAGACACCCCCCTCTTTTTTTTTTTTTGTCTTTTTCCCCCTTTTGTTTGTTTCCCTTTCCCTTGTTTTGGTCTCATTACTTCTTTTGTTTTCCCCCTCTTTTAATTCAAAATTCAACCTTGGGGTGTCTCGGCCAAAGCCGAGACACCCTAGGGTGTCTCGGTTTTGGGGCCGAGACACCCCCCTCTCCCCCCTTTTTTTTGTCTTTTTCCCCCTTTTGTTTGTTTCCCTTTCCCTTGTTTTGGTCTCATTACTTCTTTTGTTTTCCCCCTCTTTTAATTCAAAATTCAAAAGAGATTCTCTTTCTTCTTCCTCTCTTCTCCCTCCAAGCAAGCTTTCTTCATTGATTTTCTTTTGAGCACCCATCAACCCATAAGAAATTTCGGATTTTTGGTGGACACCCATTGGCCGAAATTGACCTCTTCCAATTAGGGTCTCTTACTCTTCCTTCAAGCTCGGATCTTGGCCCTTGGAACTAGGGTTCTCACACCTCTTGATTTGGGTAAGCTCCTCTTCACCATCCTCTATTTTTTTGATAAAGATTACATCTTTATACTTGTAATAGGCAATGGATTGTGTATGCACCATATTTTGGGGGGTTTTGTGCAAAAGAGGCAATATGGCCGAATTTTGGGGGACCTTTATGCAAAATTGCACTATGGCCGAAATTTTTGAGGGGTTTTTATGCAACATTGCAATATGGCCGAAATTTTTGAGGGGCTTTTATGCAAAATTGCCATATGGCCGAAATTTTTGAGGGGTTTTTTATGCAACATTGCAATATGGCCGAATTTTTTTGAAGGGCTTATTAGGGATTAATTTGCAAAACAGCCCATAAATGTTTTAGAGGGCTTATTTGCAAAAGGGGAGCGAATTTAGGGCTGACATCTAATGAGTTTTGACCGCGAACTCATGATCAAAATTTTGATAAAGGCATGTGGAGACCAAACCAAGATTTTGTAGAGGGGCTTTTATGCAAAAAGCAACCCACAAAGTGTAGAGGGGTTTATTTGCAAAAGGGCTGGAATTTAGGACTGAAATTCCAAAAGTTTAGACCACAACCCAATAACCAAAGTTTGATAAGGGCACGTGGCCGTTGAATTGAAGTTTGTGAAGGGGTTTATTTGCAAAATTTAACTAAAATTGTGGGGTATCGGGGGGTGCTATATGATCAGATATGATGACCATGACCCAACCCGGGCATGTCCTCGACCTGAATTTTGGCCTTGAACACGAAGGGTATTTTGGGTATTCCACCAAAATTCACCCCGAAAGGTGACAATCATTGTCTCGCATGTACGAAATTTGTAGGTTTAACTAGACTTCAATTATGAAATCCTATTTATGTATAGGATTTTAATTAAAGTTCTTAATTTCCCTTTTAAATTTCGTGTATTCATATTTTAGATTGTACCTGACTTGTTGCTTTTCGTTGCAGATTGGCAATGTCTCCGCGTCGATCTCGACCCCGTAGGAGTCGTTCTCATTCTCAGCATAGTGAGGAAGAGGTTCCCGCGACATCTTCCCCCATGGCCTCATTCTTCGGGGGTGAGAATTTATGCCGATTTTTCCCGCGACATCTTCCCCCGCGGCCTCATTCTTCGGGGGTGAGAATTTATGCAGATTTTTCTTCTTGCATCCCTGATTGACCTCTTTGCGGGTCATGAAGGAAGAACCGACACCCTCCTTTGCGGGGGTTAAGGTTTCAGACTTGTCTTGCTTAGCCAATTCAAGTCTTCTGGTATATCGGGGCGATTTTGTGCCGTCCTACACCTTATAGTTCGGTGTATGTTACCACGTTATTCACGTGATGATGCATACCGTTCTTCCAGTGTAGGACGCTCAAAATCGTCACTCCAATTATTCCGTGGATGAGCTTATCATTCTTCTTATGAATTTTTCTGACTCCACCCTTGTGTTTTATTATAGTGGAATTTCCCGCGGGTAGCCTTCCTCCTCACGCCAACACCGGTTGTAGTCGGGAGGTCTTCTCTTCAGCTTCCCTTAGGCAGGCTGTTAGCCCACTTCCTCGGTTCGATAGAGATCGCTCAGACGACTCTTGCCGCTTGATACGGGAAGGAGGGCGCCATTGTTTGCGCCAGCTTATCACAGATGCCTCTTTCACCGCCGATTCTACCTCCACTCAGGCTTTACAGAAGCCGAGTTTTTTGTTCGGGGATCATGTCGAGGATCCTGCTGCACTAACTCTTGGCGAGGAGCACTGGTTGACTTTTGACGGTGGAGCTTGTTTGTACATCCCCTCGATTCCACGCCAATATTCTTTCAGTCAC
>NC_033794.1:65722295-65750109 GCF_001876935.1 Asparagus officinalis | reverse complement strand
AAACTTGCTTTATAAGTTCTTCACAGTGTCAAATCATGAGGAGAAGATATCATTCTAGTGAATTAAGACGTTCAAATTGTTAATAGAGAGCAGACTCGACACGAGCATTCAAGGGGGGTACTCCATCGCCACCGTGAAGAACCCAGACTTAAACAAATGGGAGAATTCAGATCAATTCTCTTCTCTTTTGTAATCAAAAAATCCAAATTATAATTGAGATTAAGAGAGTTGTAAACATTCTTTTTCTAAGCAGTTAGAGAGAATAAAATCAAACACAGTTCTTTCATTTTCATTTCACCAATTTTCTACTAAATAAAAGATGGCGACTCCGCTGGGGACTAGCTTCTCTGACGATAAAGTGGTGGCACAATCCGACATCAAGCTCGTTGAAACGATCGTTGAAACTCTGATTATTGAGTTCGATCAAGCCAAGTATGAGGAGTTACTCTCCTTCGGATCCCTTAGCCCCAAGGCTATGTGCAAGATCCGCAAAGTCTTCAATGAGACTAAAGTTCTAATTATTGCTCCTATGCCCAAGGAAGCCCTCTCCTTTAGCCAAGATTGCTCGAACAGCTCCTCCTCCAAAGGAGTAAGCTCAGCTTATGCCAAACGCAGCCCTCAGTGGCGCGTTGTACAATTAAAACACAGCCTTCAGGAGCGTGTTCCACAAATTAAACGCAACTCTCGGGAGTGTGTTCCAAAAAACTAAACGCAACTCTCAGGAGTGCATTCCAGAACCAAAACGCAACTCTCAGGAGTACGTTCCAGGACTAAAACGCAGATCTCAAGACTATGTTTCATCAACATAACACAGATCTCAGGACTACGTTTCACCAGCAAGACACCCGAATACTCTGCGTAGCGCGGCTAGATTGAGGGGTGGATATAAGAAGTTCATGGATTCAATGCGTCTCAACCAGATTCATGTTCATCAGGAGCCAGTCCTATCCATTCATGGACTGGGGATTCCAATTCAAACCTCACGATCCGCGAGTAACTCTTCTCGAGTGTTTGCAACAGATTTGAGAGTGTTCATTATAGGCGTCAAAAAATGCTGAAAGATATCCAAACATAGGGAAAACCACTCAAAACTGACAGATATAAACTGTCTCGCCAGCGAGACAGACTTTGCTGTCTCGCCAGCGAGACAGTCTTTGCTGTCTCGCCAGCGAGACAGTGTTTACTGTCTCGCCGGCGAGACAGACTTTGCTGTCTCGCCAGCGAGACAGTGTTTGCTGTCTCGCCAGCGAGACAGTGTTTGCTGTCTCGCCAGCGACCTTGAACAACTGCCCCACACACGTCCATTAACTGTTCAAGAACGTGGCGAGACAGCAAACACTGTCTCGCCCGTCGAGACAGCAAAAGCTGTCTCGCGAACCTGTTTTCTGCCAACTGTTCTTGGAGGTTATAAATACCCTCCTAAGGCCATTTTTCCAGGGGGCTGATCATTGTGAGTACTTCAGAGCAATCCAGAGCAATCCAGAGCAGAGAGAGAGCAGAGGTGCTGATCTTACGGCCAATCCTTGATAATCAGGCTTTGACTTGATTTCAAGAAGAACGACTATCTTACATCGATAAGATATCGTTTCAATTTCTCACTTCGATAAACGAAGTCAGAATCATAAACCCCTCACGGTTCAATCAGAATCTGTGATTTGGTGGTCCACGAGTCAAAGCGCTCCCGGCACAGGCAAAGATCCCACGAAAGCAGTGATCCAAACAACGATCCTACGTTTATTTTCTCAAGAGTTGTAATTTTCTTTTTGTTGTGTAAAAGAGTCTTATAAAAAGGCTGTTTTCTTTGAATTTATTGTAATCGACCGAAGATATAATGAATTCGACAACAAATTCGACTTTTGGCGAAAACAAACTATGATTCTGACTTCGTTTATCGAAGTGATAACTTGAAACTATATCTTATCAAGGTAAGATAGTCGTTCTTCTTGAAATCAAGTCAAAGCCTGAATATCAAGGGATTGCCGGAAGCTCAAGAACTCTGCTCTGTCTGCTCTGAAGTGCTCCAAATGATCAGCTCAAAAATGACCAGCCCCTCTGAAAAAACCGCCTTCGGGGAGTATATATAGCCTCTAGGAACAGTTGGCAGAAAACAGGTTCGCGAGACAGTGTTTGCTGTCTCGCTGGGCGAGACAGTGTTTGCTGTCTCGCGCGGGGAGACAGTAAACACTGTCTCGGAAACAGTAACCGCAGGCAGTTTTCATCTTAACTGCCTTCCCACGTTTCAAACTCCGTTATTTTGGCAGTTATCCGCGTGATTCTCGCCCACGACGCTTCCCACGTTCTTGAACAGTTAATGGAGCGTTGTGGCAGTTTTCAAGGTGGTTTTTCTGAGCATTCTCAAAGTGTGTCTCGCTGGCGACGCAAAACCTGTCGCGTCGAGACAGCAAAGTCTGTCGCCCGCGAGACAGCCAACACTGTCTCCTGCGAGACAGCAAAGTCGTGTCCGCCCGCCAAGAGACAGTAAACACTGTCTCCTGCGACGACAGCAAGATCGTCTCGGCTGCGAGACGTTATATCTGTCAGTTTTTGAGTGGTTTCCCTATGTTTGCGATTATCTTTAGCATGTTTTTACGCCTCAGAACCGCGACTCCAAAGTACTCCAGGACCAACTTTTATGAGAGGAGTTACTGGGATGCGTCTTGTAAGATAGATCTTACTTATGATCCTTTCAATGCTAAAAAGTAGCTCGGTTAAGCCCGTAGGTGGCTTAAACTATAAATGCTTGTCCTCAATCTATTCAATAGAATAGTTAAGATCTCTCGGCATCGGTTATTCGCCTGTCCATTTAAGAGATCTTGAATTAAAGCTGAACAGGTGTGTACTTTGAAATCAGCTTGTCGTCAATTGAACTTATATACCTTAGGGGTAGTCAGGTTATTCTTAAGAATATTCTGAGTGATATTCTCCAGAAACTTCCTGTTGAGATTAGGGAAACAGTTTAGACTCGTGTACCTATTGGAGTATTCAGGTTATTCTTAAGAATATTCTGAGTGATATTCTCCAGAAACTTCCTGTTGAGATTAGGGAAACAGTTTAGACTCGTGTACCTATTGGAGTATTCAGGTTATTCTTAAGAATATTCTGAGTGATATTCTCCAGAAACTTCCTGTTGAGATTAGGGAAACAGTTTAGACTCGTGTACCTATTGGAGTATTCAGGTTATTCTTAAGAATATTCTGAGTGATATTCTCCAGAAACTTCCTGTTGAGATTAGGGAAACAGTTTAGACTCGTGTACCTATTGGAGTATTCAGGTTATTCTTAAGAATATTCTGAGTGATATTCTCCAGAAACTTCCTGTTGAGATTAGCGAAACAGTTTAGACTCGTGTACCTATTGGAGTATTATGGTCTTTTTTTTGTTGGTAGAGATGAACCCGTGTTTGTTGGTAGAGATAAACCCGGAATCGGAGAGGAAGAATTTTATATTCTATCTCCTGGTACAAAGGAAATTTGAAGTGGGATTTCTATTCAGAGAATCTGAATAAGGTTTGATGAATTGAAATTGGAAGCAATCCTAACTTTTATAGGTTTGATTGCGCAAATCGAAGGTGGACCTCTTGTTCATGGAAGGAATCAAGAGGGGATTTTGGCTTTGGTCCTAACTGTTTAAAGGTTTGACCAAGATGGGAATTTGAGACGATCCTAACTGTTTAAAGGTTTGATCGTTCAATTTGTGGACCTCTCGTTCATGGAACGAATCGAGAGGGGATTTTGGCTTTGGTCCTAACTGTTTAAAGGTTTGACCAAGATGGGAATTTGAGACGATCCTAACTGTTTAAAGGTTTGATCGTTCAATTTGTGGACCTCTCGTTCATGAAACGAATCGAGAGGGGATTTTAGCTTTGGTCCTAACTGTTTAAAGGTTTGACCAAAATGGGAATTTGAGACGATCCTAACTGTTTAAAGGTTTGATCGTTCAATTTGTGGACCTCTCGTTCATGAAACGAATCGAGAGGGGATTTTAGCTTTGGTTCTAACTATTTAAAGGTTTGACCAAAATGGGAATTTAAGACGATCCTAACTGTTTAAAGGTTTGATCATTTAATTTGTGGACCTCTCGTTCATGGAACGAATCGAGAGGGGATTTTGGATTTGGTCCTAACTGTTTAAAGGTTTGACCAAAATGGGAATTTAAGACGATCCTAACTGTTTAAAGGTTTGATCGTTTAATTTGTGGACCTCTCGTTCATGGAACGAATCGAGAGGGGATTTTGGCTTTGGTCCTAACTGTTTAAAGGTTTGACCGAGTGGGAATTTTGTGAGATCTAAAGAGGTGATCGAATCTCATCTCAGCAAACGAGTATTCGGAAGTCATAGTAGGAGTTTAGTGTTTATCACTTTGTTCATAATGATCGGGGTTATCCCTAAGAATATTACATTTAACATTCTTCTGGGAACTTCCCGTTACATGAATTATCCACCCCCAGCTTTCTTTGCAAAACTGAGTGTAACGAGGAGTTCGTTATCCTCAGTCGCATGTTCGGGTTATCCTTAAGAATATAAGATTCTCCAGGAACTTCCCGTTATATAAATCATCCATCCCCAGCTTCCTTTGCGAAACCGGGTTTAACATTGTACTCGGTTGGATAACCGAGAAGCAGTTTATACTCATATGCTCTTTGGAGTGTGGGGAAACAGTTTATACTCGTGCACCCACTGGAGTTTGATGGTCGTCTTTACTCGACTTCTTTCGCCGTTATGACGCCGGAGTCAATTAAGGCTTGGATTTTGTTTTTGAGTCCAAAGCAAATTTCGGTGGGATGAAGAATCCTTCTGTGGTACGCACAGTAATTCGGATCCGTAATCATCTTAGCTCCATCCTGATCTTTGATAGGTGGTAGCTCAATTTTGTCATTGGCGAGGAGGTATTCCAATATAGATGGAGCTTCATCATCTTCGAAAGAATATTCCTTTTAGAACCTCAGATCGAGAGTCACGTTCTCAGTGATTGTAGATGTCGTCGGTCGGCTTCTCTCAGCTTTCTTTCTTTTAAGAAAGTGTTCGGCCTGTTCACCACGGAATTTTAACTCCTTCCAAGTTGTGGATGGCATGACCCCCAGAGCTTTCAAGACATCGATGGAGAGGTTATTGTGGCATGTTTGCAGGATGAACTCCTCCGTGATAGGATCTCTGTAATTCATTGCTTTGTTACGGAAACGTTTGACAAAGTTGTCAACTGACTCTCCGTCTTTTTGCTTCTCATCTAGAAGGGTTCCGATTGACACTTCGGTGTCATCATCAAAGAAGTTGCTGAGGAACAAACTTTCTATGTCATCCCAGCAATTGATACTCCCTGGCTTGAGCCGTCGGTACCAATCGAAGGCCGACCCGCGAAGGGTGCCAACGAATGACCGGACCATTAAAGCCTCGTTTCCAGAGATCATGCCCAAATGAGACTTGAAATAAATCAAGTGCTGAATAGGCGAGCTCTTCCCCTCAAACGGTGTGAAGTTAATCAGATTGAATTTGGTCGGGTATGGTGTTGAATCCCATTCCCTCGGATAAGGACATGGAATACCCGTCTTCTTAACTTCTTGAGCCGTCATCAAAGCATTGATTTTGTCTTCAAGCTTTTGCATTTTCCCGTCATCGTCTCTTTCTGAATAATGTCGAGCAGAGATACTTGGGCCACCCCCAGTATTACTAAACGGTGCAATTGAACCACCCCCAATGTTGTTATTGGGAGGATCTGTTGAACCACCCCCAATATTATTGTCATTGGAAGGTGTATCAGCCATAATGACTTCATCCACTTCTGGATCACTGTCATCCACAACTTTCTGAGTGTGGCGGCTGGATTCAGTTCTTTGACTGGACTCAGGGAAAATTTCGATATTGTGGGAAGACTGAGGATTATGTTTCCATATTCTTAATGGTTATGGTTGGTGTGCAAACATGGTTGATAGAAAATGTGCAATTAATAGTTGTATTTTCGTATTTGGTTGTTTTGTTACAACTCTAGTATATTTTTAGAGTCTATTCACCTGTGATATGGATTGCTTCTCTGTTTGGTTTGAATACAGTACAGGAACATGTGCTTATAGTTGGCTATTTAATTTTTTTAGTTAAAAGAGTTCCATGTATCTAAGACTGCTAACCACCACTTGATACTTGTCAATAAATGTTTGCCTCCAAAGATGTGAACCATCTAGCACAAAGTAGATGAGCTTAATTTCCTTGTACAAGAGTGTAACGAGTGCTCAAATTTAGACAAATAGTAAATGAGAATGCCAGTCAGCAGCGTATTCCTCAAACTCTCTCATATTGCCAAAATTCAATTTACAATAAGGATTGTCGGTTATAATTTTATATTCTAGAATATCTTTGCAGACCGAACATCCTTTTCATACATTGAAACCTTAACTATTTACATATCATTGTCTTTTTCTAAATCTGCTTAAGTTGTGAATGAATGAAAAACATGCTGAAGGAGAAGTAACTTTCCATGGCTGCTAAAGTTAGGTGCATCTGTTTCATGTATTGTGGCACAGGATGAAATTTGCAGTTGCTTGTTATAGAAAAGAGAAACATAATAAAATTATTCATGGTTTTTATGCTCTGCTTTTATACAAAGATATTTATCCTTAACATAATTGAGCTGGTTGTTTGCTTGTTTCTTTCAGGGTGCATGAGGTGTTACAATCAAGAAAACTAATCTTGCTTTGATCTTCGACATTTATGATGAGCCAATGACTCTTGGGTAGTGCAATATGATTGTTGAGAGGCTTGGTGATTATCTCAATGAATAGGGATTTTAGGTTTGTTGTGTTTCCTTTTTCTATTTGGGTTTGGTGTGGTCCCTCGCATTGCAATGCTTGAAATGAATAATTGTCAGTTCAACAATTATGTGGACTCTCGTGAGGGGTTTGATGTTTGGTTAATGTGTTTGTTATGATCCCTATCCCATCAAAATTCTGTCTGTATTTTTCCTTTGATTGGGGTTATTGTGGCATTTTAAGGCGAGTTGTGATACTTATTCATAAGACAGGTTTGCATGTTCGAAAAAGTTGTGCTCTATTTGAATTCTATTTGAATTTCTTTTTGATGTGGCATAAGTGGCTTCTTGTGACATTGGTTATCGTAATAAACAATGTATATCATTTTGCAAGTGATGTATTCTTTGAGTTATTTGCGCTTGGCATAATAAAAAGAAAAAAAAAATACATGATTGGCAATTTTAATGCTATCTTGTTCAATATGTTCATGCTATTCCCGAATGGGTTATGTACATGCCTATGCATATTTTGATAATTCAAAAAGTTTACAAAAAGCCTCTAATAGTTTACAAAAAAACCCCTAAAAGTTTACAAAAAACATCCTAAAAGCATTATACATATATAGCTAGTTTACAAAAAAACCCCTAAAAGTTTACAAAAAACATCCTAAAAGCATTATACATATATAGCTACTATAGTTAAATGGGCAAATGAAAAGTTTACAAAAAACATCCTAAAAGCATTATACATATATAGCTACTATAGTTAAATGGGCAAATGGGCAAATGAGCGGCCCGTTTATTAAATGCACCCGCCCATTTAGAAAATATTAAATGGGCCATAAATGGGTAAATGAGTAAAATAATGCCCGCCCATTTATGACCCGCCCGTTTAATGCCCAAACCCACCCGTTTAACACCCCTACGCGTGAATAAGCAGCCCACGAACCTGATTTCACCAATTCAAAGCTATATAAATAGCTTCCTCGGTTTTCGTGGTATTTGTGTGCAAAGTGGGGGCGTGAAAAGGAGGTTTTGGTTTTTGTGAGGTTGCGAAACAGAAGCAAGGTAGGGAGTTCGTGGAAACCCAAGTCGGCTGTGTTTCTTTTTGCAGCGTGCAATTGCAGCGGCTTTTGTTTTTGGTTTTGAGCAGCCCTCTTTACTGAAGGTTTTGTGCATCCTTTTGTAGAGAGATATTGTGAGGGATTTGAGAGTTTGTTTGAGGGTTTAGGTTGTGAGTGATTATAAACCCTAGTTATATTCTCTCACTCTAATATTAGATCTCCCCCCTCCTTGCCCCGTGGACGTAGGCTATTTGCCGAACCACGTAAAATTGGTTATCTCGCTATTTGTGTGATTTGTAATAGCTTGTAGGTTCCCTTGACATGTCAGTCCTAGAACTGATGAGAGGAAGAGCTGATATCTCACTTGGTTGAGATATTTTGCTTAAGGTTCCTGTTTTCTTTGTGAAACATGATTTCCTATTGCGATCTGACTCTCTTGTTGTGCTGTTGAAGTGTTGCCGAAATTTTCGCTGCGCGCAACATCTTTGTGATATCTTAATCGTTGGAAACATGATGCCAGATGTACTGCTGCTTAAAGAGAAGCTTTTTGGCTTTTAAGTTTTAAAAAGTCCATTAGCATTAATAAAACTATAGTCATCAGCATTAATTAAAGATGGGTTA
Organism: Asparagus officinalis; assembly: GCF_001876935.1. NCBI lineage: Eukaryota > Viridiplantae > Streptophyta > Magnoliopsida > Asparagales > Asparagaceae > Asparagus > Asparagus officinalis. Next base: position 65,741,690 of record NC_033794.1, on the reverse strand, counting down.
AATTAAAGAAGCTCAGTCCAGATAGCCTAAAACATGATTTGTAACCGATGAGGATTTCTTTTTGTCTGTTCGGTTATTTCCTAAAAATCAAGAAATGGAAATGGAAAAGGTGAAAATCTCAAAAAGTACTATTTCTTCCATTTCCATCCCTAAAACTCACCCACAACATCTAATAAAATATTATTTCTATCCAGCAACTCATCCACATCATCTAATAAAATATTATTTTTATCTAACCACTCATCCATCACATCTAGTAAAATATTATTTTCATCTAACAACTCATCCATCACATCTAATAAAATATTATTTTCATCAAAACATCACTCAACTCATCTCTTCTCATCATTTCAAATCACTCATATCATCCAATAAAATATTATAACAATTCACCTCATCTCATTAACATTTCATTTCTTTGTTTTCATCCCAAAAAGTTGTGAAAATACTTTTCTTAAGTGTGGGTCACACCACCCAATAATACAATAACAACTCATCTCATCTCATTTCATTTCTTATTTTTAAGAATGAACCAAACAAAAGAAAACAACAAACTACAGGAAATAGGTTTCTTATAATTCATTTCCTTATTTTTTTCGCCAACCAAACAACATCAAAACTAGTTTTCTTAAAAAATTACTCACATCATCCAATAATAATGTGACAACTAACATCATTTCATCTCCATTTTTTTGATTTCCTTCTTTTTTTAGCCAACCAAACACTCCCAAACCAATTCTTCATTTTAATAGTTTTCCATTTCTTTGATTTCCCTTTTTTTTAGTCAAACCGAACAGGCCCTTATAATATACATGTCAGTACCAATGTCCATATGAATAAGACAAGGATTTCATCTTATAATTTACATATGAATACCAATATCCATATGAATAAGACAAGGTACTACACATGAGTTTGTTATCGATGAGGATCTGAATAACATAGGCAAAACGTTAGTATAGGGTTGGATGAATTAGTCTGGGTATGTAATGTTTCGAAATCATCAGCGAGAGTATCTAGCTTTTTCCTTCAAATTCCTAACTCCTAGGTTCTTTTTGCAAACTCTAGTCAAATATTATCAATGATGCATGGCAAGACCAACTTAATTTCACTACACAAGTTTTCTTGCTGATGTTGCAGTGAATGGGTAGGAGAAATTGCAACTTTCACAAATTTTTTTTGTTGATGTGACAGTGATACGGTAGTGTCACATCATTATCACACCAGCAATATTAATAGAATTTTACAAAGAGGACCTAGGGACTAGAATGATATTTGACAACTTTTAAGACTTTTACCAATAAGATAGATTCTTTGGGTGTATTTGACAACTCTTTAAAATTGGGTCAATTTTTAATTTTAGACTGTTTTGTTGATTGGTAAAAATTATTCTAGAAGTGAATCAGTTTACTTTCGTTCATTTTTTGACCTCAAATTTGGTTCAGTTATGGACAGGAGGAGTTGGTTCACAACTAAACCCGTTCTTTCCAAAATCAGTTTAATGATTAAGTGTGATCCAATTTTAATGAGTTGCTAAACACAAATTTTTGTTTGTTTATTTGTTTGTTTTAACTTGATTTATTTTACATTTGAGTTGCGTATTCGTTGGACCCGCTCTTGAATAGGGTCCACTCACCACCTACCATTGCACATTGATCATCATTAGACCTATCCATATGGGCTTTGGCTCGAACCTGGCCCTGTGTTAGGCTTGGATCTGGCCAGGCTCTTACCTAGCTCGGGCCCGAGTTCTGGGCCTATATCTAGATTGTGTTGCCGAAGCTCAACACGAACCCTACTCGACCCGAGTTCTAGAGGTCCAGACTGACAAAATCGGGTCTGGGTCTAGACAGATTGTTTGGAACTGGCTGGGCTCAAAAGCCTGTCCCGACCTGACCCGATTCAACGGCTAGAAAACTAGTCGGATCAGGTAGCCTGAACCTGGCCCGACCCTGTCGAAAGCTCATCATCTTCTCTCTAATACTCTCTCTAATACAATAATACCCTCCCTTTTACTTTCTAATTCTCTAATTCTATTGGTTTACTCCTCCAATTACTAAGGGCAAAACCCATCTCCCGAATTAAGTCCTACAATACTCCTACCAGTATCAAACCTGAATTCGGCGATGATTCAACACCTAGAACTCCTAAAATGCCGAGAGTGAAAGTATGAGCTTTTTTTTTTGAGAAGATAAGAGTTACCAGGGATGAACACAGTAGACTTCTCACCCAAAAGGCGAAATATGTGTTATGTGGTCATGTCTTAGAAGCTCATCATAAGAGTGGGACTAATCACCTCAAACAACATTTGGAAAAACACAATAGAGGGCAATGAGTGGCTCAAGGTGATATCCGCCAATCTCTAATCTCTCAATCAGCTTCTTCCGATAGCCTCGGTTCATGGAACTACGATGCAATTAGAGTCAGAAAATGCGTCATTAGGTTTATTATTTTTAAAAATATTCTTTTTAAATTGGTAGCAGATGATGAATTTGAGGATATGACTAGAGATAAATTTTATCTTGTTTTTCAAAAAATTTCTCTGCAAACTTATCTGCTTGATATTTTGAAATATTATCATGAGGAAAAAACAAAAATAATTTCTTATTTTCAAAGCTTAAACTGTAAATTTTCTCTAACTTTTAAATTTTGGACGTGTAGAGCACAAACTGGTTGTTTATGTATCACAGTACGCTGATAGATGATACTTGGCAAATGTTCAAAAAAGTTATTTCTTTTATTTCATTTGAAAATTCACACACTCGTGTGAATGTTGCAAAGTTAATAATTGAAGAATTTTCAAAATTAGAAATTGCTGAAAAATATTTTCTCTTTCACTAGATAATGCAAACAATAATAATGTACTTGTAAATCATATCAAATCATCTTTGCTATTGTCGGTCTAGGGTGATATTTCATATTAGATGTGTGATATTTTGAATCTAATTGTGCGAAGTACATTTGATGAAATTAGACCAACAATAGGAAAAGTTAGGGTTATAGCTTACGCTCATAATGCTTCTGAACAAAGGTTTAAGAATGAAAATATAACTGTGTTGAAGAAAAAGCTTAAAAGCTAAGTTAATTCTAAAAGATGTTGACCATAGGTGGAATTTTACCTATGTATGTTAAATGTAGCAGTATAGTATCGAAAAATTATAAATAATTTTATTGCTTTTTATGCTTCTGATTTTAGCTTGTCATATAGTTCTAGTAATATGTATGAAATAACTAATGATGAATGAACACTTATAAGTTGTGTAAAAGGGATGCTATAAGTTTTTTTATGATGCTACTATGTAATTATCTGGTTGTTATTAGTCAACTATTATTCAAGCTCTTTTACAAGTTTTAAATATTCAAATTTTTTTTAATACTTATCACAGTGATGGTTGTTTTTCAAACATGATTTCTGAAATGGAAATCAAATTTAATAAGCCTTTTAAACACATTTCTATTATTTTTGGTTTGAAGATTCTTATTGATGCATGCTTGAAAGATCTTGGTCTTCGAAATTTGTTAAATTCTTTGTATGAGAATATGATAATGAAAGTGATAGCCGTCAATCTATTACTACTCTTACTCATCATAATATTATTAAATATTATTTTCAAATATTATTTGAAGAGTACGCAACTAGACATGATGTATCATCTCAACCGATAGTTTCTGCGAGCTCTAGGCAGAGTAAAGGTCAGGGTTTTGTTAGGCAATCGATGGTAGAGATGCTAACTGATACGGGTAGTAATCGTGGATCAGGATTGTCATCAAGGGAAGTTTATGAAATTGAACAATATTTAGCTGCGACTTTAGTTAAACCTCAGAATAATGAGGATTTCGATATTTTGCAATAGTGGAAAGTATATGGAACGGTTTTATATCATGTGCTTTCCATCATGGCTCGTGATTTAGTAACAACAGTGTAGGTTTTTGCTGTTACTTCAGAATTCGCTTTCAGCATATCAGTACAGTTAATCGATGATCACAGAGCATCACTAGATTCATCTACTGTACATATGGTAATGTGCTTACAAGATTGGTGGAGGTATGAGAAGAGAACTTAATGCGTCAACATGATAGCTAATATTGAAAATAGACTTAATGAGTTGATGATAGGAGCTACATAGTAGAAAGTTATTTATAATTTTTAGTTTTTTTATCTTTTTGAATGGAAATAATTGCAAATGATAGTGATATACATGGGTGCTAAGCTAGTTGAGATGTACTCATTCATTGTGATATAACAATTTCCAAAAAAAAAATATTGTAATTCTTATTGATTAATAATAAAGAATTTATTTTTGACCGCTTTAGTTTCTACCAAATGTGCAAATTGTATAATTATGTAAGTGATTAATGATAAGATTGAATTTCTTTGTTAAAATTTTGCATCTTTTTAATTACTTCTGATGTTATCACATTCTTAATTTTAAAAATATAAATTTTTTTTTTAGCAAAAAATGAAAAAAAAAACGACTCGGCCTAGTGCTCAGCGCGCCCCATCCAAACGTGGACTAGGACCTTGACTCGGGCCGGACTTGGCCCTGGACCGGACCTCGGGCTAGGCTTCAGAATGGGGATTTGCCCCTGCGGATCGAAATCCGGGGCCGGCGCGACCATTTGACTTGCCTAACGAGCATTGGTTGAGGGTGAGTGGCTTTGCAATCATTTTAGCTTTAGCCTTAGAATAAGCTAATTATTTTGAGGAGACCAATGTAGTTAAGAACCATACTCAAGTTCGTGCGTCCACAAAACGTCTCTTCTTATTAGTGCATGCCAACCCCCCCCCACCCCCACCCACCAAAAAAAAAAAAGAAAGAAAGAAGAAGAAACAACACAAACAAACAAAAAAACCACCAAAAGAAAAAAAGAAAAGAAAAGAAAAGAAAAAAGAAACACGCATGCACACACAGTGACATGTTATCATCAAATACTCCTCTAATTTATTTGCTAAACTCCTACATATTAATCTCCAAAGATTTTTCTCTACTTGTAAAATCTTATTGTGGGCATTCTTTTACTCGCCAGCTTTGGTACACCAAAAAATAATTTGAGTATTCAGTTGCAAAGATGGATCAGACAACTTTTTAGCTTAAGATTTGTAATAACTTTGAACGTCCTGTCTTGAAAAACTTTTTGTTGTATAGTTACCTAAATATATTTTTCATAAGGTGCGTAGCTTCCATTTTTAAAAACGTAGGAAGGAAATCTCTCTTCTAACACTGGTTAGCTACGTGTGGAATTAGATTGAATTGAAGCAAACAAAACTGTAGAAAGAGATAATTGAGAGAGCAAAAACCCTAACTTTATTAATTTATTCAGATACTAGAGAGATATATATATAGTCATACAAATAGGGGTATGGTTAACGGGTCACAGCCCATTAACCAAATACCCAATAGACTTAATCTAACACTCCCCCTCAAGCTGGAGCATAAATATCCACCATGCCCAGCTTGTCACATATAGTAGAAAACACCTTTGAAGAAGTAGCCTTGGTAAGAATATCAACAAGTTGTTGTGAGGACGGAGTGAATGTGAGAGATACTATCTTCTTCTCCCAAGCATCTCTGACAAAATTGCAGTCAACTTCAATATGTTTTGTCCTCTCATGAAACACAGGATTCTGTGCAATATAAATGGCAGACTGGTTGTCACAATGCATTGGCATGGGTCCAGACTGAACAAAACCAAGCTCTGTCATAAACTTTCTTAGCCACACCATCTCACAAGCAGTGTGAGCCATTGCTCTATATTCGGCCTCTGCACTAGATCGTGATACTACATCTTGTTTCTTACTTCTCCAAGTCACAAGATTACCTCCAACAAAAGTACAAAATCCTGAGGTTGACTTTCGGTCTCCCATGTCTCCTGCGTAGCCAGCATCAGAGAAAGCCGAAATGTGAGTATGCCCATGCTTCTTATATAACAATCCCTTGCCAGGATAACTTTTGACATATGCCAAAATCTTCAGAGCTGCTGTCCAATGAACCTCTCTAGGTTTGTGCATAAACCTGCTCAGTACACATACTGCAAAAGTAATATCAGGTCTGGTAACTGTCAAATATATTAGCTTCCCAATTAGTCTCCTATATCGTGCAACATCATCTAGTAGAGAGGTATCATCACGCCACAAATCAACATTTGCCTCCATTGGAGTGCTTGCAGGTTTGTATTCCAAGAGACCCGCTTCTTCTAGTAAATCTAGCACATACTTACTTTGGGACAACAACAGGCCATGTTTTTTATATGCAACTTCAATCCCAAGAAAATACTTTGGTTTTCCCATGTCCTTAGTGACAAAATGACGGTTTAGATACTCCTTAGTCTCAGCTAAGGCAACAGAGTCACTCCCAGTCAGCAGAATATCATTAACATATACGGCTAAAATAACCAAACCAGTTGTTGTGCGTCGAAGAAAGACAAAGTGATCAGACTGACAACGTTGAAAACCAACATTAGAAATAACCTTGCTGAACTTATCAAACCAAGCTCGAGGACTCTGCTTTAACCCATAGATGGCCTTTCTCAGCCTGCAGATAATATTCTCCCCCTGAGCAACATACCCAGGAGGTTGCTCCATATAAACCTCCTCGTCCAAATCACCATAAAGGAAAGCATTCTTCACATCTAGTTGGTGCATCGCCCAATCCATATTAACAGCCAGAGAGAAAAGAATTCTGATGGAGTTGAGACGAGCAACGGGAGAAAAGGTTTCAAAATAGTCAATACCATATGTCTGGGTATATCCTTTAGCAACCAGGCGAGCTTTATATCTATCAACAGACCCATCAGGACGATATTTCAAGGTATACACCCATCTGCAGCCAACCACAGTCGCTCCAGCAGGTAGAGAGACCAAATCCCAAGTCCCTCTAGAAAGCAGTGCATTCATCTCCTCATCCATAGCCTGTTTCCAGGCGGGTACTAACAAAGCTTCCTCATGTGACCTGGGTAAAGATATAGTGGACAATGACAAAGCAAACTGACGAAATGATGAGGTGAGACGGTCATAAGAGACAAAAAGAGAGATAGGATATTTTGGGCAAGACCGTTTACCTTTACGAAAAGCAATAGGAACATCTAAGTCAGAAGAGATATGAGGCTCGATATGAGATGGACCTGCAGCTGTAGAAGAAGAGTCAGCAGGAGCAGAGACAGGTGTATGTACTTTAGGACGGCGAGATTATGTCAGTAGAGGCTTTGGTGCAGTAGCCACAGGAGTAGATACCGGAATAGTATTGGGAGCCGTAGAAGGTAGTGGCACCTGTGGACTGACAGAGGTAGTGGAACCAGAGGAAAAATATGGGACAGACTCAAAAAAGGTAACATCAGCAGAAACAAAATATCTCCTGGTGGTCGGATGATAGCACCTATACCCTTTTTGAGTACGTGAGTATCCAACAAACACACACTTAATGGACCTAGGAGACAATTTATCCAAACCAGCAGTCAAATCCTGAACAAAACACGTACAACCAAAAACTCGAGGAATCACAGAAAAACATTTTTTAGCAGGATAAAGATAGTAGAATGGTATCAAACCATCAAGAACAGAGAAAGTCATGCGATTAATCAAATGACAGGCAGTGAGGACAGCATCTGACCACAAGTACTTTGGAATATTCATATGTATCATCAGTGTTCTAGCAACATCGAGAATATGTCTATGCTTCCTCTCAGCAACTCCATTTTGTTGTGAAGTGTGAGAGCATGAAGTTTGATGAATAATACCATTAAGAGCACAAAATTTTGAAACGTTATTTTTCATATATTCCAAAACATTATCAGTACGAAGAATATGAACAACTAACTCAAACGCAAACTACTGCGTTTATCGACACGACTCTGAAAAGAAGCACGATGGTGCTTACCCAGTTCACATGACTCACAACCTAAAGAAGAAAGGGAAGACTGAACAGTAACTACCGATCTAAGTTTCTGTAGTGAAGGATGACCCAGACGCCAGTGCCACAGTAAGGTAGAATCAGGCTGTGCTGCAACAAGACCAGCACCCGGCACACTGTCGTCCAAATAGTACATACCTCCTCTCTCATGCCCCGAACCAATCGTCATCCCAGTTGCTAGGTCCTGAAAAACACAATAAGAAGGAAAGAAGGTGACTTTACAGTTATTGTGCTTTGTAAACTTGCTAATGGATAATAAGATAACAGGGAATTTAGGAGCATATAACACATCAGTGAGTTTCAAAGAGGAAGTAGCATGAACTACTCCAGCACCAAGAACTGGAGAAAGTGTACCATCAGCGATGCGAATAGAGGGAAACTTATCAGAAAGATGTAAAGAGACAAAACGATCCTTTATACCTGTCATATGGGATGAGGCTCCAGAATCTAGTACCCATGGTTCATGAGGAGAAGCTATGTAAGCATCCATACCTGAAGAGGATGCATGAGTAGCCGAATGACTGTTCTGAGAGATCTCTAGCTGGCGTAACCTCTCATATTCTGCCTGAGAAATCTGAACAGTAGGAACAATAGTAGCTGGATTACTAGAAATAGTAGTAGAAATAGGTGAGCGAGTCGACTCGGCATCGGCTACTTGGGCCCATTGAGGATGACCAAACTTCTCCCAGCACTTCTCAGAAATATGATTGGTCCTCCCACAGTGACCACATTGACGTGAACCCCTATCAGAATCACCTTGTCTCCCACTAAAAGAGCCACGTCCTCCCAAAGAATTACGACCACGACCACGACCACGATCGCAGCCTCTGCCTCTACTAGAGAACATGGCAGACTGATCCACTGAAGGTGGAGACGGTGCAGAAGTATCAGAAGAAACACCAGTAAAGACCTGCATGACTCTGGAGAATGTAGCAGTCAGTGAGGGGATGGTATCTCCACCCAATATCTGTCCTCTCACCTGGGATTGTGCCAGGTCACGGCGATATCCCAACAGCATCGCCGCATCAGCTACTACAGGCTGATGCATCTCCAGTTCGTCTATCAGTCCCTTTAACTCATCAAAGAACTCCGGAACTGATCTATCTCCCTGTTTGAGCGTAAACAGTCGCTCATAAATCTCAAATACACGAGAAGCATTCTTCTCATTTCCGTAATTTCCGTACATAATCTTCAGGTTGTCCCACATCTCCTTCGCAGTGGTTAAGAACATAACACTGCTACTAATCTGTAGTTCCGTGCTGTTGAGAAGCCACGTCATAACACAATAATCAGACGAGAGCTATGAACTGTAGGTGGGATCTGTGGTGGGTGGAGGAGAGGCCAGAAGATGTGGAAGTTTGCTCTGAGCGCCAATGAAGATGCGGAAAGCCTGAGCCCAGAGCAGATAGTTTGTACCATTCAATTTTATTGTAGTCCCCAAGACTACCTTGGGCGCAGAAGTCTGACCAGCAGCAGCAGAGGGAGATGTAGAAGAGGAGGAGAGATCTGTTTCCGACATTGTTGCACAATAGTGATAGGCGGGTAGTAGTCAAATAATCAGGGCAGTAGTAGAGATCTGTTCTTTAAACATAGACTAAGAGCAGATCAAAAAATAGGCAGTAGTAGATGACCGGATCGGGTCATGTGTGGCCTCGAATCATCTATTCAAGGCCATGGAAAAATAAGGGACAAAACAAACAGCGCGGCACTGTAGCGGCGCGACACTGTAGCAGCACGGCACTGTAGCGGCGCGGGTACTGAGGTACTGTAGCAGCACGGCTAGTGGTGGCGGTAGTGCCGGCGGCAAGGAGAAGAGGCGGCGGCGGCTAGGGTTTTTGAATGAGGATTTGTGGCGGCTAGGGTTTCAAGCTCTGATACCATGTAGAAAGAGATAATTGAGAGAGAAAAAACCCTAACTTCATCAATTTATTCAGATACTAGAGAGATATATATATAGTCATACAAATAGGGGTATGGTTAACGGGTCACAGCCCATTAACCCAATACCCAATAGACTTAATCTAACAAAAACTATATTTATTTAGTATGATTGTAGTGGATGCAAGTCTAACACAAATAGCTTAACCTCCTTTTTGGATAGTGATTGGAATTTTGTATAGAATAGAGTAAAGAGTGCCACATCAGCTGTTGGTGTTGGGTGTAGCCCAAACCTCCGCAGGCGAAGCTTCAGGAGAGGTCGAGCTCCTTCAGGCGAGGTCAAAGTTGAAACGCTTCAGGCGAGCTTGAGTGGGCGTGCTTCAGGCGAGCTTGAGTGTGCGTGCTTCAGGCGAGGTCGAGTATAGGGCTACTCCATGCGAGGTCGAGATCCAGGTGAGCTCGAAGTTGAGGCGCAGACGTGTTTTCTCATAGGTGAGGTCGAGACAGCCTGTCTCGAGCTGTCGTTAGGGTTCCCTTATAAAAGGGAACCCAGAGCCCGAGATCTCCGAGCATTTCTATAAGGGAACCCAGTGCCCGAGATCTCCGAGCATTTCTCTTCTTTTTCTTGTGAATTTTTCTGGCGGCGGCAAATTTATTCCTCTCTCTTCCTGTAGCGGCGATTTCTCAGTGCTCAGAGAGCGATTCTGAGAGAGATCTCGAGCGATGATTTTCAGAGGAAAATCTCAGCCATTTGAGAGTTTAAGAGGGGAATCTTTCCCGTAGCTACAATGTCGATTTGTATTTATTGAGAGATCTCAATTTGAGACCTACTCTAAGCTTTGTAATTTCTTTGATTAATAAGAAATTAATTGTGTGGCTTCCGAGTATATAAGCAAGTTTGCCGAACCTTGTAAATCTTGGTGTATTTTTCTCTATTACGTTTTCTTGCTATTTTAGGGGTTGAGTAGCCCTAGTTATTTTCCAATAACTGGTATCAGAGCTTGAAACGATCTAGAGAAAGTCAGATTCAAGTGGGAGCAATGACTGCAGATGAAGGAAAGGTGAGATTATAGAAGTTTGATGGAACATATTTTAGATTTTGGAAGATGCAGATAGAGGATTATCTGTACCAAAAGAATCTGTATCAACCCCTTTCAGTGAAGAAGCCGGAGTCTATGAAGGAAGACGAATAGAACTTTCTAGACAGACAAGCCCTCGGAGTTATCAGATTGACACTAACTCGTAATGTTGCATTCAACATAGCGAAGGAAAAGACCACGACGGGTCTTATGTCAGCACTCTCAAATATGTATGAGAAGCCATCAGCTGTAAATAAAGTTCATTTGATGAGGTGGTTATTCAATCTGAGAATGGTGGAAGGTGCGTCAGTAGCATAACACCTCAATGAACTCAACACAGTCACAACCTAATTGAGTTCAGTTGAAATTGAGTTTGATGAGGAAGTTCGAGCGTTGATCCTTTTGTCTTTCCTACCAGAAAGCTGAAACACTACAGTCACGGCTGTGAGTAGCTCATCGGGAAGCAACAAGTTAAAGTTTGATAACGTTCGTGATCTGGTTCTCAGTGAGGAGATCCGACGGAGAGAGTCGGGTGAAGCTACAACCTCTTCAGTCTGGTTCTCAGTGAGGAGATCCGACGGAGAGAGTCGGGTGAAGCTACAACCTCTTCAGTATTGCATACAAAGTCAAGAGGTAGAAATTCAACCACGGAGAGAGTCGGGTGAAGCTACAACCTCTTCAGTATTGCATACAAAGTCAAGAGGTAGAAATTCAACCAGAGAGAATGGACGAGACAAATCAAACTATAGAGGTAGATCAAAGGACAAGATGTTTAAGTCAAGGAATCCAAGCAACAACTCGAAGACTATCGAGTGTTGGAATTATGGAAAGACTGGGCACTACAAGAATCAGTGCAAGAGTGCATAGAAGGAGAAGGAGGCAAAGCCAGAGGTGAATGTTACTTCAACATCAGGAGGAGACGGCACATTGATATGCTCTTTGGAGAGAAAGAAAGAGTCTTGGGTGTTAAGACTCTGGAGCGTCGTTCCATGCTACTTCTCAGAAAGAATTGTTCGAGAAGTATATCCCCAGAAATCTTAGATATGTATACCTTGGTGATGATCAACCATGTGCTATTGTGGGCAAAGGTATAGTGAAAATTAAGTTGAATGGGTCAGTATAGGAGCAGAAGGATGTTAGACATATTCTCAATCTTAGAAAGAACTTAATATCTGTATGCCACTTGGCTGGCGAAGGATACACTACGACCTTCCATGGAGATGATTGGAAGATCTCAAAGAGTGCAATGACGATTGCCCGAGGCAAGAAGACTGATACCCTATATATGATAGCAGATGCACGCGGTTTGATCTCAGTAGCCGTAGTCAATGAGACTTCAAATTTATGGCACCAGAGACTCGATCATATGAGTGAAAAGGGGATGAAGATTATACACACAAAAGAAAAACTCCTAGGTCTAGAATCAGTGGAGATAGACATGTGTGAAGATTGCGTACTTGATCGACATGCCTCAGCACAATGGTGTAGCTAAGCAGATGGACAGAACGTTGACAGAGAGAGCCATAAGCATGCATATACAATCAGGTCTACCGAAACAGTTCTGGGTAGAAGCAATCAACACAACAGCTTACTTGATCAACCGAGGTCTATTGGTTCCATTGGAGTACATAATACTAGAGGAGGTATGGTGCGAAAAAGAGGGAAAACTCTCACATCTTAAAGTTTTTGGTTGTGTAGCTTATGTGCATATTAGTGATCAATGCAAGAATAAGCTTGATCCCAAGTCCAAGAAATGCACTTTCATCGGTTATGGTGAAGATGAGTTCAGCTACAGCATTTGGGATAACGAAAACAAGAAAGTAATCCGCTACAGAGATGTGATATTCAACGAGAAGGTGATGTATAAGGACATGCACAAGACATATGCCTTTGACTCAGAGGAGAGCGAGTCAACATTTGTAGATACAGATGATGTTCCAGGTGACCTCTTGAAAGAACCAAATGCAGCATGTCCTCAGCCAGAAGAGCCTGTTGGACAGAACAGTGCGTAGGAGCCCGACGCACCAGCTCCGATATTGAGAAGATCTTCTCGGCCTCCTGTGCCCAACATGAGATATATGAACTATTTGTTGCTGACAGATGGAGGGGAGCCTAAAAGCTATAATGAAGCTTGTCAGAGTGGAGATGCGAGCAAGTGGGAGCTTGTCAGAGTGGAGATTCTAGCAGAAGGAAGAAATTGACTACACCGATATTTTTGCTCCCGTGGTGAAGCACAATACTATCAGGACAGTGATGAGTATTGTAGCTATTGAAGATCTTCATCTCGAGCAATTAGACGTGAAGACGACGTTTCTTCACGGAGATCTAGTAGAGGAGATGTACATGCACTAGCCAGAAGGTTTTCTAGAAGAAAAGAGGAAGAACCTGGTGTGCATACTCAAGAAGAGCATGTATGGCTTGAAACATGTCCCAAGATAGTGGTACAGAAAATTTGACGGCTTCATGCACAAGGAAGGTTTCTAGAAGTACAATACCGACCACTATTGCTACTTCAAAAGGTATCAGTTCAGTTATATCATCTTACTGCTATATGTTGATAATATGTTGATTGCAGGTGCATATATGGATGATATCAGGAGTTTGAAGTAGTAGTTATCAAAGGAATTTGACATGAAAGACTTGGGTCCAGCAAAAAAGATCATTTGAATGCAAATCACAAGAGATAAGAAGAGATGTCTCTTGCAGTTATCTCAGACAGAGTACATCAATCGTGTTTTGTAGAGATTCAACATGGGCGACGCCAAGCCAGTCAACACACCCTTGGCAAGCCATCTTCGCCTATCAAAGAATCAGTCTCCTCAGACGGAAGAAGAGAAAGAGAGTATGACTAAGGTCCCTTACGCCTCAGCTATTGGAAGTTTGATGTATGCAATAGTCTGTACGAGACCAGACATTGGTCATGCAGTGGGAGTGGTCAGCTGGTTTATATCGAATCTAGGAAAAGCTCATTAGGAAGCGGTCAAGTGGATTCTGAGGTATCTACGAGGCACCACACAGAAGTATTTGCACTTTGGTAAGGGAGAGGTGGAAGTGTAAGGGTATGTAGATGCAAACTTTGGAGGTGAAGTCGATCATCGAAGAAGCACCACCGACTATGTATTCACTGTCGGAACTACATCTGTTAGTTGGATATCACAGATACAGAAGATTGTCACTCTATCCACTACAGAAGCTGAGTATGTAGCAGCGACTGAAGCCAATAAAGAGATGATATGGCTTTAGGGTTTGTTAACAGAGCTGGGATTCAAACAGGAGAAGAATGTTTTACACAATGATAGTCAAAGTGCGATTCACTTGGCTAAGAATTCCGCATTTCATTCTAGAACGAAACACATTAGGCTTCAGTACCACTTCATCAGATCCCTGTTAGAAGATGACGTGTTAAAACTGGAGAAGATTCCAGGAAGTAAGAATCCATCAGATATGTTAATAAAGACGGTGACCATTCAGAAACTGGAGTTGTGTGTAACTTCAGTTGACCTTTATGCATAGGTGATGAGGGCGGAGACACACATGAGAAGGTGCTTGTTGAGATAGCCTGGTGACGGCGGTTTGGTCTCCAAGTGGGAGATTGTTGGTGTTGGGTATAGCCCAAACCTCCGCAGGTGAAGCTTCAGGCGAGGTCGAGCTCCTTTAGGCGAGGTTGAGCTCCTTCAGGCGAGGTCAAAGTTGAAGCGCTGCAGACGAGCTTGAGCGGGCGTGCTTCAGGCGAGCTTGAGCTCGAAGTTGATTCGTGGGCGAGTTTTCTCGCAGTCGAGGTTGAGACAGCCTGTCTTGAGCTGTCGCTAGGGTTCCCCTATAAAAGGGAACCCATAGCCCGAGATCTTCGGGGCGCTTCTCTTCTCTTTCTTGTGAATTTTTCTGGCGGCGGCGAATTTATTCCTCTCTCTTCTTGTAGCGGTGATTTCTCAGTGTTCAGAGAGCGATTCTGAGAGAGATCTCGAGCGATGATTTTCAGAGGAAAATCTCGGCCATTTGAGAATTTAAGAGGGGAATTTCACTGTAGCTACAATGTTGATTTACATTTATTGAGAGATCTCAGTTTGAGATCTGCTCTAAGCTTTGTAATTTCTTTGATTAAGAAGAAATTAATTGTGTGGCTCTCGAAAACGTAGGCAAGTTTGTCGAACCTTGTAAATCTTGGTGTACTTTTCTCTATTGTGTTTTCTTGCGATTTTAGGGGTTGAGCGTATCCCCGGTTATTTCCCAACACTTACCACCTCTTAGTTATTACTTTGTGGATGTTTTCTACAAAATTACGGTAAAAAGTAATAATTTCAGGGGCAAAGTTTGACAAAATAATTCATAGGGTACGTACATAGGGACCGAATTCAATAGTCTAGGGCATCTAGGCACTAACAATAGTTTTTTTAGGGGGTTGACAAACCATAAATATAATAGTTTAGGGGTTAAGTAGAGACTGAGATCTTCTATTTCTTAGAGTTGGGAGTTGCGGTAGAGCTGAACAAAGTTAGAAAAATATTTTGACCCTAAATCTTCTTTGTTTGATAACATGTTAACTAGGGATAAAGATAAGTAATATCTTGCTAACCTGTCAAACACTTACTATACTATTAAATAAAACGGAGGAGGATAGTTTGTCCAGATTTAACTTGTTAAACACATGTTTGCACATGAAATGAAGGAGGATACTAAGTCTAGATTTATCTCACACCAAAATATCTCTAAGGGATTAAATTAGTCATCTTAATAGTTGAAGTGGAATTAACCTCTCAAAATGAAGGGCTTACTAATCCATCGTTATAAATGTGCTAATCCGAAGGAAAGCACAAAAAGTAGTGTAATATTTACTACTTTAAAATTTCTCCTTATTCCTTTTGACAAGCCCTTAAAAAACAAGAACTTGGGAGTTGATTTCTGTTTCTCATTTATATTGATTTAGTAGGGAGAAGAAAGTATCCCGTAAGGATCGACGGCCCATGATATTAAATATGCTTTTAAAGCCTATCAACCCTTGAATCATTGAACTTTCACGATTCGTGCATTAATCCAGGGGTGGATATCCTTTGTTGGCTTTGAGAATAGGATCGGCCTGAATCAGATCTGAAACTGATTTGAGAAAATCTGTAAACACTGTAGCAACCGAACCTGGCAGTTTTTCAGAGAACAGAACAACAAGCACAGGGGAGATTTTGGACTGAAGTGGCCGAAATCTTATTGATGGAGAAACTGTAGACAGAGAACGAAACCTGCACCTGTTTACAGAGCAAAAAACCGGAACCTGGGAACTTTTCTTTGGGACCGAACACAAAAGAAAACCTGTAGACAGAGAGAGAGGAGAGAACAAACAGAGGAGAGGAACTTTTTTGATTCTTATTCACGTTCTCTAAACCATATAGGTTGTTTACATATATATAAGGACTAAGATTACAACTCTAATCTTATCCAATAACTAGATATAGGTTGTTTACATATATATAAGGACTAAGATTACAACTCTAATCTTATCCAATAACTAGAGAATTATCTACTAACTAGTAATATAAGGACTAAGATTACAACTCTAATCTTATCCAATAACTAGAGAATTATCTACTAACTAGTATTCTATTCTAACTAGAATTCTATCTACTAATTTGAACTCAACTACCAAATCGGACTGATTAACAACTCACATCCTTTAGGTAGTGCACATATTTATAGTTGTGTCAAGTTCATTAAAAAGATCAGATATGTCACGTTGCATTATTGTGTCCAAATAAAATAGTTGTAATCATTGCAATAGTCAACTAATACAGTTGGAATGCAACTTCGACCATATAAGACATAGCTTATTGACTTACAACCAACTTTGTAGGCCATTAAAATTCTTATTCCCTTACTGGATGCCACGAACACGTACATATGTGGTACTTCATCTTTCATTTCTCAAGTAAAAGAAGGAGCAACTAAAGAATCTTATATATATATATGTTCTAGTCATAATGATACCCTCAAGGGGGTACTCGATCTTCTTGCTTTCGAGGATTAATTAGGAGGAAGAGTAAGAGGTAAAGATTCATCTCAAAATCATTTTGTGGAAGAAAGTAAGGTTTTTGGATTTAGTTTCTTTGGCAGCTTTGTCGCCTTTCCTTGTATGGGAACCCTTTCGACTATTTGCTTTCTTAGTAGGTCATGAAGCCTTCCGAAGAGCTTCTGCTTCACCGTCTCAAACGCTCTATTGAGATTTTCGATCTGCGCAAAATTCAGTAATATCCTTAATTAGTCTGGTAGACCGGGTCTATTAATTTTACCAAATACCTGGAGCCTTTTGAGTTTCGGACATAAATCATAAGAATCCCCGGAGAAGAATAACTTCCCTTGTCAAACTAGAATTAATGTGTTACGTAAGGTAAGTAAACTCTGTGTCGATCGGAACCCTTTCGACGTACTATTTGCTTTCTTGGCGGTCCCCTACGTTCTGATGCACCCAAATACAGAGTTTACTTACCTTTAACCTCAAAGTGTAGTGTACCCCAAATTACGTACTGCTGATAGGCAAGAAAATTTTGTATTTTGGGTGTATGATCGAGGACGTATAAAACTTTGCACGTTTTTGAAGTCAATGGGGGGGAGAACTTTGGGTTCATAAGGGGTGAAAACCCCTTTCTTTAATTAATTATGCCTTGGCAACATATATAAAATTGTTTAAAAAAAGTTATTTTACCTGCTCTGTAGCGTTGACGTTATACATGAAGAGTCCATAATAAAGATCAAAACTATCGCTTACAGTGTTTTCTGTCTGCATTCAGTAAATGAGCAGCGAAATTGAATGAGTAAACACTACAACGGATTGCGCGCGAACTCCAAAATTAATTTACCTGTGTAATTGTGGTGAGAAATTACCAGATGCAAGAGGGTCTCGTATCCTTTTGTATTGATGGGCGTGGACTCCAAGTTCAAATGCGACAGAATCCTGACCCATTAATCAAAGTACACTATATATGAACATTAATGAGTTGACATCAAAAAGAATTTATTTATTTTTTTGCTGGTTAAGATGCGCCGCCTCTATTCATTATTTTTCCTATTTTATTAGCACTTATATCTCATGACAGCATATTTTTCTCTTAGTTTTTAAACTCTACAATGAAAATATATGATGATCAGAGCAGGTGTATCTGTAATTAAATAACTTAATAATAATCTTCTCTCTGGATCATATATATCTAATGGTCACCTTCCTATGGTGTGCGTGATGAACTGGCTGCCGGCCGCATGGCGATCATGCTCCTCACAAGACATCCCCACCATTCTGCAACCCTGAAACACATGTTGAAAACAGTCATCTTAATTTTTTGATTAATTCCTTCGTACGTAGCACGCACGCTTATATATGCGTATAGTTTGATGACCATATTCTAACAATCACCACTTTTTTTTTTTTTCATTTTTTGATTTTTTAAGAGATAGAGCCGTAATAAAGTCGTTTCCCTCTCGCTTCGTTAAATTTTTTTTGTCCCACCTTTACCCCTATAAGCTATTAAGTTTAACCTGCTTACCCCCTGAACTACACAATAATGATTTCGTGCCATATATAGAGTCATAAAAAGATATATTATTTTGAGACTTATGATGTTTTCAAAACGGAAACAAAATGTTTAGACTCGACTATTTTTTTATTATTATTAAATACGAATCTAATAGTAGTATATCATCGCTATACATGCAGTGGACACTTGAAACCTCTACGCTAACATCCTCTGTGACCTTCTGCATGCATGATACTTTGATAAGTTGGAGTACTACTAATTGATATCATGACATATATATATATTTATATAAGACTAAAAACTAACCTCATCTTCAAAAATCCTCAAGAACTGAGCACATTTGTGAGCTTGTTCTCCCTCAGAAATCCTCACCTCTTCGTAAACAAATGGCAACTCATTCCATCCATTCTTCCCACTCTCTGGTCCGAACATAGGGTGAGTGCAAACAACTCCAAATTCAGGAGGAAGGACCTTAATTAATGTTGCCACAATTATATTATATAAAAAGATATCAGCAATAGTATTCACGTCAGCATATGTATATATATACGTACCTCAAGAAAAAGATTTCTGGGAAATTGTTTAACAGAAAGAACATCCGCAAAAATGGTGTCAGCCTTGAGCTTACGGAACGGAATCGAACGAACCACAGTCTCCGTCGAAAGTATAGAGCTACATATTAATATAATATCCGGCTGCTCTTCACACATCTCATCCATACTCCTGCGCGCGTGGGTTACCAATTGAATCGGCGAAAAATTAAGCAACTTAATATTTTAAAAGAAGAAGAAGGAAAAAAAAAAATTCAACTAATTATAAACTGTCCATATATAAAAGCTCATTACAATATAATAAAAGATTACCGAAAGAAATGCATTCCGTGCGAGTTACAGTATTCTGAGTAGTCTGATCTTGATGTAGCCAGTACGATGTGACCCTGCCGTCGAAGCCCTTGGGCAATGAACTGACCGAAGTTTCCAAACCCTACGACGGCAACCTTCAGTGGAGGCTCTTCAT
>NC_033794.1:65692935-65722237 GCF_001876935.1 Asparagus officinalis | reverse complement strand
CGGAGGATGCAACGGAGCTCCTAATAGCTTGGCCGGATTTGGGCTTGTTGAACGACATCGCGGGCTTCGTTGTGCTGGGCTTGGGAAAGAACGGAGATTTTGGGAGGGTGTTGGCGTTCAAGGGAGAAGCGCTGAGAGTGGTGGAGGCCATTAATGTTATTAATTAATTAATTTGCTTCGCGGTGGTCTCTTCGGCGCCCCTCAAAATGTTTTCCTTCTGTGCGTGTGCGTGTGTGCGCGCCTGTGGAATTGTTGAGAGGAGAGGGGTAGATGTATATAATGTGATCGTGGTGTAGGTGTTGCTTGATAGGTGATCATTTATGCCGTTCTTCAATAATGTAGAAAGCTCCCCCGCATTGACAAATTCTTAATAAAGAAATGCTTGCGCATCTAAGTATATATACGTAACTTCTGTTTTTTTTAAGGGCTTTTTGTCTTTAGGTCCAATAGCTTACCTCCCTTTATTTTTAAACCCAAGTAGTATTAGTTGTATCTCTAAGTCTAAATTTCTTTTTGTATTTGTCTTTAAACCCAAATCCAAAATACAATACTTTCAACAGTGGGTCCCACCATATATTTTTCTTAAATTCCGGTTATACCCTCCCACTTATAGAATTCATTTAAGTGGGTCCCCCTTAAATAAAATAAACGAAATGGAGAGAGAGGGGGGAAACTGGCGGTAAATTTCCCCCCTCCATTCTCTCTCCGTCCTCTTTCTGCCCCCCTCTTCTTCTCCCTTTCTCTCACTCCATTAATAGAACTCAACAGGTTAACGTGCTATACTTACTGGTTAACGTGCTATACTTACTGGTTAACGTGCTATACTTACTGGTTAACGTGCTATACTTACTGGTTAACGTGCTATACTTACTGGTTAACGTGCTATACTTACAGGTTAACGTGCTATACTTACAGGTTAACGTGCTATACTTACAGGTTAACGTGCTATACTTACAGGTTAACGTGCTATACTTACAGGTTAACGTGCTATACTTACAGGTTAACGTGTTATACTTACTGGTTAACGTGCTATACTTACTGGTTAACGTGCTATACTTACTGGTTAACGTGCTATACTTACTGGTTAACGTGCTATACTTACTGGTTAACGTGCTATACTTACTGGTTAACGTGCTATACTTACTGGTTAACGTGCTATACTTACTGGTTAACGTGCTATACTTACAGGTTAACGTGCTATACTTACAGGTTAACGTGCTATACTTACAGGTTAACGTGCTATACTTACAGGTTAACGTGCTATACTTACAGGTTAACGTGCTATACTTACAGGTTAACGTGTTATACTTACTGGTTAACGTGCTATACTTACTGGTTAACGTGCTATACTTACTGGTTAACGTGCTATACTTACTGGTTAACGTGCTATACTTACTGGTTAACGTGCTATACTTACTGGTTAACGTGCTATACTTACTGGTTAACGTGCTATACTTACTGGTTAACGTGCTATACTTACAGGTTAACGTGCTATACTTACAGGTTAACGTGCTATACTTACAGGTTAACGTGCTATACTTACAGGTTAACGTGCTATACTTACAGGTTAACGTGCTATACTTACAGGTTAACGTGTTATACTTACTGGTTAACGTGCTATACTTACTGGTTAACGTGCTATACTTACTGGTTAACGTGCTATACTTACTGGTTAACGTGCTATACTTACTGGTTAACGTGCTATACTTACTGGTTAACGTGCTATACTTACTGGTTAACGTGCTATACTTACTGGTTAACGTGCTATACTTACAGGTTAACGTGCTATACTTACAGGTTAACGTGCTATACTTACAGGTTAACGTGCTATACTTACAGGTTAACGTGCTATACTTACAGGTTAACGTGTTATACTTACTGGTTAACGTGCTATACTTACTGGTTAACGTGCTATACTTACTGGTTAACGTGCTATACTTACTGGTTAACGTGCTATACTTACTGGTTAACGTGCTATACTTACTGGTTAACGTGCTATACTTACGATGTAACGTGCTATACTTACAGTTTAACGTGCTATACTTACAGGTTAACGTGCTATACTTACGATGTAACGTGCTATACTTACAGTTTAACGTGCTATACTTACAGGTTAACGTGCTATACTTACGATGTAACGTGCTATACTTACAGGTTAACGTGCTATACTTACAGGTTAACGTGCTATACTTACAGGTTAACGTGCTATACTTACAGGTTAACGTGCTATACTTACAGGTTAACGTGTTATACTTACTGGTTAACGTGCTATACTTACTGGTTAACGTGCTATACTTACTGGTTAACGTGCTATACTTACTGGTTAACGTGCTATACTTACTGGTTAACGTGCTATACTTACTGGTTAACGTGCTATACTTACTGGTTAACGTGCTATACTTACTGGTTAATGTGCTATACTTACAGGTTAACGTGCTATACTTACGATGTAACGTGCTATACTTATAGGTTAACGTGCTATACTTACTGGTTAACGTGCTATACTTACAGGTTAACGTGCTATACTTACAGGTTAACGTGCTATACTTACAGGTTAACGTGCTATACTTACAGGTTAACGTGCTATACTTACAGGTTAACGTGCTATACTTACTGGTTAACGTGCTATACTTACTGGTTAACGTGCTATACTTACTGGTTAACGTGCTATACTTACAGGTTAACGTGCTATACTTACGATGTAACGTGCTATACTTACAGTTTAACGTGCTATACTTATAAGTTAACGTGCTATACTTACGGGTTAACGTGCTATACTTACAGGTTAACGTGCTATACTTACTGGTTAACGTGCTATACTTACAGGTTAACGTGCTATACTTACTGGTTAACGTGCTATACTTACAGGTTAACGTGCTATACTTACTGGTTAACGTGCTATACTTACTGGTTAACGTGCTATACTTACAGGTTAACGTGCTATACTTACTGGTTAACGTGCTATACTTACTGGTTAACGTGCTATACTTACTGGTTAACGTGCTATACTTACAGGTTAACGTGCTATACTTACTGGTTAACGTGCTATACTTACTGGTTAACGTGCTATACTTACAGGACTTGGCATTTCTATCAATATATTCAACATTCCCAGCACATACAACATACAACATTGCATTGCCACAGAACATACATACAACATACCATATTTCCAGCGCATACAACATTTCCAGACTATCTACATACACCATACAACATTAACCTGTCACAGAACTTGGCATTTCTATCAATATATTCAACATTTCCAACACATACAACATACAATATTGCATTGCCACAGAACATACATACAACATACCATATTTCCAACACATACAACATTTCCAGACAATCTACATACACCATACAACATTGCATTGCCATAGAACTTGGCATTTCTATCAATATACATTTATACAAATACGTCACAAATCAATTTCCAAAATATATTTGTTTGACATTATATACTCCCAACAAGCAATCAACAATAACTGGTTGCATTGGAAGATCTGGAAGGTCTAAGTAGCCATAAAATGGAGTCTCACGCAGGACAATTCGTTGATCTTCCGATAAATAACCAGAAATTTGTTCTTGAAGGTCCCGGAAGTACCCGATGTTTGATGGAATTCGCACTAAAACCATCGGATAAAATATTCTGCAACCATAAAACATAAGGCAACTTTAGTTGTCTATCAATATTGTACATTCCTTCATTGAAACAAATTTCATTTCAAAGCCTATGATTTCAAAATTGTAACAGACAATCTCAATTCTCGAATTATCACGCTTTATCTTTATATCAACCTATTTACAACCTATTTAGAATTTTTCCTTTTCTCTCTCAGTGAAAAAAATCTTGTAATAGACATACATATGTACAATATCAAACTGTTACAGATCAATATTTTTCATTTTCTTTTCATTTCTTAGTAATTTTTTTGTATCAAATGTTAACAATAACAGAACTTTTGTTATTTGATTTGTTTCAGGTATTGATTTGCAAGAGTTTGAGACTAACTAAAATTTTGCAACTTCAGTCCCATTGGTACTCAAATTCAGCGTTCATCTGTAACTCTGGGATATATCAGTAAAGTGGTCCGCATGGCTTAATAACAATGCAAGTAACACCAATGAACTAGGAATACTAAGACACATCACTAAGAAATGAAAAGATGAGTATCAAATATCAAAAAAAAAATCGACGAAAACACAGCCAACGCTCTTGCAAATCAATACCTGAAACGATGAGTTCGACGGCAATGATGACGACAATGTCGACTGCGAAATCCGTCGGCGGCAAGGGGACAGCGAGTATAGACGGCGCGATCGACGGCAACGGTCTGGGACTTGGGTCGCGGCTGCGGGCGACGGTCTGGGACGGTCGATAACGCCTACGGGCGACGGCCTGGGTCAGGCGACAGCTGCTGCGGGCTGGAGCGGGCGAGATCGGGGTCGCGGCGAGAGCTAATGTCACGGCGGCCTCGAGCGGCTGGAGCGGGCGACAGCGAGATCTGGATCACGGCGGGTGGAGCGGGCGACGACGGCGAGATCTCGGTCACGGCGGCTGGAGCGGGCGACGATAGCTGGAGTTCTCTTTTTCAATTTAGGGCTGAGGTGAAATAGGGATTTTGAGGAGAGAGACGTTGATATGGGGAAAGGGGGTATTTTGGGGTTTTTGCCTTGATTATGTATAAATACTACTGCTGAAAGTATTGTATTTTGGATTTGGGTTTAAAGACAAATACAAAAAGAAATTTGGGCTTAGAGATACAACTAATACTACTTGGGTTTAAAAATAAAGGGAGGTAAACTATTGGACCTAAAGACAAAAAGCCCTTTTTTTAATTTTATTTAATAACAGTTCCTGTGGTACGTTTGGGTACAATATTTTCTTTCGGATTTTAAAATCATATAGGAGAATATTTGGGTTTAAAAAGTATATTAATTTTCTTACTAGCTGGGCACGTATATAATTAATCCTTAAGAATTCAAATATGATGTGTTTATATGTAGTTAGTTAATTAGCTTCTTCTTCCTTTTCTTTGTTTTTATTCAAGTTTGTCTGTCAATACTAATGCATATATGGGCAATATTAATGCTAGAATAAAGAAGAACAGAGAATGTTAGAAGAGCACACGTACAGGTAGGGAGCTTTTCGTCCTTAACTAATTATTGAATAGTTGTGTAGGAAAAAAGAGAGCTTATGCACGCTCCTGATATATAATAGAAAAATTACACATTGCTAAGCATGATTAATGGTTGTATATATTTCAAGCTTAGAAGGGAAGGACGCGTACAAGATATGGGTACGTATAATCTCAGTGGGAGTCATCAATATGTGTCGATGTGACAATATGATATATTTTAAGAAAACTTCTACAGCACGCGTACCAGTGAAAAGGTCTTTCTACCTCATGATAGAAAACTTATACAGCGCCTGGGTGTATTAACAAGCGTTTGGTTACGTACTTTTCTTTGTTTTCTTCCAAATTTCTCCTGATTTCCAGTGAAAAGGTCTTGGTATTGCGTAAAATTAAGCCAACTCACTTATATGATTATAACAGTTTCAGGGCTTTTTTTGCATATGTACCCCTCTAAATCTTCAATATTTGCAAAATCAGCCCTCGAATATTGGTATTTGCAAAATTACTCATCGAAACTGCTATCATATTGGGTCTTTCTACCTTTCCAACTTAAGAATTTAGTTTTAAACATGGCAATATCAAAATTTTCAATAATTTTCAACATATTTGCAACAATTTCCAGTTTAAAAACTAAAATTGTTAGGTGAAAGGGGCACAAAAAGTCAATGTGGGAGAATTAGGGATAATTTTGCCAATGCTAAAATGTGGAGAGTAATCTTAAAATATGAAAGATTTGGCGTGTACATATGCAGAAAAAACCCTAGCTCTTATAATTCCGTACACTTAATGAAGATTTGGTTCCCTGTTGAACCTATATATAATTACAAAAATAATACACTGAGACAAAAAGTTAAATCTACCAATAGAATCTATCATATACCAGCTTAGAAAAGAAAAAAAAAATGGCTGTGATTGGCAACTTAGCAAAACTGGGTCAAATTTGTTTATTGTGAAAACCAGTTTTTTTATCTGAAAAACAGGGTGAGATACCCTGTTCATATATATATATATATATATATATATATATTCTCCTTACTAGGATCCTTCAACCAAGTCCCAAAAAAGCAAAAAGAACAGACTGTCTGATAATACACACTGCAATAGTGCAGATAACACAAGAGCTACAAACCCCAGAGTCATACAGAGCACTGACACTCATCAGCTAACTGACTGGATAGTGAGAAGCATCACCAGAAAAAAAAGAGAGTAGAACTGAGACTATGTCTTGATCAGAAGACATTCCAAAACAAAGAGCATCAACGAGCATCAGAGAAGTTGTCGTCGCAATCTCCTGCGATGTTGGATTTAATAAGGTCCTGCAGCTTTAAGTTTTGAACAGCCCTTCGAGTGCGAATCGCCACTCTCTCATCTTCTGCCCCTGTCCAAAACAAGATAAATCTTGCAACGTTAGCAGCTATGTGGATGAGATTAGCAATGACATCTCTGAAGATAAGCTGGTTTCTACAATGCCACATTCCCCAACAGAAACTTAGCAACAGGTATTTCTAAATAATTTTGATATCAGAACAGATGTTTTGGTCTGTGCGCATGAATATCAGTCCCTCCATGGAACGAGACCATCTAGCAATGGGAGCGAGAGAGAGGAGAGAGGACCAGACATATTGAGCAAAAGAGCAAGTAATAAATAAGTGATCTTGCGATTCTACTTCCTGCATACAAAAAGGGCATCGAGGATCACCAGTCCAGCCCTTAGAGATCAAATTAGCTCTGGTATTAAGCTTGTTTTTGGAGATAATCTAGAATAGAACCTTAACTTTCAGAGGGATGTTAGACTTCCAGATAAATTTATGATTGGGAGATAAAATCCCCCATAGGTGATGATAGCATATATGGATTTAACAGTGAAAGATCCAGATGGATGGTAAGGCCACCACAGACTATCGTGGGATGGAGATAGGGCAGCATGGAGAGTATCTAGATGAACATTGAGCTTGGTAATGTCACATTTTTCCACTACAGAGATACCCCTCCTGAGGATAGGGTGCCATTTCCAAGCTAAGTTGCACTGATAGCCTTGAGATCTTACTGAATTGCTTCTAGAGAAAGAAAGTTGGCATGCTATAGGGAATAAACTGCTAAGGGAATTAGCATTAGACCATTTATCATTCCAAAAACTGCATGTCTTACCGTCTCCCACCTGCCATCTAACCAGACTGAAGAAGGTGGAGTGGATTTTATGTAAGTCAGAAAAGAATTTAGAAGCTGACTTACTTGGGAGATGCACAAATGGATTATCATTATCTTTTGAATAGAGAGAGAGAGAGAGAGAGAGAGCAGAACTTTACTAATAAGAGTATTCCTGTCGAGGGCTTTCCATAACCATTTAGAGAGGAGAGCAATATTGAAAGAAGAGATATCAATGACCCCCAGGCCTCCTTCATGTTTAGGCTTGCAAACTGTGGTCCAGTTAACCAGACATTTGGATTTAGAGTGAGTGATACTCACATTCCATAGGAAATTTCTCCTGATTTTATCGATTTCATGAATCACCCATGTGGGCAATTTGAAACATGACATATAATAGAGGGGAATAGAGGATTTTATCGATTTCATGAATCACCCATGTGGGCAATTTGAAACATGACATATAATAGAGGGGAATAGAGGAGAGAACAGAGTTAAGGAGAGTAAGTCTGGGGCAATTTGAAACATGACATATAATAGAGGGGAATAGAGGAGAGAACAGAGTTAAGGAGAGTAAGTCTGTCGCCTATGGATAGGAACTTGTTCTTCCATAATGACAATTTTTTCTTAAGAGATTCCAACAAGGGTTGCCATTCTCTTTTGCTCAGAGATCCCCTCTTGAGAGGAAGACCGAGGTAAGAGAAGGGGAGTGATCCCACAGAGTAGTTAAAAGTGGCAGCAAGAAGTGAGCTTTTGTGTGGAATTCTTCCAAGATAGTAAAGATTGGTTTTCTAGGGGTTGACATGAAGGCCGAACAGTTTAGCAAAGAGAAACATAATTGTTTTGAGAGTGGTCATGTCTGATGGAGAGGCCCTACAAAAAATGATGGTGTCGTCTGCGAACTGGAGGGCTCTGATATAATTCAACTCACCCTTCAACTTGAGATCAGCAAGGTCCCCTGAAACTGCACTATATGATAGCATTTTGTTTAAAACATCCGCAACAAGCAAGAATAACATAGGAGACAAAGGATCTCCTTGCTTAAGTCCCCTGAAACATCTGAAGAAGCTTGTGGGGGATCCGTTGACCAGGATGGCAGATTTAGAGGAGTGGAGAAGGTGGTGGATCCAATCACACCAACGGGGGCCAAAACCTCTGGCTTTGAGGAGGGACAAGAGGAATTTCCAGTTAACACAATCAAAAGCCTTGAAAAAATCCACTTTGATTGCACACATTTCTTTTTTCCCAGAGGAGCAAAAGTTAATCATCTCGTGCGCTAGAAGGAAAGAATCCAATGTGGATTTACCTGACTGAAAGACAGATTGAGAATGATCCACAAGGAGAGGCAGAAAAGATTTAAGTCTATTAGCGAGAACTTTTGAGAAAATTTTGCAAGAACTGTTAATGAGGCTAATTGGACGAAAATCTTTAGGAGAGTTAGCACCATCTTTCTTGGGGATAAGACAAATGTGGGAGAAGTTTATGTTGTGGAGAGATTGGGGGTTAGAGTGGAGGCCTTGAACGAAATTTATGACATCAGATTTAATAGTATGCCAGAAGGTGTGATAGAAGAGGAATGGGAGACCATCTGGCCCAGGAGCCTTATCTAGGTGGAGGTCGAAGACCGCCGCCTTAATTTGTTCTTGGGAGAAAGAAAGACCGAGAGGAGATAAATTGATAGAAAGGGGGGGGGGTATAATTCATCCTAATCTAACTGTAGGTTAGAAGTAGGAGGCTACTGAAAGAGCTTCGAGAAGTAGGCGTGGAAGGATTGTTTGATACCCCCTTCTTCAGCAATGAGTCCACTATCTTCTATAAGGTGAGGGATGAAGTTCTTTCTACGTTGAAAAGAGGCAGCTTTGTGAAAGAAGGCAGAATTATTATCACCTTCTTTAAGCCACTGGATTCTAGATCTCTGTTTCCATTTGATTTCATCAGCTTTAGCAAGAAGAAGCACTTCTTTAAGCCACTGGATTCTAGATCTCTGTTTCCATTTGATTTCATCAGCTTTAGCAAGAAGAAGCAAGAAATTCTGCAAGTAGGCTCTCTGTTGAGATTCTGAAGGGGAGAGACTTCTGGACTCATCAAGAGAGTTGAGGTCGTGAAGATGATTCATAGAAGAGGAAATTTGTGTTTTAGGGAACCCAGAGAGTTTCTAGACCACCATTTAGATCTCTTCTTGATGAGTTTAAGCTTGAGGGATAGGTTTCTAACAGGGTCCTCAGAGGAGGAGAAGGAGTTCCAGCAGGATGAAATGAAAGGAGCAAAATTTGGGAAAGATAACCAGAATTTCTCAAATCTAAAAAGAGGAGGTTTGAGAGGAGTGGATGTGTCTAAAAGAATGGGGCAGTGATCTGAACATGAAGATTAATATGCCGATTGAATAAGGAGAGGGGATTTCGATTCGAAGTCTAGAGAAACAAAAAATCTGTCTAGTCTAGTAAGAGATGGAGGGGATCTATGATTAGACCAAGTGAATTTTCTTCCGCTAAGGGGAAGGTCAAGAAGATGGATGGAGTCAATGAGATTGCGAAAGATATCAATATCTCGAGAGGAGCTCAATCGCCCACTTCTTTCAGATAGACTTAAGGTCATGCTGAAGTCTCCAAAGACAACCCAGGGAAGGGAATGAGAGTCCCTAATTCTCTGAAGTTCCCACCAACACACCTCTCTATTCGCTGAGTCACATGAAGCATATATGGAGGTGGCAGTGAAAGACAAGTTAGATGGACAATGAGTGAGAGTGACAGATACTGAGAAAATACCTACAGAAGAAGATATCGTCACATTCCAGCCAGAGGAGAACCCCCCCCCCTGGGAACAACACATTCTAGGGATATCAGAAGAGATCTTACCCCCCCACTTCTTGAAGCAAGATAGGACTCTCGAACTGAGTTTAGGATTCTGGAACCCACCAGCATGGAAGCATGGCAAGCTGCAAAACAAGACGATCACTAGCCTTCCTTGACCAATCTATGTTTAGCAGGGTTGTTTAACCCTCTGACATTCCAAGAGCCAATACGCATGGGCAAGATGACTAGCAACTTAGGAAAAGAGGGGCCGAGGAAGCTCAATTATGCTGAGGACCTTGGGACTCCATAGTCTGAATATCCCTGAGTTCATCGTGATCAATTGGACCTTTGATACCACAATTAATGGAGATGTCCTCCAATCTATTCAAGTTAAGGGAATTAATGGGGAGAGTGGACACCGAAGAGGAGGATGTGCCCTTGGAAATACCTGGTTTTTTACCTTTCCTCGTCAATGATAGGTGCTTCCTGTAAGGCAAATGAGACATAAGGCCATTGTTGGCCTTCTTCTTAGCAGCTTTAGCACCTCCTGCATTTCCGAAACCTGGAGGGGGGCGGGGGCCTGAAGAGGATGCATTGTCGGGGTCAGAGGAGCTAATCTGAATAGCCTGGTCTTCATTATTAGCCACTACTTGAGCTGGGGAAGAAACATTAATGCCCGGAAATGCCGCTTTGACAGATTCCCAAGAGGACTTAGAAATAAGAATCAGGATGCCTT
The DNA here is from genome assembly GCF_001876935.1 of Asparagus officinalis. Classification (NCBI taxonomy): domain Eukaryota; kingdom Viridiplantae; phylum Streptophyta; class Magnoliopsida; order Asparagales; family Asparagaceae; genus Asparagus; species Asparagus officinalis. Next base: position 65,711,420 of record NC_033794.1, on the reverse strand, counting down.
GGAAGATGACATCTATCATTTTTGGAGCCTCATCTGGCACTGGATCCACTAGAAGAGGGGAGGGTGGCTTGGTGGGAGATCCGATCAAAGGGCTCTTGCTTTTATGGACAGAGGGAGGGGGAAAAGACTACAGGCGCTGGGATGAAGCAGAACACATGTGGGCTGAGGGCCTGACTAGAGGGGAAGGAGCCGGTGGGGCACATGGTGCCCCCTCTTTACGGACAAAAGATTCAAAGATGTCCCTATTTTTTCCTTTATCAGCAGAAAGAGGATATCCTACCAACCGCAACTTGACCGATCCCTCCATGATGTGGATGCCATCTAGAGACTCATACCTGAAGATCACCTCCTGAGGGATTTCAGAGGGATCTCTGATATGCAGCATAGATTTACACTCCTTAGCTTCCTTCTTTAACATGACATCGTCGGAAATAGTTATAATGTCACCGATATCACCAAGAATGGTGGAAATAAACTCCAGGTCCCAAAGATGAATAGGGAGATTAAGGATTTGGACCCATGCATAGAAGAATTTTGGCAAAACTTTAAGACCCGCTTTCTCTGACCACGGGGAGAAGACCCCACCAAAGTTACCAAAACTAAAGAAAGGTTTGGAGCATGCGTAATCTAGGGTTTCAACATTAGGGAATTGAATGAAGAAAGAGAGATCAGAAGTTTGTCTGACAGTATAGGACCATTCTTCTACTTTGAGATGAAGTTCAATATTTTCTATAAGCTCCGCAAAGGAGGGGTTTCCGACCTGAATCTTGAGATGAGCATAGCAGGAATATTATGCCATGTTGGAGATGACAGAAGGGGGAAGAGTGAGGGGGAGAGGGGAGTGATGCTGAGAATGGACGGTTGCTTCCTGTTGGGGCAACATGCAGAAGTGTGACCGACTAGGTTGCAAGCAAAACACTTGAAAGCACCTAAAGAACAGTGTTTGGCCATGTGGTCAGGCTTTCCACAGCGAAAACACCTGGGGATCTTGGAGGAAGTGGGACGATGGTGGGAAGAAGAAGATGCTCTAGGCCTTTTAGGTCTTGTACGAAACTGTGGTCCACCCGGCTTCTGGAGTGGGGAGAATGCCTAGCTGACCAGGGGGAGAGGATGGGGAAGGGTTTTGTGCCTTGAGGAGGTCAGCAAAAGAAGGTTTTGTGTAGGAAATGGAGCCGAGTAGGACAAAAAGAAAGGAGCGAGAGGGGTTTTGTGTGTTGGAGAATGAAGCAGGGTTAGAAGAGGGGACGGGTGGAGGGTGATGGGGGTGGGTGGACGGCACTGTAGTCGGAGAAGACGACGGGGAAATGGTAATCTTACCGTCTATGATGGATGCCTGGGAAAACAAGACGCCGCTTGCTCTGTCACTATTTTGAACCTCTTCGCCTCGACTCTTGTGCTAGGTCGCCTCCCTTGACGTTCCATCTCCGCTCACCTTTTAACCCTTATTATTGTGAAAACCAGTTATTTCGTAGACTAGCACCCTTGGTCCACAACTAAACCAGTTTAATCCGTAAAAATTAAACTAAAAAAATCTAGGTCATTTTTGGACCACTTTTTTGCCGATCAAAAAGTAGCTTATAATTGGATGATGTTCAATACTGACTTAATTTTATAAGGTTGTCAAACGGCTCCTTAGTGTAGTGATGTCGCATCGAGTTAATAGGATCCAGACCGGAATTCAAGCAAGCAAAGTACCAATGAAATTTGTAGTTCATGAATCAACGCAGACACCATCGTTCATGCAAATCTGCACAAAGTTCCGGGGTCAAATTCCTAACCCTAACCTTAGGTTTGGTTTTGGGCTTACAGGTCCTAAAGCTTTGAAATGGCGAATTGGTTTAGGGGTGAAAGATGGAGCCGGTGGAGAAGAAGAAAAGGTCTTGAAAATGGGTTTGGGTTTATTATGTTGGATTTACATCTAATTAAATCTATTTGTAGGCACATATGATTAATCTGTGTGTATTGCTATCCTTCAGAATAACCCACTAAAGTGATCAATTAATTTGGGTTAATGGATATTTAAATAAATTATGGGGTTATATGTGCAGATACCAGGTTATAATTATAATTTGATGAGGGGCCAAATTACAAATGTACAACACCTATATATAGATGGTTATGGTCCCTAATATAGGGTCAGCCACTCTCATTCTCTTATCCCCATCTAAAGAGATCCATAAGAGAGAAACCCTAAGGTTAGAAGATCATCAAAACCCTATTCAGGATTTCCTCAATGGATTCAGATATATGATTCTTGTTAATCTATTTGAATTAATCATGGTTTTAAGGTTTAGATCTCAAATTTTAGATCTAACAAGTGGTATCAGAGCCACCGTGATTTGTTCTAAGAGATTAAGATTAAAATCAGGGTTCTTTGATCTTAATTTGTGCTTTTTTAAGAACTGTTCACGGATGAACAATAACGTTTTTGATTTGTTACTGTTCGGATGAACTGTAAAAATTTCCTTTTTTGTTTGATTTTTCTTTCAATTTTGGATCTGTAGCACTTATGATCTCTAAAGTTCATTTCTTTTATGTTTGATTCAATTTTGAGGTTTGGATCTGAATGATTGAGTTCGAAAAAAAAAAATACCTTTTGATCTGTCATCATTCACCAAAACTCCTCGCCGGAGTTGTTTCAGCGGTGACGGTTTTCAGAACGAAACCTAAGGGGTGCTCGTTGGCTGCAACCCAAGTGGCGACGGCGTTTTAGATTTGAACCCCAACGGGTGAAAAAAAATTAGGGCTTGAGGACTTACCCGTTCTCAGGCGAGCCTCGTTCTCGATTCAGATGAACTTCGCGTTCGTTCTCAGGCGAGCTTTGTGCTCGATTTAGACGAACCTCGCGTTCATTCTCAGGCGAGCCTCGCGCTCGATTCAAACGAACCTCGCTTTCGTTCTCAAAGTTGAACATCACGTTCATTCTCAGGTCGAACTTCGCGTTCGTTTTCAGACGAACATTGCGTTTGTTCTCAAGTTGAACATTACATTCATCCTCAGGTCGAACTTCGCATTCATTTTCAAACGAACATTGCGTTCGTTCCCAAGTCGAACCTCACGTTCATTTTCAAAATGAACCTTGCGCTCGTTCTCATGTTGAACATCACGTTCATTTTCAGACGAACCTTGCGTTCGTTCTTAGGTGAGTCTCATACTCAATATAGACGAACCTCGCGTTTGAAGTTAAGCGAACTTCGTGTTCACTATGGTTAAGCCTCGGCTTTTCATATTAAATTATGGGTCCACTTTGGTATACTTAATTTATTCAATTAAGTTATGGGCTCTAATTAAGCTATGGAAAATTCTTTTACTTCAAATTAAGTTGTTTAATTTGTATTAATTTTGGTCGTTAATCAATTATTTAATTCAAATAATATGATACTAAGATATTAGGTTGTCTTTTATTCCAAATGATTAATTAAAACAAGAAGTTGCCAAAGTAACCTCTCTTGTGTAGATTGTTCTTGAGAATGTGAGATGTTTGTGTGTATGCTTTCATGTAAATATTTAATCGGCCCAAAGGAAGGTTAATATTTATTTAGACTGCATACACATCTGCGATGATAAACGTATGGTAATTATAAGGTTTACATGTGAATAATGAATCGATCCAAAGATAGTTTCATTATTTGACATGAGTTATTGTCAATGTTTGATCATTGCAACAAGGTATCACTTACAAGTTAATATTACTGTCCACAGACTTGATATTAATATTGTGCCAGATATCTTGAGATGAGATTTGTCAATATTTGAATTTTATTGATTATGGTTAATAATGTGAGTATCTTTTGTTTATTTCAGCTAATGCATCTGCTGCAACAATTTCTGCTAACATCAACTTAATTCCCATGCTCAATGGGATAAATTTTAAGGTTTGGAAAGAGAACATATTAATTGTTCTTGGCTGTATGGATCTAGACCTTGCATTAAGAACTAAACAATCCCAACCTCTTGATGCGGCATAAACATGTACCAAAAAGGTTGCAAGTGCACAACCGTGTCAAGTTATAGTATTTAAGATATCGATCCCACGAGGAAGGTGTTTTGTAGGAGAAAAATATGAAATTGGTTCTTATTTTGTGTGCGTGACAAATAGGAGTGATAAGTGAATGTGATTGTGAAGAGATTGAGAGAGTGAAAGTGGTGTGTAAATAGGTGCAAAGTGTAAATGAGAGTGAGTATGAACAATAAGGTGAGAAGGAAAAATGAATAAAATCAAGAAACAAATAAAAAAATTCAAGAATGAAGAACAAAATTCTAGAATAAAAGAAAATGCAAGAAATTAAAGATGGTGGATTCAATTATAGATATGGGTAATCTAAAATTGAACTCACTTCTTAGAAAAGGGTGATTCCCTAGAGGGTTCTAGCCTAAAGGCGAATCAAACAAAATAAAAATAAACAAAAAGAAAAACTAAACCCAAGAGGGTTCTAGCCTCAAGGTGAATAGTGTAAGAAATTAAAATCTAACTACAAAATAAATTGCAAAATCTAAACTACAAAATAAAATTGCAAGAATTAAATGCAAGAAAATAAATCTACTCTATAAGCATGAAATAAATCTAAGGCAAGAGGGTTCTAGCCTCTTGGCTATTTAACAAGAAAATAAAATCTAACTACAAGCATAGAAATAAATCTAAACTAATAAGCAATAAAAGAGAAAAAGAAAGGAAATGCAAACCTTCAAATAATTCTCCATCTTCATCTTCATCTTCATCATCCAACAAAGAGAAGAAGAGAAAAATTTAAAGTGGTGAAAAATGCAGACATCGATGCAGGTATCGATGCCAGCATCAATGCCCACATCGATGCCGACATCGATACCCATTATTTTCAAATTCTGATTTCACGGATAGCTTCGTCTCGTCGAGATAGGCGATTTTCATATATTATATGTTAAATTCCGCCTTCCGGATTAGGAGATATCGTCGTTTCTTTGTGGCCAACCATTTTGAATATGATTTCTTTTCATATTGGATTTTTGATTTTCTCCGGCTTCTACATGCTACACGACTTCATTCTGGGCTTTTGGATAATTTGGAAATTGATTTTCCAATGTGCTTCTTTGCTTCATTTCTTCATTTAATCAATGGGTTTTTGTTGAGAGATGGGAAGTTGAGATTTATTCTTCATTAACCTGCAATTAAAAGATAAAAATAATTATTAGTGGTATATTTATTCATATAAAATAGATAATGAGGGTATAAAATTGTAATAAAATGTGATTATCAAATACCCCCACACCTAAACTTTTGCTAGTCCTCTAGCAAAGAAAATAAAAAGAAAATCCTAACTCACTTTCGCAGGAATCGCGGTTGTATTTAGCGCATACAACAAGCCTTTAAACCCCTAGGTTACCCTAGTGGACGAGTTGTAGTCTCGTGAGGGTTTGCAGTGAATATACCCACAAAATTCGGTCAACTTGCCAAATTAAAGAAGTCAGTAAATAACTAAATTCACTTGATAACTTTTAGATAATCTAATTGGAGCCAGTTATCACTCAAGAAAACATTTTTATATATAACTCTAAGGTATATTTTTAAGAAAATCTTCTCATTGTAGCAATACAAAACCAAGCCAAACTTAGAAATTTAATTTAAAAGTTTTGAAAAGAACATGCTAACTCTTTGTTTTAAATAATTTTCGAGTTGCTTGATTTAAAATATTTTCCAAGATCATATATACAACTATACAAAATAATTTTCAAGTTGCTTGATTTAAAATATTTTCCAAGACCATATATACAACTATAAAACTTAATTTTTTTTTGTTTAAACTCTTTCATCCTTGGTGATTTTTTCTACTTTAACGGGCTTTCTAAGTGACCATTTAACGAGTTTTGGGCCAATGAATCCCAACCCAAATGGGCTTAGGTCATTAAGTATGGAAATACTCCTTGGGCTTAACTACTCGGTCAGCTTAGGCTTTATAAGATAGAATCACCTTGAATTCAAGAGGTTTTTTTTTTCTTTTGGTGCCCATTTTTCGCACTCTTCTTTTGCAAAATCAATATGTAAATCAAGACACTTTGTAAAATTATTTTCAACTTTAAGCTAAGCATGCAAAAATTTCAATATTTTAAATAAAAGTCCAAGTTAAGGCTTAAGTAAAGTATACTACTTTGAAAATCATTTCTTAAAAAATTTATTTAGAGTTATCATAAAAAGTAAACTTAAGTAAATAACTAACTAAGAATTAGAAAATTTCAAATTTATCATATAATTCAATTATTACATAACTCAATCAATTTGGCAAGTGACGATATTTTTATAATTTTTTTAAAGAAAAGGAAAAAGAAAAAATGTAACTAAAAATATAAAATAAAGAGAAAAATAACTAATTCCCACCCCCACACCTAAATTTTGCATTGTCCTCAATGCAAACTCTATGATGCATAACGTAAAGCAGATAAGAAGTGAAGCACTTACATTTGGTCGGTTGATAAAAATCTGCAATTACCTTTGGTCTGAGGAGGAGGAAATCAAACATTTATTCTTTTCTTATTTTTTTTTCTCTTTTTTTTCTTCTTTTTTTTCTTTTTTTTTCTTTTTTTCTTTCTTTTTTTTTCTTTTTTTTTTCTTTTTTTTTACAACTGAACAAGAAACTCTCACATGAGAGAAGAATAAATTCTTTTTATTGTTCTGAAATAAACAAAATAAACAATGTAGAATGAAATATTCAACATGAAGAGTTCCTGTTCTACATTGAATCCTACCTTACTGTTGAAAATTCTTCCCCGGATTTTAAACAAATTCAGAATGATATAATCAATAATGTGAATTTTTAAGCATTTCGGGGTGTTCAACAATTCTTGCAACAAGGTAAGGTGGATATTATTGGTGTCATGCATTTTGTATTTCTTAATGAACTTAGACTCTTGTACTGTGAAATTTTGTTTTCCAACAACCAATTCTTCTGTGACGTTCTGAAAATTTGGTTGTTGATTATTCTCCAAAAATCTAAGTTCATCAAGAACGAGTTCTTCAAAATTTAATTCAAAGCAGCACCTGTTTAACACAGTTTTATTATTCTCAAGGACCTGATCTGCTTCTTCTAAAAACTCTAACTCTTCATCAAAAATTTCCTCAAAACTTAAATCACACTCTTCTTCTTCTTCTTCTGATCTTTCCTGAATGTAGTTTATTTCTAGAGGCTGATTATTTGGTTGGTCCCCTGGATTAAAAATGTTGAGATCAGCAGTCAAATTCCCAAAGGACAGCTTCATTTGACCAGTTCTACAGTTGATGAGAGCATTAGAAGTGGCTAAGAACGGTCTTCCTAAGATGACAGGTGTCTGTCCTTTGGGATTGGAAACAGGCTGTGTTTCCAAAACTACAAAATCTACTGGAAAAATAAAGTCTCCAACCTTAATCAGAACATCCTCTAACTCACCCATAGGGACCTTGACAGATCTATCAGCCAACTGTAAGGTGCATTTGGTTGGGTTCAGTACACCTAGACCCAATTGCTGATAGACTGAATATGGAAGCAAATTGACACTGGCCCCTAAGTCTAAAAGCGCCTTATCAATGTGAGTATTACCAATGATACATGAAATGATGGGGGAACCTGGATCTTTACGTTTCAAAGGTATGGGATTTGACAGCATTTCACTGATATTGGCGGCTAAAAAGACTTTCTTTGGAACATTTATTCTCCTCTTCTTAGTGCACAATTCTTTTAAAAATTTAGCATAAGATGGAATTTGTTCAATTACATCTAAGAGAGGAATGTTGACCTTAACCTGCTTGAATGTCTCTAGGATTTTCTCCTCCTGAGGAGAGTGTTTCCTAGACCTGAGTCTATCTGGAAAGGGAGCAACCGGTCTAAATCTATCAAAAGCAGGCTCAGGTTCGGGTTCAGGTTCTTGGTCATCTGAGGGGAGTGATTGTTGAATAGATTCATCAGAAGGAGAAGGAGAAGGAATTTGTACAGGATCAAGAGTTTGACTTGGCGGAGTTCTCACTTGATTATCGACCTGTCTACCTGACCGAAGTGAATGGATTGCATTCACTTGAGCTTCATAGGATGAACTGCATCCTGTGTTATTAGGGTTGACCACGGGTTGACTCGGAAATTTTCCTTTCTCTCTTTCACTCACGGCACTAGCTAGTTGACCAAGTTGGGATTCTAATCTAGCTATAGCTTGAGTGTTGGAGTTGAGCATTTGTCCGGTTGATTGCATGAAGGAATTCAACGTGCTAGATGTTTGAGTCAACATATTCGTGGTTTGAGTAGAGGCCTTAATTATGGTTTCTAAACCCCTTTCCAAGACATTGAGACGTTTATCTTGATCTGGATTGTGAGGAGTTTGAATTACAGCTTGATGAGGAGGAGACTGATTTTGATACGGCAGATTGGGTTGTTGAAATTGTGAATGAGAATTGAATGGAACTGTGTTTCCCCTAGGAAAATGTTGGGTCGAAGCGGGAGTGAAATTTTGAGTTCCGGGAGAATTTCCTAGATTCCATGCAAAGTTGGGATGATTTCTCCAACCTGGATTGTAGGTTGGAGAAAATGGATCATTTCTAGGGTGCTGGAATGCAGCGTTCATCTGTTCTATTGCGTTGTTATTTCCTAGGAGAGGGCATTCCTCTGAAACGTGGGTAGGAGACTGACAATTATGACATCCTGGGAAAGAAACATGATTGAGTTGAGCTGGAGCTCGTTCCTTAATTTCTAAGGCTTCTAACCTCCGCAGAATTGTCGCCATCTTCGCTTCAGAAGCAATGTTTGACTCCAAGGAAAGACCACTAGACTTAGAATGGGGAACTGATGAAACCCTGTCATCGCACTGTTCCCATTGCATTGTTTTTTCAGAAAGACTCTCCAAAAACTCCCAAGCTTCATCAGCATTTTTCCTCATAAAATCCCCGTGGCACATTGATTCTAAGGAAGTTTTTGCAGAATAATCTAATCCCTCATAAATTATTTGGCACAATCGCCATTTCTCTAAACCGTGATGAGGACATTGGATGAGAAGATCTTTAAATCGGTCAAAATACTTCCAAAAAGGTTCTCCCGGGATAATTTTAAAGTTTTGAATGCTGTTCCTAAGCTTTACCGTTTTATGAATAGGAAAAAATTTCTTAAGAAAAACGGTGACAAATTCATCTCAAGTTGAGATGGAATTTGTTGGTAAGCTGTACAACCATTTTTTAGCTTTATCCTTAAGAGCAAATGGAATAAATCTAAGCTTAACCGCATCTTCATTTAATTCTCTCATTTTAATCATAATACACACTTCCTCAAATTCCGAAATAAAAATATATGCGTCTTTTGTTTCATTACCAAGGAATTTGGGAAGCATGTTTATGTATTGCGGTCTAAGCTCAAAACTTATTCCATTTGTTTCGGGGAGCCTAATGCATGAGGGGATTGCATTCCTAATGGGATAGCACATATCATGAAGAACGGGTGGATTAGGATGCTCCATTTCTATGATTGGTTCAAAGCGAATTAGTCGATGTGTATTATCCCTAATCCACTGTTGCATACACCAAAATATTATTTTAAAAAAATTTTTTTTTTAAGAAAAGAAAGAAAATTAGTTTTTTTTTTGAGAAGATAAAGAAAAAGAAAAATCCTAACTAAAACAAATCAAAACAATCACTTTTCAATCACTCTAATTCTAGGGTTTAGCCTAATTCACTAGACCAGCTCCTAACAAAAAACTCCTACAGTGAAAAGATAAAAGTTTTACCCAGGTAGTTAGCCAGGTAAGGATAGTACTAGAGGGTGATCAAAGATCAATTAAGTACCTCTTTCCTTACGGAGCGCTTTACGCAACCCCTAAACCTTGCCTTAGACACCAACTAATCTGAGAAAACTTAAACCGGTTCACTTAAGGATTTCTTGTTCCTTATTGAGCTCGAATCCTTAGGGGCCAACGTCTAATGAGTTTTATTAGGCTTGGGTGGTGTAGTGAGGAATTAGTGATTTTTGGGCTAAGGAAAGGGTGATGAAATCCCTCACCTTATCTTGATTATGGGGTTTTGCCCTTAAAAATATTTTTAAGTGTGTTTTCAATATTTTAAATAAAAGTCCAAGTTAAGGCTTAAGTAAAGTATACTACTTTGAAAATCATTTCTTAAAAAATTTATTTAGAGTTATCATAAAAAGTAAACTTAAGTAAATAACTAACTAGGAATTAGAAAATTTCAAATTTATCATATAATTCAATTATTACATAACTCAATCAATTTGGCAAGTGTGGGGGTTTTGCCCTTAAAAATATTTTTAAGTGTGTGTCAAATCAAGATGCTCAAATCACTTGGTGAATTCCTACACTATATGAAATACAACCCTATGAATTAAAAGCAACTAAAAAGGATGGAAAAAAAAATCTTTTAGGGTTAACAATCAAACAAATAAGAAGGGGGGAATTTGTTTGAATTTATTATCTTGTTAGTCAATGTCAAAGTGGAGGATGAATTTTATTATGGTCAACAAAAAAATAAAATCTCTTTTTTTTAAGTCCTAATTGTCTCTAATTGTGAAGAAGTAGCTAAAGGGTGGAATTTAAAAACTAGAAAGAGGACTTACCCGAAAGCAAATCTTCAAATCCTAGCTCTCCAATCCGCGATCTTCAAGCTCCAAGCGTTTCCTTCACAAAAAACACACAAGTTAAAGAACAAAAATAGTTAAAACCTACTTAAGCACCTTCCCCGGCAACGGCGCCAAAAACTTGATGCGGCATAAACATGTACCAAAAAGGTTGCAAGTGCACAACCGTGTCAAGTTATAGTATTTAAGATATCGATCCCACGAGGAAGGTGTTTTGTAGGAGAAAATATGAAATCGGTTCTTATGTTGTGTGTGACAAGTAGGAGTGATAAATGGATGTGATTGTGGAGAGAGAGAGAGAGAGTGGAAGTGATAGTGTGTAAATCGGCACGAGATATAAGTGAGAGTGGATGTGACAAAGAATGAATATGATCAATAAGGCAAGAAGGAAAAAGAAAAATAAAAATCAAGAATAAAGAAAATAAAATTCAAGAATAAAAGAAAATGCTCCTACACTATATGAAATACAACCCTATGAATTAAAAGCAACTAAAAAGGATGGAAAAAAAAATCTTTTTTTTTAATTAGGGTTAACAATCAAACAAATGAGAAGGGGGATTTGTTTGAATTTATTATCTTGTTAGCAATTGTCAAAGTGGAGGATGAATTTTATTATGGTAAAAAAAAAAAAAAAATCCTTTTTTTTAAAGTCCTAATTGTCTCTAATTGTGAAGAAGTAGCTAAAGGGTGGAATTTAAAAACTAGAAAGAGGACTTACCCGAAAGCAAATCTTCAAATCCTAGCTCTCCAATCCGCGATCTTCAAGCTCCAAGTGTTTCCTTCACAAAAAATACACAAGTTAAAGAACCAAAATAATTAAAACCTACTTAAGCACCTTCCCCGGCAACGGCGCCAAAAACTTGATGCGGATCGATGCAGGCATCGATGTCAGTATCGATGCAGGCATCGATGCCGCCATCGATGCAGGCATCGATGCCTGCCCTTCTCCTTTTGCTGTCCGCAGAGTTCCTCTTCTATTGGCTTTTGGACTTGGATTTTGGGCTTTTGCTTGGGCTTTTGGGCTTCTTGATTTCTTCATGTATTTATTTTGGGCTTTGGCATTTCTTGGGCTTTTCTTCTTTTTCTTAGCTTGGGCTTTTGGATAATTTGGAAATTGATTTTCCAATTGGCTTCATTTCTTCATTTAATCATGGGCTTTTTGTTGAGAGATGGGAATTTGAGATTTATTCTTCATTAACCTGCAATTAAACATAAAAACAGTTATTAGTGGTATATTTATTCATATAAAATAGATAATGAGGGTATAAAACTGTAATAAAATGTGATTATCACCTCTCAATGTGGATAGCACTCTTGATGCAAAGAAGGCGTATGAGAAGTGGGAGCATTCAAATTGCATGAGTCTTATGATCATTAAGTGTGGCGTTCCAGAAGCCTTAAGGGGCATAGAATCCGAAGGGATTACTAAGGCTAAAGATTTCCTTGCTGAAATTGAAAAGCGTTTTGCAAAAAACGATAAGGTAGAAACAAGCACGCTTTTAGTTCGCTTGATTTCGATGAAGTATAAGGGCAAAGGAAATATCAGGGAGTACATTATGAAAATGTCTAATATTGCTTCAAAACTTAAGGCACTTAAACTCGATCTTTATGATGAGTTATTGGTGCATCTGGTTTTGTTATCTCTTCCTGCATAGTTCAGTCAGTTCAAGGTCAGTTATAACTATCAAAAGGAGAAATGGACTCTAAATGAGCTCATTTCATACTGTGTGCAAGAAGAAGACAGGTTGAAGCAAGATAAGACAGAAAGTGCTCATTTGGCTTATGCCTATAAGGATAAGGACAAGAAAAAAAAATGATAATGAAGCTTCTAAGTGATACGAGTCGCCGTGCGAGCACCCTTTGGTCGCGGAATTATCAAAGGGTGGGTTGAGAAGAAGATGACTAAAATACAAGAACAATTCAGTATGGCGAAGGAAAATACCTTCTCTAGATTATGAAGAATCAACTATTACAAATCTCTCCCTCACAATCTCACTAGAATCGAGAACAACCTCTTAATCCTCTCTAAACCCTAATACAATGATTAGAATTTCTCTCTGATCTAAGATCTCATAGATCCTCACAATCTAAACCCTAATCCTTTTGATTAGGATCTCACTTAGACCTAAAACCCTTTAGATCTACATCTGGCCTCTCACCTTTCTTCTGATTCTCAGATCCTCCTGTTTAGAAACCCTAAACAACCCTTTATATAGGTGTACAAAGGTGGATGAAAATCTGGTAAATAACCAGACCAAACCCTAATAGGAATTCGTGTAAATAGAAACCCAAATGAACCAGGAAAGCTCCGATGAGTCAACTCATGACCTCATATGAGTCGACTGGTCATAGACTTTTGACAAAACGACTGGGTTTTGTGAGTCGACTCATGATAGGCATGAGTCGACTCAACCTGATGAGTCGACTAATGTTCATGTATGAGTCGACTCACGAGCTTAAAACTGGATTCTTCGAATCTGCTACTCGTCGTCTCGTTCCACGCTTCCACCTGCGTTCCACTGTACTGATTGACACCTCTATTCTCATGCTATCGTCGTCTCGTTCCACGCTTCCACCTGCGTTCCACTGTACTGATTGACACCTCTATTCTCATGCTATCATGAGAATCATCTATCCTCAAGCTCCCATGAGGATCGCTAAGTTCCGAAGAGAAGATACACCCGTATCATGCTTTGATTCTTCGTTCTTCCAACTCGCTTCATGCTCCATCCTGTGCTCCGCCGTATCGTTTCACACCACTATTCTCAAGATATCATGAGAATCACCTATCCTCAAGCTCCCATGAGGATCACTAAGCTCCCGAAGCAGAGAATAAGATACACACATATCACTAAGGGTCTAGTTCAGAAGAAATAACATAAGGATAATCATGGTTATTTCTTCTGTAACAAGCCTAGACATGTAAAGAAGGATTGTACCAAATATCACACCTGGCATACTAATAATGGTATGTTCCTTACTTTGGTCTGTTCTGAGATTAATTTAGCTTCAGTATCTAGAAACACTTGGTGGTTAGACTCTGGTGCTACTACTCATATAAGTGTTTCCATGCAGGGTTACCTGAGCTACCGAAAGCAAAGTGATGTTGAAAGACACATCTTTATGGGCGACGGTCAATCGGTAGATGTGGAAGCAATTGGGTATTTTAGGTTGCTATTAGGAACTGGTTCTTATTTGGACTTAAAAGATACTTTTGTAGTACTGTCTTTTAGACGGAATTTGGTTTCTGTTTCTGTATTGGACAAATCAGTTTATCATTGTTCATTTGGAAATAGTCAATTCAATATATCTTTTAATTCAAATATTGTGGGAACCGGTTACTTGAGTACTTATGACAATCTATATTTGCTTGATATAATTGCTTCTTATAATGAATCCTTGCATGTGGAATCACGTTGTACTAAGCGTAAATTAAATAAGGAAAATTCGGCGATATTATGGCATAAGCGCTTGGGTCATATCTCAAAAGGTAGAGTTGAGCGTTTTGTGTCTAATGGCATTTTGGATTCCCTCGACTTTTTAGATTTCAACGTATGTGTTGAATGTATCAAGGAAAAACATACCAAAGTTAAGAGATTAGGTGCCAAAAGATCTTCAGACGTCTTAGAATTGATATATATAGATATTTGTGGACCATTCCCTACGGCATCTTGGAATGGTCAACAATATTTTATATCATTCATAGACGATTACTCACGTTATGGGTACCTATATCTCATTCATGAGAAATTTGAGTCTCTGGACATATTCAAAGCCTATAAAGCTGAAGTTGAGAATCAACTCAATAAAAGAATTAAAACCGTTAGATCTAATCGTGGTGGTGAGTACTACGGTAGATATGATGGTTCAGGTGAACAACGTCCAGGAATATTTGCTAGATTCCTAGAGGAATACGGTATCGTCCCACAATACACAATGCCGGGTTCACCTAGCATGAATGGTGTAGCTGAAAGACGAAACAGACTCTTAAGGATATGGTAAGAAGTATGATTACTCATTCTTCTTTACCAGAGTCATTCTGGGGAGAAGTACTAAAGACAACAGCTTACATTCTGAACAGAGTACCAAGTAAAGCAGTTGCTAAAACATCTTATGAGCTTTGGACTGGTCAAAAGCTCAGTTTAAAGCACTTACATATTTGGGGATGTCCAGCTGAGGCAAGACCTTATAGGCCAAATAAAAAGAAATTGAACTCTAAAACAGTTAGTAGCTACTTTATTGGGAATTCTGAACGTTCAAGGGGCTATAAAATTTATGATCCCACACTAAGGAATATATTTGAGACGGTAACAACAACATTCTTTGAGGATGTTGAGTTTGGGGAAAAAAAAAAGGTTAGAGACATTGCTTTTGAGGAGGAATTGGCTTCAGATCCAATCTATAAAGTTACTTTTGATAATATTCAGGCTATCCTATACCTGTTATTACTCAAGAAGTAAATCCGGAACCTTAAAATGACAATGTTGAATAACTTCCTGTTCCAAAAGAACAAACTCAACAACCTCAAGAACCAGTGCCATTAAGGAGATCCATCAGAGAAAGGAGAAATACTATTTCGGATGATTATATTGTATTTCTCCAAGAATATGAGAAAAGTAGTGGAATGTTGGAAGATGATCCAATCAACTTCTCTCAGGCCATGAAAAGTTCTAACTCTCAACAGCGGATTGATGCTATGAATGAAGAGTACAAGTCTATGTAAGACAATAAGGTTTGGGAACTTGTCTCATTGCCAGAAGGTGCAAAACTACTTAGCTATAATTGGATTTTTAAAACCAAGCGAGATGCAAACGGTAATGTGGAGAGGTATAAGGCACGTCTTGTAGCTAAAGGCTTTACTCAAAAGGAAGACATTGATTATACAGAGACTTTCTCTCCGGTTTCATCGAAAGACTCATTCAGAACAATCATGACACTTGTTGCTCATTATGATCTTGAGTTACATCAGATGGATGTTAAGACTGTATTTATCAATGGCGACATTGATGAGATGATTTATATGGTGCAACCAGAAAACTTTATGTCAGGAGACCCAAAGAATATGGTTTGCAAATTAAGGAAATCCATCTATGGACTCAAGAAAGCTCCTCGTCAATGGTATTATAAGTTTCAATAAATAATTATCTCGTTCGGTTTTAAGATGAACATTGTTGATGACTGTGTATATTACAAGTTTAGTGGGAGTAAGTATATTTTTCTGGTTCTGTATGCCGATGACATATTGCTTGCCACTAATGATATAGGCATGTTGCACGAAACCAAGAGATTTCTATCAAAGAATTTTGAGATGAAAGATCTTAGGGACGCCTCTTTTATATTAGGAATCCAATTACATCGAGATCGCTCTCGGGGTATTCTTGGATTATCACAAAAGAGCTATATCGATAAAGTACTTAAAAGGTTTGGCATGCAAGACTGCAGACCAAGCCCCTGTGGCTAAAGGAGACAAGTTTAGTCTCAATCAGTGCCCTAAACGCAACCTTGAAATTCAGGAAATGCAGAAGATTCCTTATGCTTCGGCTATAGGAAGTTTAATGTATGCTCATGTATGTACGCATCTGGATATTGTGTACATTATTGGGATATTAGGTAGATACTTAAGCAACCCTAGTATGGATCATTGGATAGCAGTCAAAAGGGTTATGAGGTATCTTCAGAAAACAAAAGATTATATGCTCACATACAGAATATCAGAACAACTGGAGGACATTGGGTACTTTGATTCTGATTTTGGTGGATGCCAAGATAGTAGAAAGTCTATATCAGGCTACATTTATATGTTAGCAGGAGGAGCTATATCATGGAAAAGTGTTAAACAGACACTCATAGCTTTCTCCACTATGGCAGCAGAGTTTGTAGCTTGTTATGAGGTATCAAATCATGGAATATGGTTACGAAATTTTGTCACTTGACTGCGTATTTTAGAAAATGTGAAAAGACCA
Organism: Asparagus officinalis; assembly: GCF_001876935.1. NCBI lineage: Eukaryota > Viridiplantae > Streptophyta > Magnoliopsida > Asparagales > Asparagaceae > Asparagus > Asparagus officinalis. The sequence continues at coordinate 65,694,889 of NC_033794.1, read as the reverse complement.
CTAAGGTTATATTGTGATAATAAATCTGTAGTAATATATTCCAATAATAACAGGAGCTCAACTAAGTCAAAACATATTGACATTAAGTTCCTGATTGTGAAAGAAAGGGTATAGAGTGGACAGATATCCATAGAGCTCATTAGGATAAACTCCATGATAGCTGATCCTCTTACTATGGGATTGACACCCAAGATCTTTCATGAGCACACTGCTCATATGGGTGTGGTGTTATTCGAGGATATTATGATTTAGTGGGAGTTTGTAATCTTTTGGTGCTTTGTGTTTGGTTGTATTGTCTGATCAGAATAAAGTATTCAGTTAAGACACTATGTTACATTATGTTTGGTTTTGGCCACTCTAAAGTAGGACCAGTTGAAAATAGACATGTACTGATCACATTGCATATGATTTTCATGCTGCACATCCATGATTGATCTATGTCGTTTGATTGTATTGGTATATGTGACCATTGATGGGTCGAGTCACGATAAATGTGACAAAGGCCACTTTGATCCTATATTGATATAGTCAATGGACGAGATTGTTCAGAAATACCTTTACAGTGATAGCAATTTTGAGCTCATAAGTTTATACACACTTTAAGGAATCATATGGTGCCTAAGTGGGAGATTGTTGGATTTAAATCTAATTAAATCTATTTGTAGGCACATATGATTAATCTGTGTGTATTGCTATCCTTCAGGATAACCCACTAAAGTGATCAATTAATTTAGGTTAATGGGTATTAAAATAAATCATGGGGTTATATGTGCAGATACCAGGTTGTATTTGTAATTTGATGATGGGCCAAATTATAAATGTACAACACCTATATATATGAGGTTATAGTTCCTAATCTAGGGTCAACCACTCTCATTCTCTTATCCCCATCTAAAGAGATCCATAAGGGAGAAACCCTAAGGTTAGAAGATCATCAAAACCCTATTCAGGTTTTCTGTAATGGATTCAGGTATATGCGTTCGCACCTTTTGATTCTTGTTAATTTCTTTGAATTAATCATGGCTTTAAGGTTTAGATCTCAAAATTTAGATCTAACATATTATAGTTAACGGGTCTGAGTTGGTTTAAATTGGTTGGATTGAACTTGATAAAAGGAACGGGTACAACAAAAGACCAGTTCATACAGTCAGGTTTAATCGAAGGTTTCAATCAAATTTAAATATTGTTAACTAAGGGGACCTATTTAAACAGAACCCATGTAATGTAATGTAGCAAAATTCACCAGCGTGACGTCGCGACAATTGCGTGAAAACAATGAAAAAGATTATTTGAGCATTACTTAGGAAAACCTATATAGACGGTAAAAATTACTTTTGCAGACTTACATAAAATTCGCCTGCGCGTCGAAGTCACCTACACAATTTGAGGGTAGGGCTCACCCATGGGCTTGACTCACTAGCACGAACCTAAACCACGCGGTCTCCAAATTCGCTCATATCTGTTGGCCACAGACTCGCCTGTATGATCGGCTCGCCCGCACGAGTCGAGATCATCTAAATGACTGAAATTTGCCTGTTTACTCGACTCGCCCGCTCGAGTCGAAAGTCGAATGCGCCTACGAACTTTAGGATCACCAGTGTACTCGGTCGCCGCTACGCTGCGTAGAGGAATGGGCCTTTCCACTTCCCACGACGTGAATGGAGGGAGCATAGTACTCCAAACCCATCAACTAGCCGCTCACAGTACGAGCGACCAGTCAAATCCATGCAGTCACCAAGTCCGCCTGCATACTCATGATTGAAGCTCATCTTGCCTGCACGAGTCAAGAGCTAAATCCGCCCGCTATCAACAAGTTCGCTAGTGTACTCGACAACCGCTATACCACGTACATGGATGGGCCTTCCCACTTCCTACGACGTGAAGGGAGGGAGCACAGTACTCCAAACCCATCAAGTAGCCGCTCATAGTATAAGTGACCAGTCAAATCCATGCA
>NC_033794.1:65682761-65692862 GCF_001876935.1 Asparagus officinalis | reverse complement strand
CCGAGCTAGCCAAAGTATCTGGTAGCCGCAATAGCACATATGAGGATGGGCTTTCCCACTCCTCATGATGTGAAGGGAAGGAGAACAGTGCTCCGAGCCTATCAAGCAGCCGCTCATGGTACAAGCCAAAGGCATGGCATTTCCCAATAGTACATGGTCACATCCCATGATTCAGGGATCAGCCACACCGTTTCTCCCCCTATTTAAGAACCTCTCCTGCAACAGGAAAGGGGTTCGAGATTGAAAAGTTCAAAAGAACAATTAAAGAGTGATTCGCCAGAATCCCTTTAACTAAATCAATCAGTTAATCGAACCACTAGCTCTCGACTCTCAACTTAGTTGACGACAAGCTCTTTGCATAATCTTTGTACTGTAGCATCTTCTCCCAGTTTCGGGCCCTGATCGCCGTCGAACTCGGAGACTCGAACTCTATCGACCCAAGCTTCTACTGCGTACTGAAGCTCGCTAGTAACCTTAGTCGAATCGTCCAAGGGAAGCAGACTCGGTGCGAGAATCAAGCGAAGCGTCCTGTAGCTACCAAAAGTCCCCACGTTAAACAAGGAGAGCATTCCCTCCGTTTCTGTTATAATTTTTGATTCATTAGTTTGTAATAAGCTATTATTATTAATACAAACGAAATCCCTGTTTCGGGAGATCAAAAATCTACACCTACAGAAGATGGCGACCACAGTGGGAGAAACTATTTCTTCAACTAAAATAGTGGTAGCTTAGTTCGACGAGGTTGCTGTTGGGACGACTGTGGAGTCCCTAGAAATCGAGTTCAACCAAGCCAAGTACGAGGAGTGACGAGGTTGCTGTTGGGACGACTGTGGAGTCCCTAGAAATCGAGTTCAACCAAGCCAAGTACGAGGAGTACTTATCTTCTTCCTCCTCTAGTGGTGGAGTCCCTAGAAATCGAGTTCAACCAAGCCAAGTACGAGGAGTACTTATCTTCTTCCTCCTCTAGTGGTGATGCGTCCCGCAAATGCCACATTGTCATGCGTAGAGGCCAACCTCAAACGGTCAAAGCCTCTGCACCTGGAGACTCTATCTGAGTCACGTCGAGGGAGCCCACCCCCTCCGAATTGATCGAGGCCAAACCAGAGGCCGAGAGCACATGACGAAGGACTGCCAGATAGGTCGCTAAACGACCCTTATAGACACCCTCCCAGGAGGAAACGGTGGTTCATTTCGGCGCAGACCATGCCGTCACAATTCATATGGAAGCTCCTCTCTACAGAAGAGCTCGCCAGCGACAACGACAGGGCCTCGCTCGACAGGAGGCCCGAGCCTTCGCCTCACATGACGGCCTGAGTTATTACCCGGGTTCGAAGAGTGTAAAACGAAGGGGCAACCCTTCCAATGTTGGAAGGCTCTCCAAATCAATCGAGCCCTCGCGTGCGAGCGTACTTCGCTCTGATCATAATACCCCCCCGTTCCGACGGACTCGGTATATCTGACCAACTGAACCACTCAGACGCGCCAATCAAAGTGGGTGAAACCGCCCACTCAGGTGGATTTTGCTTCTCAGGTCACATCCCTGAGGTGAACAGACCACCCAGAACGAACAAGCCTACCTGAATAGGCAAACCCTCAAAGGCGGGTGAACCTCACCACGGTCACTCGACGAGTAAGCGTAGCGAGCGGAAGAGCCTTGACCACAAAGGCAAAGTAGTAGGCGATATCTTGTAAACTCGCCTGCGTGAGCTAGGGGTTGAATTTCGCCTGCATGCTGGAGTTCGCCCCAGCGCGAAGACTCACCTATCAAATCAAACTCACCTAACTCAAAAACCTAATCATTCCACCAGGTGTACACTAGGGAGTGCATCCAAACCCCCCTCGTGCGATCATTTAGGCGATCTTTCTGATGTTGGGGGTTGTCGCCAACCACCCACAGAAGACCTCCGGAGTTACCTGACTCGCAAACGTACTATACATAAGGCGAATCCTTAATGCCACTATGAAAGGCTTATCCAAACGGTACTTGCCGACTGCCAATGTATAGGAACGGTGAAACCTCCGGTGTTCGGGAGGCTTTCTCAACAGCCTTCCCAACCGAGACCTTCTCGTCGAAGGCGTCATCACCAAAGAGGACGCGCCGCCGATGATCTAGAGCTCCCGTCCGCTACAATCAACATGACGGATAGGGGTAAGATGTACTTTCTTATTCCCTAGATTCAGACTCCGTCCTGGGGCCTAATCCTCGGCTCGTTCAACATGGACAAGGCGGCATATATCAGCATATCCGTAGTCGCACGGGGGCGAGCATCGGGTTTGATTACTCCACCTTAGCACCTCCCTCCGACGGTGAAGACGAGGTTTACTCAGCGGTAGCCATGTCCCAAACATCGTACTCAAGTCAGGACGCACTAGCAAGGGTACACATGGCTGAACCCACCTATGAACAGACGGTAGCCCAAAAGTTCGAAGAACAACAGGCGACCATCGACTCCTTAAGGGAGATGTTGGAGTAGCTTCTGAACAAGAAGAAGAAGAAGAAAAGAACTCAGCACACCTTACCGCGGCAGGCAAGGAATAAGGAGTGGGTACCTCCCCATCATCCAGCGACTAAAATGGAGGATAATATCGGTCCACAATCTGATTACTCTTCCAAGATGTTGCTAGGGACATCGCATACTGGGGGTAACTCCTGCGACAAGAGGTCGATGAGTTCCAAAGCCAAATCAATGCTTTAAAACTCCAGCAAAACATAAATAAGCTGGGGGTAATCCGACCTTATCCTGTCGAGTGGGATACAGTCCCATACCTAGCGAAGTTCAAGCCGATTAGTTTGGTACAGTTTGACGGAAAGGGCTTGCCCTCGGAACACATTTATTATTTTATGGCGCAAACTAGTTTTCTTATGGGGAACGATGCCATCCTCACCCGGTTGTTCATCGGTACCCTCAAAGGGGTGGCCTTTGAATGGTTCCGTAAGTTGGAGCCCGGCTCTATCACATCTTGGGTCGATGCAGAAAAGCTCTTCTTAGCCCGCTTCTTCGACGATGACACAGAGGTGTTGATGGCCACCCTCCCCGCCGAGAAACAGTGAAAGTCGGAATCGGTCAACGATTTTGTAAAGAGATTCAGGAATTGATCAGTTCACTACCGAGACCAGGTCTCCGAGTCTACATTGATTGAAATGTGCCGTAATAATCTCTCAATCGACATTCTGTCTAAGGTCGGAGCGGTGGATACCCGAACCTGGAAGGAACTTGTTTGCCAGGGCGAGCAAATGGAGAACATGATCAAAAGGCTAGAAGCCGAGGAGCCACATCCCAAGAGGGGAGCCGTAGAGATGATCGTGCTAAAGAATCCTCCTCGAACAAGAGAAAAAGAGATCATGGCCGTTGATTCCGCCCCGGCACCCAAAACGGCTCAAAGACCGAAGCCCAGGCAATTCGAGCAATGCACTCCCACGACAATACGACTTCAAGGAAGACCAAGTGGTGGCGACATTCGATACTCTACTCAAGATCAATCGAATTAAATTACCGGAGGTCACAAAGCCTGAAGAGGCAAGCAAAACCAATGACCCGGGTTATTGTGCCTACCACAGATTCCTTGGCCACCACACCTCTAAGTGTTACTATGACGCCCCTGGGTTCACACAAGGCCGCAGTCCAAGGTGAAACCAAGAATGTCAAACCTGCCATGCACCACATCATGCAATAACATGTTTCACCATCACAATTAACATCTATCTAGTAGAGTCAACAACAGGTGTAGGTACAAAAGCAAGTAAAAGATAATACAAGAAATACTGATGAAATGATAATAATCACATAAATATCTCATCATCCAACATGCAGAAATACATAGTCAAGGTCTGAGTAGATAAACTGTAATACTCAACAAGTCTCACATACAAATATCTGGCGAGACGGAAATAAGACACACATCCTTTACAACTTCTAGAACAAGACTCTCAATGTCTAAACATAAGTCTACTGTGGAACTCCAAAAGAAAATATATAACTAAAAAGACGCCTGAAGCTAAAGTGCATCGCCATCAACCTACGACTCTCCGGGCTCCTGGCTCGTTACCTGAAAGGGGGAGGGACAACGAGCGTCAAAGCGCTAGCGAGTAACATCACAACCAACCCCAAGGGAACAGGGCTCGTTGTATAAGAAAATACAGATAATATATAATAGATCTAAAATCATTGATCTTACTAAAGAGGGTTTTAGTATTTAGAAATTTACAACACGAGAATAGGTACGTCGAGCGAAATAATCCAAACAAGGAAACCCTCATGTATATACCTTATATCTCAATTTGTAAACCCCTAATCACCAAACCCGAGGTTCTAATACAGGATCAATAATAAAAGAAATACAACTAATCTCAGAACACAAACGTAGTGTCATATCATAGCCTACATGAATATCATGTTAAAACTATCATGTCGTGATCTTCTGTGAGATAGTCATATGCAGGGTTAAGAACTATGTCCGAAACGAGAATTATTTATATCGTAGTTTCCCAAACTCATGGGATAAGTGGCAAATGTCCAACACGAGGACTGAAATAAATTATAGTCCAACACGAGGACTTCTATGGATTATAGTCCAACACGAGGATTGTGAAATGGTGAAAATATCGCTGAGATACATAGTGAAATCTACCTATATCAATTCACAATCAAATCAGTGTATATATCCACAATTGGTACCCTCAGGTCATCTATCATGCCTGGGTACATAGTAAGACTAAATACCAATGTCAGATAATCCAGGCAAACACTCGAACATGAGTAAAATATTCAAAATTACACAATACAGGGTTTTGCAACAGACAGTGCGGCGGTCGACCGACTCGGTCGACCGCACTCTGATACGAGCCTGGCGGTCGACCGCTAGGCATATCGGTCGACCGTCAGAACGTCGCGGTCGATCGGTGCGGTCGACCGCAGACTAATTCTGCCCCTACAGCGAGCCCAGCGGTCGACCGCACCGGTCGACCGCCAAGCGGACAGAAACCCAATCTGGGTTTTCTGTCAGCTGCTAAACCTGAAATAAAAACTTGATATTTTACGATAACAAGAGTTTTAGTGATACAAAAATCATACTGAAGATAAACAACAAATCCCAAGCTTGAAATCTACATTTCTAATATTCTAAAAACATGAGAAACAATTCAAAAAAACGTTTTAATAACAATAAAAATGATTTAACTCTTGTTTAGGCCAATTTCAGATCTAGATCTTTATTAAACAGAACATTTATGAATCTTTTATAAACTAAACTCATTGATTCTTGTACTCCATATTATAGAGAACTCAGTTTTATACGAAAATACCATTTTAGGCTCATCAAAAACTCATGAAAATTAAAAGAAAAACCATAGAAAACAGGGGTGAGGGATTGGGTGAGATGATACTCGCCTCTGGTGAGCAACTGATCGCTGAAACTGAAGGAGAACATTTTCCTTTGCTGAATCCCACCAAGAACTGCTGCGAATCCTCAAGAACTTCTCCCAAATCACCAAACAAAGAGGATTAGGGTTTTAGGGAAGAGAGGGGGGCTAGGGTTTTGATTTCAGAACTCAAAAGGGCTCTCTCGGATACATTAGAATATAAACCAACTCACAAACCCGACCCGAAACCCATTTAAACCCAAACCTGAACAAAACTATCTGATAGCTGTGCGGTCGACCGATGCGGTCGACCGCCACGGTCGACCACGTCGGTCGACCGCGTAGCACAAAAATGTCTGCTGCTAGGCATCTTACATGCTGGCCATATCACTCGATTTCTTTCACAAAGAAACACTTGATGGGTTCTCAAACACAGATAATTTCATTCATCTGATATATGTATGTATCTATATATGATTATTTATCATAAGAGAATTATTCACTATTAATAATTCACATCTATTTATTATAAAAAGATTTCGGGGTTTTACATTCTTCCCCCCTTCAAAAGAATTTCGTCCTCGAAATTCGAAAATTATACGAGTCTAGAAATATGAATTACTAGATAAAATATAGATATATTTATACTTAACGATCTAAAATGATAATATTCTCGCTCAAATCTTAATCTAGTGGAACTAGTACATCGGGCGAAAAATCCAAACAAGGAACCCCCCATACATATACCATGTGTTCCAAAAGATTAAAATTTAAGCGAAAATATCTTCATTCTAGTGTTAAATATGAACATAACCAAAAATATAAACATAAAGTAAGATATATAACATAATAAGAATTAGTTTACCTGCTCAACTAAGTGTGGGTAGTCGCGACACATGTCCTCTTCGCGCTCCCAATAAATCTCCTCAATGCCTCCTCGGTTCCATTGAACTTTCACTAAGGGAATCACCTTATTCCTGAGTCTCTTGTCCTCCCTGGCAAGTATACAAACCAGAATCTCAATAGTAGTCAAATCCTCCTGAAGCTCAGTCTCTGGTGCAACCAATACTCGCTGCTGCTCCTCATCATGCAAGTGTTTCTTGAGCATAGAAACATGAAATACATTGTGTATACTAGACATCGATGCTGGAAGATCTAGTCTGTATGACACAGCTCCAATGCGCTCTAAAATCTGAAATGGTCCAATATATCTCGGCGCAAGCTTCCCCCGTCGCCCGAATCGCTGTACGCTTTTCATAGGCGACACCTTCAGCATAACTGAGTCCCCAACCCGAAACTCCAAGGGTCTTCGCCTCTTATCTGCACAACTCTTCTGCCGACTCTGAGCGGCTAAAATCCGTTCCCTGATCAATGCTACCTTCTCGGTAGTCTGCCTCACTAGCTCTGGCCCAAGCATGTCTCACTAGCTCTGGCCCAAGCATCAAGCTATCCTCTGGCTCTGCCCAGCATATCGGTGATCTACAGGGCCTCCCGTACAATGCCTCATATGGAGCCATACCGATCGTCGCATGATAACTGTTGTTATACGCGAATTCTACCAATGGAATATGATCCTCCCAGCTGCCTTGGAAGTCAATGACACATGCCCGCAACATGTCCTCCAATACCTGATTCACCCTCTCCGTCTGTCCATCCGTCTGGGGGTGGAATACACTGCTATAAGATAGACTGCTGCCAAATGAGTCCTGAAAAATCCTCCAAAAATGTGAAGTGAAAACCGATCCTCGATCCGATACGATCGTGTCCGGAACTCTGTGAAGTCGAACTATCTCCCGAATGAAGATCCTCGCAAAAGCCTCGGCTGTATAAGTAGTCCTCACCAGAATGAAGTGTGCTGACTTCGTCAATCGGTCCACTATGACCCAAACAGAATCATCCTCCTTCTTCGACTTCGGCAACCCCACAATAAAATCCATAGAAATCTCTGCCCACTTCCACTCTGGAATGGGTAAAGGCTGGAGTGTCCCTGTCGGTCTCTGATGCTTCACCTTCACCTGCTGACAGGTAAAACATCTAGCCACATAGTCTGCAATCTCTCTCCGTATGCCGCTCCACCAGAAATGTCTCTTCAAATCATTGTACATCTTGGTGGTTCCTGGATGCACTGTGTACCGAGTACGGTGTGCCTCATCAAATAACTCCCTCTTCAGCTCTGCGCTGGCTGGCATAACCAATCTACCCTTCATTCGTAGACCTCCATCAGCTCCAATGGTCCAATCAGTCTTAGGCTCTTTAGAAATATCCTTTTTTCGGATTTAAATCCAAGAGTCTCCCAACTGAGCTCTGACAACTCTGTTACTCCAAGATGGCTGCACTATCACAGCTCCCAAAAATGCACTGGTTCCTCCAATCTCGGGTCTAAAATCAAACCGGCTAAGAGTGATAAGGTCCCGATGCAGCGAACACCTCAAAGCTGAAATCTGATGTCGACGCTTCCTGCTTAATGCATCTGCTACGACGTTCGCCTTCCCCGGATGATACTGGATCGCGAACTCGTAGTTCTTAAATAAACTCAATCCATCTCCTGTGTTCTGGTTGAGTTCCTTCTGGAAAGAGGTAGCTTCAGATCTGCTGGTTGGTCTGGAATAACTCAAACTGCACCCCATATATGTAGTGCCTCCAAGACTTTAGTGCAATACCACTGCTGCCAACTCTAAATCATGAGTGGGATAGTTCTGCTCTAGCACCCTCAACTGCCGTGAGATATAGGCTAATACCTCTGAGCTGCATCAATATGCCTGCCTAAGCCTGACAAGTCGTGATGCATCTGTATATACTCACGAATGTCCTGTCACTGTCTCGGAATTAGTCAAAAACCCGGCGCTGTAGTTAACTTAGTTTCAATATCAAAGGCCTTCTGGCACTCCATGCTCCATATGAACTGTACACCCTTCTTCATAAGGTGTGAAATAGGCATCGCAATCTTCGAGAAGTCCTGAATGAACTTCCTATAATATCCAGCTAAACCCAAAAAGCTGCGAATCTCTGTCACCGTCTTCGGTGGCTCCCAATCAAGAACTACCGTGACCTTAGCCGGGTCCACTGCTATGCCCTCTCTACTGATGATGTTGCTAAGGAATCTGACTTCTGAAAACCAAAATTCGCATTTGCTGAACTTGGCATACAACTGATGCTCCTGAAGAGTCCTCAACGCTATCCGCAGATGCTCCTCATGATCTGCCTCCGATCTCAAGTAAATAAGAATATCATTGATTAAAATGATCACGAACTGATCTAAGAAGGGACGAAAAACCCGGTTCATCAAGTCCATAAATACCGCGGGTGTATTGGTCAACCCAAATGGCATGACCAAGAACTCAAAAGAACCATATCGAGTAAGAAAGGCGGTCTTGGGAATATCAATCTCCCTAACCCGCAACTGATGATAGCCAGAACGAAGATCAATCTTCGAGAAATACTGCGCACCCTGCAACTGGTCAAACAAGTCATCAATCCTAGGTAGTGCGTACCTATTCCGGATAGTGACCTTGTTCAACTCTCTATAATCTATGCATAATCTCATACTACCGTCCTTTTTCACGAAGGGGACCGACGCGCCCCACGGAGAATGACTCCGGCGAATAAAGCTGGTGCCTGAGCTAATAACTCGTCCAACTGGGTCTGAAGCTCCCTCATCTCAGCTGGTGCCATACGATAGGGTGCGCGGGATATTGGGGCTGTGCCTGGTTACAACTCAATACAAAACCCCACCTCTCTCACCGGAGGTAATCCAGGTATGTCCTGAAAGATATCCTGATACTCTGAGACAACTCTAGTCTCCAATAACTCAGCACCCTGATCCCATCGCAGCACCTCCTCGATGTATGCCAGAAATGACTCTGCAAGTCGGTTGCCCTGAGAGGCGGCTACAATCATCTCGGACCCGTCGGACGCTCGCAACTTGACTGTCTTCACAAAGCAGTCAATGCTAACATGGTAGGAAGACAACCAATCCATACCAAGGATGACATCGAACTCGGACATATGCAACACTATCAAATCGACTATGAACTCCGACTCGTCTAAACTGACGGTACACCTCCTACAAACGCTCTCCAGAAGCGATACCTCACCTAAAGGGGTGGAAACAGATAAAGGTGTGTCTAGAGGCTGAGCTACAAGTTGGTTTTTAGCCATAAATGCATGCGATATGAAGGAATGCGAAGCTCTCGAATCGAAAAGAATACGGGCGGGAAAGGAATTCACAAAGAACGTACCCTCCACTGCGGCTCCGCTAGCACCATGATCACGGGGAACTACCGCATAAACCCTGCCCGTGGCTGAAGACTGCTCTGCTGCTGGAGATGGAGAATATGGGACAATCTGCCCCTGAGGAAACTCCTGAACTGCTCGAACTTGCCCCTCGGTCCTCTGGACTGCTGACGGTGCCTCAAGCCTGTTCTGCTGGCCCTGACCTCTGCCCTGCTGTCGCTGTTGCCGCTGCTGGTGGTTCGGACCCTTGCCCTGCTGGGCTCCTGCTGGTGCGCTGCGACACTCTGATGTCTTATGCCCGATCTTGTGACAGTTAAAACAAGATCCCTGAAACTTGCGCTGCTGATGCGCTCTCTGATCCTGCTGGGGTCCCTTTTTATAAGGGCCCTGATGCTGCTGCTGCTGTCCAGAAAAAGGTCTCTTGTTCTTGTTCTTATCCCCACTCTGTCATGTCTTGGCCTTCCCCTCCTTGTCCTTCTGGAACATAGTAGTCTCAATCTCCTGAGAAG